>NC_139915.1:27565362-28165362 GCF_963514095.1 Eutrigla gurnardus | reverse complement strand
GGGAGGGGAGCAAAGGAAGCAGCAACGCAGTGGACAAGCTCCTTGGCATGCCAGAGGCACGATGACATTGATCCAGCAGACCTCTCTCCATCAGTCTCCCTGACAGAGGTAACTGGATTGTTCATAAAAATGGAAATTGAGCCGTGTGATTCTCATGCACGCTGCCAGACAACCGGCACACAGATGAATTCGTACGACGATAAATGCACCCGCACATGGGTGTGCATTAATAAGGTGCAGCTTCCCAAAGAAGGGTACAAACATAAATATAATTATATATGATTAATATTACGCCCAACAATTTAGGGGAAGCAATGGTTGCTGGGTCACATGCAGCGTCCTCCACCAGTGCAGCTCCTCTGTTGTTCAGGCAAAGACCCACTTTAAACAGATGCAGAGCAAATAAACCCGAGGCAGCCTGGGGGGGACGGGGGAGGGGGGACGACACAGGGTGAAGGAAGTTAAGCCCTCTGCTGATTAACCGTTTGCTGTCACGTGTGTTGTGATCATACTCAAAGAGGCTAACGTTGCGAGCGTGCGTGGGTGGCTGCGGAGGTGGGTGGGGTTGATAATTACTGCAAATATGCCACAACATGTAATTAGCTCTCTCATACGCGTTGTTTGTTAGCCTAGCAGCCATCTTTGTCACACGTTAATTACACACATGCACTGTAGGCACGTGACAAACGCTCAGCCGCGCAGACACCGAAGCCCTTTCATCATTTAAAAAAAAAAAAAAAAAAAAAAGCTGTGGCAGGCCCGGGTTACTTGTTCCTGTTTGTTTCATCGCAAAGTCATAGCAGATGATTTCCCCAGCTTTCTCTCCCTATAAACCATCGGGAACACGGAAGCGTTCAGTGCTCTGCTCCTACTTTAGTGTTTCATCAATGTGGACAAACTTAGAAATCATCAATCTCTAAAAATAGCTTGATACTTAATCAATTTAGCTCACCCACTGTTTGTCTCCATCAGCAATGAAGCAGGCTTAGCTGTGCGGAAGCAGATGCTATTGATTTTTTTTTTTTTTTTGAAGAGTGGGGGAGCAGGGAGGCACAGAGGAGGTACGGCTAATGATGGAAATTTTCAGAGTGACTCCATGCTTTTACAGGGCGCCGTGTTAATGGCGGCTTCGGCGTGACGAGCTGGACGCGGTGTAACCTTCAGAAAAAGGCATCGACGCCGGCTTCAGGCAACATCGGCAGCGAGGGGTCGGATATACACACAGGTTTATAATTGGAGCTGCGTATTCCAATCTTGTCTGGGTCTAAGCTGAGCATGACGGAGGCACTGATTTACTTCACACTGCTAATAAGATGCACTGTTGTCTCTGTTTGCTTTAACGTGTAAATATTGATGTAGTTCGTGAGGAGAGGCGGCCATACGAGAGATGAGCCCAAAACAAAGGAGGCTGCATGTGGTTTCTGTTGAAATGTCCTGACATTTTATTATCAAGTGGAATGGTATATGATACGCGTGAAATAACAGAAGTGAAATTTAAAAAAGTAATTTGAGATTTTAGCCCAGCGTCAAGACGTTAAAGCGGCCAAGAATGTGTTTTGGCTGAGAGGCGTGGCCGCAATCATAAAAATGACACATTTGTGGTGAATTTGAATGCCTACATAAATATAATTTAAGTTTGTCTCTGTCACATAAAATCATTTCTGCTAGACTGCACTGAAAATCCAAATTGATTTGAGCAATCTACGATGATGCATTGTGGGTAAAAAAAAGAGTAAATAAATTACTGAAGCAGAGGAGAGGGGTAATATTCAAAGAAAAAAAACTTGGCTAAAACCTGAGATTAAAGTGGTGCATTTATGAGAAAAATAGTGACACATGAGAAAAAAAAGTTTTTGTTCTGTAATTACTTCACATTTCCTAATTGCTGCAAAAACTGAAACAAATTAAACAACTGAAAATATACGATACAAACCGGTCCGATACTGATTCAAATGCTGGATTGGGGATAGGTGACAATATCTATCTGGTATCGAATACCATTATATCAATCAATAAGGATTCTGCACATTTACATCTACGTATTTGTTTTATTGACATTTGGTTTATCCAAGTTAAAAAGTGGATGTTTAAGTCAAACCTGATTAATCTGTTATCTGACACATTTAAACACTGGTATCAGTCCTAAGTATTGGCCGATACTCAAAGACCAGGTATCTATATCAGGACTGAACAAGTTGGTTTGTTGCATCCCTACAAAAGACATTTACAAGCATGCTTACAACATCTACTGATGACTATGACTGCAAACTGCACCCCAGGGATTTTGCATTCCAACTTTCCCAGAGAAGTCCTTAATGGCCTCAGCGTCAACAATAGCGTCCTTGTGCGTTCAGCCAACAGCTGACATTTGCTGTAATTGCAGCTTCTGTCAATTACAACACAAGGCAAGTGAAAACGCAAACCACAGCAAGACCTGCTGTAATCTAACAGCTTGATTTTACTCAATTAAATGTCATAATTGGCACTCTACTGTGGAATATTCTGCAACATTTTGGCAGAATTTGCAAAACTCATTCATACACAAAACGGATTTAATAATGCAGGACATCATGTTGTAACTGATTCAATTCAGATCAACTATTTTAACCTGACAAAACACAAATCCTCTTGTTGATGCTCTCCTACGTTTTGTTTATTCTGCTCTCTGTTGCAAAAATACGGCAGCATCACGGCGTTAAATATTTTGAAGATAACAGTCACTACGCTTTTTCCATGTGGTATCTCTCATAGAGGTTAAGAGAGAGAGAGGGAGAGCCATCAGCAGGGTGCTGGCCTACAGATCTGCTTGTAAAGTGGGTCAACTATGCTCCTGGAGAGCTTAACAAGCTGCTGGAGGAATAGGGCAGCACACTTGATAATTAGCAAGAGGAGGAAGGCATGTTAGAGGAAGAGAGGGGGGTGCAGGAAGAGGTGGAGTACAGATGAGAAATGTGTGGGTTGTGAGGCGGCTGGACTAGCGAGATACAGCCAGAGGTACTTTAATATCAGACGATTTCAGTGTTGTGCTCTGTATGTTTCCCACCTTGCTTTTATAGTTTAAAGCTATTTCTTGGGATTGGATTAGTGTGTTAATATTCTATTCTATACTTCCCTCTCAGACTGCATTCATTCTGTTCCTTGCACAAACCTAATGTCCCTCCAGACATTAATAATATCTAATGTCCTTCTTCCGTTCATCCGTCAAGAGATTTAAACTCACATTGCCAACGATTTCATTGTGGACTATTTTCCTTCCACTGTAGAGACGCCGTGAAAGTGGTTCTGTTTCACGTTTGTTTTGAAATAATTAGGCCAACAGATGAAGGTGGAAGATTTGACAGAAGCAAAGTGTTTCTAGCTGATTTTGACCTTTTCAGGCAGCACAGCTGTTTGATGCGAGTGCAGTCTGAGAAGGAAAGCAGTTTGAGAGGCAATCGTTTTCATGTTTGCTTCGGTAATTCTTCTTTTATTCTCTAAACTGAGGTCTATTCCTTCATCTAAATTGGCTGGTTTCCCTCTCTCATTTTTTGGCATTCAGTCAACAGGAGATGACACACTTTTAATTCGAAAACAAGATCCAAGACTAATTAAGATGAATGATTAAAATGAGTTTGATGATGTTTATTTCAGGTTTTTTAACACTATAAAGAGAAAACAAACACTAATATTGCAACTGTTGCGATGCTTTACGGGAATACCCTTTGGTTTTTCTCTCATGGAGGAATGTTATGGAACTTGGTTGGTTAGGATGTGATTTGTTGGGGATTCGTCTGTGGTACCAGAGTGAAGTTAATCCGCTTTCAGAGACCTAACAACTGGCTTAACAACTTGTGCTCGGATGATTCTTGCTCGCTGCGTTGGAAGGAGCTTCAAACTCGCTACAATGAAAATGTGGAAGGAACGAGTTATGGAAAAGATGCTGGGAAGACTGAACATGGTTAAAGAAAAGTGGGACCGTTTTAGAGATTTAAACTTTGGATGGTTTAGTACATTATTATGACATCTCTATTGAACTCAAATAATGATCTTTCTCCTATCAATATTGGTTTGGTTACCTGTCTAGCTACGTCTTCTTTCTTTGTGAATAATAATATGATAAAAGTCAATAAAACCAAAAATAGAAATAACTGTTTTAGTGATGACCTGTCCAATCAAACAGCAACAACACTTGAATTGCTTTCTCTGACTCATTCATAGTCACTGACAGAAAGAAAACTCAAATATATAAAAGTCCCGTTACAAACGATACATGAACCGGCTTCTTTCCCGTAGAAAAATCTCCCAGTGTTGTTGGCTTCTATCCGCTCCCAGCCATCGGTAATCTGGCTATTTCCACAGCCGAGGGAGAAAGATGACTTCCTAACACCACTGTAAGCAGAAGGGCTCAGCTGGAGCTGATACGTGTCTGTGTGGCTCTTGTGTCTGTCTATATTTATGTGTCCTCTCCTGAAAGCTCAGGTGCTCTCGGGCGAAGTGTGAAGAGGGTTATGTGAGGCAGGGAGAGAGAGAGAGAGAGGGAGAGAGATAAAGACTTAAGAGCTCATACAGTGAAAAGCTACAGAGCCAGTTGAAGCGAGAGGAAGAAGACAGTATAACTTCCATCCTCCCTGGTGTAAGCTGAAGAGACCACACTGCCTCCGTCCCTGCAGAGAGTCAATTCCAGAGTCACATTCTCCATCTTCACCGTTTCCCCGAAGGGCTCATTTGCCTCCACTATCCTCAGGCAATATATAGATTATTGCTTTGCTACTGATGCTGCGCTACAGACTCCGACCATCCAGCACGTGTGTAATCGAGCTGCAGCCACTGGCTGGATGAATCCATTTGTTGATGGATAGATAGAATAGTAGTTGGCAAATATTTTTTGATAACCGTTTGGATCGATTTCTAAGACACATCCATAAGTGCGTTTTTATTTTTATTTTTAGACGTTACTGCTAATTGAAAACGTTTGTGCTTTGGGCGGTTGCATAAAAACAACACATTTGATGAAGTCACCTTGGGCTCCGGGATATTGTGAAGGGCATTTTTAGATGTTTTGTAATGTTTTATAGACCAAACCATTAAATCGAGAGAAAAGTCTGCGAATAATTGTCAAGTTCAATCGAGTTCAAGTACACATATCTTTGTTTTATTGTATTTATGTGTGCAAGCAAAAGGTCTTTCATCGCATTGGAAGCATTGATCTAAAGACTGCAATAGATGTGTTCATTTTCTCATTTCTGTGTCTGTGTGCCGAGGCTCCGATACGGAACCCCATGGGGAGTAGGCAATCTCACGTGAAAAAGCCCTTTCAAGTGCGCTGCTACTCAGTACACATATTTCACAATTAAATCTGTGAGGAAAGAGGGAAAAAATGCTAATATTAAGCGGCCAGTGGCTGCTAGGAAGAGCTCGATGAATGCCGGCTTTATTGTGCTCGAATCATTCACTCTGGTGTTCCTCTCTTGTTGCCTGGCGTTGAGAAAATTGTGAATATGTTTGACAGCTGGCTAACTCTGTAAGCCTGCTTAATGAACCTGACCCGCGGGTCAGACAGATTTTCTGAGTGCGATCAGCCGTTTTGGACCCAGTTGTGGTTCGAATCACGCCGAGCCAAACTGTCTTTGACCTTTGCACTAATCGCCTAATGTGCTTTTGGCAGTGTTATGGATAGAACTGTGGAGAAACAAAACAGGCGGAATAAAACGCCATGGGTGTCTTGAAAAATTAAAATATCATCCTAAACTCATACTGAAAGCTACGATAGACAGTCACAAATAATGATGAACTGATCGATTGTTTATTAATTTGCGCCCTTAAGCGTCAGAAAACAGAAGCATTACAATATCCTAAAGCCCAATGCAACATCATCAAATATCTTGTTTTGAACAACCTAAAACCCCCAAGAATATCCCATTAACTATAAGGTGACACCAAGAAAGTAGTTCATTTTCACATGTGAGCCCCTGGAACCATCTTTCAATCAGCTAATCAATTAATTAACTAATTGTTGCAACTCTACTTCCTGTTGTTTAAGGAGGGACAATGCATATATATAGCAATATTAGTTATTCTCTCATAATTCTACAAAGTAAGGTAGGCAAACACACTAAATCCTACTCACTTTTGCACACGAGCAACTGAAAAAGTCAAATCATTTTCTCAGTAAATAACTGAATCCCCGGCACTGACCCGTTGCAATCCAATTCAAACCACGTCTCAAAAGGAGGCTCATGGTACAGTATCCCCTTTACAAGCCGCTGCCTTCTGCAAGTCTTGCCGAGCTGTTTTTCATCCCTCGTAATATTCTTGAGCATCATCCAAGAAGAATTATGTCTTCGGCCATGAAAAAGAAATAGTCTCTACACTCGGGGTTGTGCATTCTTTGTCGTTTATCTGGCAACCCACACACAGTAAAGCATACACTCTCGTAATCTACATTTCACATCTGACAGGTTTGTGTGTTGTTTACACAGACGGTGCATATGGCACATGGGAGGTAACCTCAGCACTTACAGCCATCATGAACACCGCTCACTCCCGGTGCACAATTGTGACCGTAACAAGGCTCCATCTCTCCTGAAAGACTCTCCATCATATTTATCTTTTATCTCCTTGTGTATTTTTGCACCTTCAAATCACCTAAACATATAATTGCATACCATCATTTCAAGAAAAAAAAACATTTGTCTCTGACAGCTAAAGATAAACTAAATGACACCCTGCTATCACGGCGTACAGTAGAAGACATCGCAGAACATTACAGATATGCTGTGGATGCCTCACAGGAACCCTGGAGTTTTCACTGAAGCAAAACTGATGTAGATCAAGCTGAGTGGGTCCAAGAGGCTTACGGGCAAGTCTAACCATATGCCAGTTGAAGCGATATGTTTTTTTTATCTTGTTATTCTTCAACAAAAGGATAAGCATAATCCCTCTCATACACACAATTCATGTGAGCACACAAACAATCCACTGACTACCGCTGCAATATATACACTTGTTCCCTCTCTACCATTTTCCCCTTCTCCGCCTCCCATCCACTCATGTTCTAGTTCGTCCAACTCAAAACAAGCCACTCACTCGATCTACTTCACAGCATCTTTGCCTGGACGACAAACAAAGAAAAATATATATAACTATAAAGATGGATGAGACAAACTGGTCAGATCAACAGAAGAAGACTTAAGTCTGCGGAGAAGGAGCCCCGACAGGATGTAGGACATTTCTCCACTAATTAATACAAATCAACTCAAAATCAAAACGGACATTAGAATGCAACAACGACAATTGCTCTGAATAAAATTAGAAAATAACAAAACACCAGGGATGGTCTACCAGCCGAGTGTAATAAGGTCGACAGAGATGATCTGGTTCCAGCACTCCTCCAGTCCTTTAATTGGACACTTGAGAAAACATCTCTTCCAATTTAAAGTGATGATTACAGTTTTCAAAAAAGAGCAAAAACTACATGCCACGTATTTCATATAGAATAAATGATGTTCTAAAGTAGGCTAAATGGTGCGTATCTGTTATGTCTGAAAACTAACAATCAATGCATGGGGAATCCAAATACCATTTCATATATTGTCGTCATATTCGGGAATAATAAATTAAATGCTGCAGTCTTGAAGTTTTGTGAATATCTGAGGGTTTTTGAACCATTTGAATTTCCTTAAAACTCGATTAAAAGCATCAAATGGAATAAACTCAGCCATTCCTGCCAGAATTAAAATAAACTGATGTTTTGAAACGATCCGCCAATGAGGGGGTCTCTTTTGTAACATGCGCTTTTTGCTCTTTACATAAAACTTTTGGCATATAGAGGAAAATACAGGGAATTCTAATCAATAAAGCACATTTAAAGTTGGACAGTATTCTGATGACATAATGCTATATGTTTGCAACCACATATCTGAACTATATGAAAGGTAACACAGAAAACATTTCTCTTACTTTACTATACACACCTAGTTTGAATTCAGTGGAAAGCAACTTTGTACATAATATTTATGTGATTAATGATTTAGTATCTATCTATGACACCTTAAGTTTGTTTTTGCAGGAAACGCGGGGCCGTCCCAGTTAAATTTGGTGTAGTCTTTATTTGCTTTCAGCCCATTCAGCTCAGGTTAGATCTTTGGTGGGTTGTGAAGTCATTTCACATGACTATTTGATGGACTGATAATGCAAAAATGTTTGGGAAATAAAGCGTGGTACAGCCGAGAAGAGAAACACCAATCACAACTCTGGCATTTATTAACTAAACTACAGCAGCTTGGCGAAAGCTCCTTTTAGAATCATATTTTATAAAGTTTTCCCTTAGAGGGCATGAATGAATATTTTACAATCCTAGCGAGAGACTGGCGCTTCAGTGATTCATGAAGTGTGCTTTTACTTTTTTCTCTCTCAGTGGTTTGGCTGCAATCAGCTACTTGTAACCTGGTAGGAGGGCAATCAAGAGGGATTGAAAATGTTTACCAAGTTGGCAGCATTCGAACTAGGAGTATAGTTAAGCTCATATGCGTGCATGTATTTCACTTTCAAAGAGACGAGGTTGCTGTAAAAAGGGTGGTTTGGATGTGCTTCCCAGTAAAAAGAAAGAAAAAATGTTCCAAAACAATAACAGAAATACTCCTTGTACTCACCTCAGGGCTGTAATGTGCAGTATATTGCTATTGTTTGATCTTTGTTTTTGTGTCCGACCAGAGAGCACACACAGTCAGCTCTGCAGAACGTTCACTGTTGCTCAATAATCCATTTACTTGCCTTTGCTATTGGCGTGACTGTAATTTTAATCACATGGGCGGCAGGGAGATAAATGGGGAGCTGCGCACTGAAAGCTGCCTGATGGTGACGTGGGTTGAAATTGAGTAATGATTCCACACTTGTTGCGTTAATCAGGAATCATCTGGTTATCTATGGCGATGGGGAAGGGAAAGGTGAGCGAGATTGAAGTTACAGCTCCCACTTCGCATTTCCCTCCTAGAAATGTCAAACAGGAATACAGAGCCCTTAAACTCGATGATGGACTGATCGAACCTCTCTAATCATTTTGACCAGCGATAAGATGACAGAGCAGATTTATTTTCATTACAGAGAGGCAATATCTTTCTTCCTGAATAAATTGTCAGCCAATTTAGATTTTGAGTGAGAAATCTTCACCATCTTGATACTTAGTGCATTTGACAATAACTCCAAAAAATGTTGATTTTTATCTTTTTTCTTCGCAAAAGTAGCACATCGGTATTATTATTTTTTCATGAATGAACTCTAAAATTTGGAACAGACTGCACTTGGTTCAAGTTTTGTCAGTTTCCCTTTTTGCCCATGAGATCTTGTAGCATGACACTGTGTGTGCAGTGATGTAGCCACTCTCCAAGAGAATTGTCCGTATGCCACAGTGAGCCGTATTACCATATCGCCATCTTTACAGGCAGCTTCTTCCCCCCTACAAACCATTACTTGCTGCCTCGCCTCATTAGCATTGCAAATAGGACCTAAAGCAAGAACAGTGATGGCAGCGGCAGCAGCAGCAGAGGAAATAGGACAGAATTAACAAATTATGTAAGAAGCGTGGAAAGAAGGGAAGGAACAGAGTGTAGCAACAAGGAGGTGGGTGACGACGAGGAGGTGTCAAGTGCATATTACAAATCTGATTATACCGTAAGCTTGACATTCATAGATGCCATCCATTTCAACCAAAGCCATACATCGTTTTGAGGAGATTTATGTCCAAGCCGTTGATCCAAACAGCTAGAACAACCTTCCATAGGACCTGAGAGGAGCTGGAAATATTTATATCTTAAAAACCCATCTTAGTCTGGATTTTATGGAGTGTTTTATGACCGTGGCAGTTATATTATTATTTACTTAAACCACTATAATTTAACATCAACTAAAATACTCATTTATATTTTACTATTGTTAATGTCCCAATTTTTGTCCGTTGCTTGTAGAGCACTTTTTAGTGCATTTAAAAGATGCTATACGAATAAAGTTTGACTGATTGATGTTTAGAGAGTCTTCTACCGCAAGGTCCTGCAACCCTCAGGCATTTAAATGCAGAATTTAATCTATATCTGGACCCTGAGACAAATTCACAGTTTCTCCACTTTTTCTACATAATTAAGCAATTTAAAGACATTTTCATGGCCAAAAGTTGACCTTACAACTCAGGGAAGCACAATTCTGCATGCTCCAAAGTCACATTAGTAATGCTACACTTCACACAAGTCTATGCAATCATAAGCAATTTTAACAACCAACAAGTAATTGAACAGCAGCTTCTCCTTAAGGCTAAAATGTTATTGCTGATCAAAGTTCTTTAGTGAGCAACAATCACACCACAAATGACTTATTAATTAGCATAAACTATTCATTAAACTAGAAATAACTTTCTAAATGAGTCAGCTTTAGAACTGATTTTGAAAAGTGTCTGGCTGTTTCACTCTGCATGAAGTCTTTGTGCTAAGCCAAGCTAATTGAATCCAAAGTATTTAATTGCCGACTTAATTATTACAATAACTGATAAAAATTGATTGTCAAAACTACGAAAATCAGACAGTTTGTAAAGAAAACGTAAACAAACAACAAATGTCCATCCAGTCTTATTTTAGGTTTTTAAATAAGGTTGCTATTCCAATCAAGCCACTCTGAGCTGCGATCCTGAAAGAGCCGTACTACAGGGGACCAATGTTGGCAGAACTGAATGAGTGCACGTACCGGCGGGTAATGGACTCTGAGAAATGCTGTAATGAAACAGTACAGCGAAAGAGGCCAGAAGGAAGAAAAGGGCAGGCCGTGATATAAGTGCCACTACTCATCATCTGGTAAAGTCAAGGTCAGGACCGCGTGTGGTCTCGTGGTATTTCTGTTCCGCTTTTAAAGAAACCCAGTTGGCTGGGACAGCCTCAAACCCACTGCCCTTTATTCCCGCTGCCTTCTTCAGACAGCCGTGAGACAACAGAAAGCTTAAACATATTAAAACACCACCCTCAGCCATGTGCAATAACCAAAACCATCCGTTTTGTATTTTTTTGCTTAGTAACTGGAAATCGTTTCATGGCAAAGTCCTTTAAATGGCTTCATCAGAGACTGTAACAATGCCAGTGAATGTTGTCCCTCTTTTTTTGTGGCTGAACTTAATTGCTTGTGACATGCAATGAGACAGGGGGTCCTCTCCGAATCAGCCCAGCAATTATGCGGTGCGTCCGCCGGTCTGGTTTGTGCGGCGTGTCCGCCTTAAATGCGGACGCCGCCCTCACAGTGGTGGGCAGGCCCGACTCGGATGCGTTTGGCACCGTGGCTGCAGGTCCGCTCCACACTCGGAGGGGGTAACACAAGGAGCCCTATAGTGCGGTAATGCAATATTCATGGCGGGGTGTGAGCAGAGCAGTTAAACACAGCAGAGTTTGTTAAGGAGACCTTCCAACCTTCTATCGGGGAGCAGCTGCTGCTCGGGCTCGGCTCCCCTCTCCACAGCCGAGCCTCCTCGCTCAAGCATTGTCTCTTTCTTCCGCCGCCCTCCCCTGTTTCCCCTCTCCGCTGCCTCTCACTCAACCATTAATTTTTAATCACAACTTAAATGGCTGCCTTGGCTGCGGCTGTGGGGGCAGCGAGTCAAGGGCTCTTGCCTCTGGTTACAAAGTAGGAAATAAATTTGAAGAGATCAAGCTAAACACACAGGGAGGGAAGAGGGCTGACTCGGGAGAAACGCACAGGGAGGGGAAAAAAATATCAACTTGCTGCCCCGTACAGCTTAATTAGAATTTCAACTCTTTCATCTTGGACTTTCCATTGCGGCCGCTACGGAAAATTGAGATCAAATTAAGATAAAAAGCTGGATTTTTGTGAGTTGTTTTTTTTTTCCCCGGTGGGGAGAATGAGGTAGATGCTCAGATTTGACAAAAATGGCCGACGTTGACATATGGGAGAGTTTTTAAACAATTAAACAGCAACAATTAATCTTTTAAGTGATTCCCCCCCACCCCCCCAAAAAATGCCCAAAATTAAATGGTTCCAGTTTATTCATTATGTGGATTTTCTGCTTTTCTTTGTCATGTTTGATACTTAACTCTACATTTTGGGATTTTACACTATTAGTCTGACAAAACAAGCAATTTGAGAACTTCAGCTAGGACTTGACTATTTTACAATAATTTCTGACATTTTATAGACCAATGAATCAATCAAGTAATTGAGGAAAATAATCAGCAAATTAATTGGAAATCAATATAATTGTTAGTTTCAGCCGAAAATGACATGAAATCTTTTCAAAAACCACCAAAATACTGAGAGTGTAAGTAAATGCAGCTCACCGGGGGGGAGTATATAAAATGTTGAACCACTCATTCATGCAGAACAAGGTTGTGTGGATGTTGTCAGCGAGGTGGCGGCACTCAGGTTTTCCCCCTGCATTATTTATTTTCCGTATTGGGGTGGTCTGACCCGCTCTTGTAATGAGAACTAGAGTCACGGTCTGTTTGGAGTCCCGGGGCAACGCCGCGCAACCGTGTCCCTGGATCACTGCTCAACCACACAGGCCTCCACACAGCCGCTGTTTGCTCAGACTTCACTCGGACTGTAAAAGTCAAGCCTTGTTGACACATCTGTGCTGTCTCTCCCCGAGGCTAATGGCTATTGCATCTGTCTGCTTCTTTTCAGCGAGAGAGGAAAACTACAAGAAATCAAATGCTCTTTTGAAAACAGGCAAAGTGAAAACACTGACAGCTGACGGAAAGCTGACAGCCTCCTCTGAGGGGAATTACCGCTGTTGATCTTCCTCACAAGCGCAGTGAGGTGATTACAGAGTTTAGACGTGTTTTCCAAAGAGACGTCGACGGCCTTGTGGCGGCAGCGTGTCAATGTTTAGACTTTTCACAGGTCACTCTTTACATTGTGACGTAATGTCCTAGTTTTTCTGAAGTGTTGCCCCAACGCAAACATAATTACTTTTTCACAGCTACAACTGCTACGGAGCAGGTTGAAACATGGAATATGTGTATAATATGTGAACTCGTTCAGCACATATACAGCTTATGGATTAAAAATCGAATAAACTAGCGCGCCTATGTGGGTACAGCATATGCCATAAAACCGCAAATGCACTCTGTTAAATGAATTGAATTTCCATTATTTCCTTTTCATTGGTTTAGTAAATATTGCTAAATTGAAATACTGATATCAAGATGATGCTTTGATTTCATTCTGAAATATGGCAAACATTTGTATAGAAACACATTCTTGTAGACAGAAAAAAAACCAGACTGATTCATTTTGTAGTTTTGTCTTTGTTTTTTTATCCATAGTAATCCTTTACTCGCAATGCAATCGGTAGGTTGGGCCAGTGTAAAAATGTTCTAACTGATTTGACATGAAGCCAGTTTGATTATGGCTATAAATCATCAGTTATATGCTGACATATGGCAATGGTTGTGTAATCCTGTATCTCAACACTTGAAGGAAGGTGCCAGTAGCAGTAAAGTAATGCAATGAAGTCATAAATCAAGTTCAGTTAAGGCTAAAGATATAACGCAGAAGGTTCATTTTGGGTTCAGGTTCAAAGTGGTAGTGTTTTCGAGCATTAGAGTCAGTTTGCGATTAATTGACCAATCGTTTAATCTCTAACAGGTAGTTTATGATGTGGCTGATAAACAACAATAAAGTGTACAGTACAGAAATGTTGAAGATGATGTGGATGTTTGATGTTGACACTGACGTCCATACAAAGTTCGTGATGGAGGATAAATTAAGTGAGTGTCCCTCACTAATGAACTAGTAACACATGTAATTAGTTCATTAGGGTTACAATCCTTTCAAAAGACAAAAACGATTGCTCATGTAATGCATTTATGTGGGAAAAAAATATTGAAACTGTCAAATATCAGTATCGGAATTAATTAAAACTTGGTTTCCATCAAAGTAAACAAGGAACTGACATTTTTATGGCGGAGTATACATGTCTTCAAATGTGGCAGCACCACATACATCCACTGAGATATCGACGTCTGTCCAATTCTCTCCCTTGAGCGAATATCTTCCATTTTGGCACCAACGTCCCCTTGGATTCAAAGATGAACTGATTGCAAATTGGTGGTTAAAGGTCACTGTGACCTCACAAAACACTCTTTTGGCCATTACTCATGAATGCATACACTGATTATGACAATTCCACACAGTTTTCTAATAGGATAAAAGGACGAATATTGGACTGACATGGATGTAAACCGCAACACGACTGGTTGGTGAAGCCATACAACCTGGCAACAAACCCCCAAGTGTACAATGTACTTCACATTCGAGGGAAAAAACAACTAATGATCATTTTATAACCACATTAAGTGACTCATCGGCCATGTCTAGTTTAACATCCCTCACCTCCTTCAGCTTCTTAAACTGTGTAAATAATCCACCAATTGATCCTCGATTCCTAAACTGACAAATTAACAAAATCAAGGCAGCAGGCTAGCAGCTAGCAGACCTCTCCCAATCAGTCGAACACACACAAGTAATCTCTCACTAATCAAGGACATCGATCACATTGCAAAGCACATCTGTCTGCATCCCCCCCCTTTCTCAGTGCCGACCCAGATTGATTACTCTGACAGGTTTGCGATGGAGACAAAGACGGGGGAAGAGAAAGGGTGGACAAAACAGAGGAAAATAAAAGGAAGGTTAAGAAGCCGGTCACAAAAGAGACAAGGCTGAGTATGTTACAATATCTTTCTCCATTTGCAAATATGTCATCTGTGCTTGAGAAGTACATATTTATAATTCACACAAGAATTCTAGTCTCAAAAGTCAAGCCAGTATAAGTGCGGTTTATGTGCCTCCATTCATGTAAGCTGACCCATATAAATAGAGAATGTGGGACCACAGAAGAAACTGTGCTGTGCGCTTGCTGCTCTGAGAGGAGATGAGTAGCGTTTAAATGCTCAAACCGTGGATCAGGATGGACTGAGAATGAATGCTGTGAACTCTATAAAGCCTCAGGTAAGAATGAAAACAACTACTTATGATGGGCCCAAGCCTGCATGTGAAACAAGTTGGTCTTCTTCTCCCAGTAAAAAAAAAAAGACGATCATTTGTACTGTGGTAATAATGTGGTTCCAAAGCCGATGTTTTTTTAAAAATCCACCGGGTGCATGAAACGGGCATTTCTCTCCGTGCTACACTTTCATCACCAGTATATCTATGAAGACTAAATCAATTTTAGCCTCAGGACTATTACCCTCACAGGCATCATCCGAAAAACTGGGTTGTGCAACAATACGGTAACATCTATATCTATAACAAAGCACACAGAAGGCTTCTCACGCAATCACAGTGTAAATAAATGCATTCATCACACAGATATCCGCTCAAAGCAGAGCAGCATGCAGACATGTGCATATGCATATGCTCTGTAACACATGATAATTGCATCACGTTAAATAACAACTGTACGGAATCCACAGAAAGCACGGCATTCATGCGGTAAACGTGACACTCATGAAAGCGCTGGCACGTCAAATGCTGATTGATATGGATTTGGTAATGGTGACTGATAAAGGCAACAATGCTTGGTTGAGATAAGGAAAGACAAATCTATTGCGACAACAAAGAGCAATTTCTTTACACGGGCTTTTCACCCTTTACTGAGACGGAAAACGGAGAGGTTTCATTACCAAGGGCAGCTGATAAAAAACCTCGGGGCTCAAGCGCAATCAAATACTACACAAAGGTCTCAGGCAGCAAAGCGTGTCTCTGTCAAAGCTACACGGTACTACAAAAAAAATATTACTTCAGTGGTATCAAATGTATCAAAATCTGCATCTGATACGCATCAAAACATAAAAGATAACCATGGGCTACAGCGCTTAGGCCAGATTTTTGTTATTCAAGCAAGTGCATCAAGATTAATATGAGGATAAAGCAAAAAAAAAAAAAGGGTTCAATCTAGTGTATCTTGAAATGTTTTGACATCCTTGAACAAAATCTTAGATCCCCACCTGGATCGGCACTAACAACGGTTCGCTTGCTCTTTCACCAAATTTTATCATAATCTGACACGCTGTTGAGATATGCTGATGACTCCATTACCTCCGTGTCAAAGGTAGAAATTAATTCTCTCATAAAAGACACATGTTGTGCTTTCTTTGTATGCAATGGAAACGTGCGAGTCGTTCTCTACCAAAGCTGTGATTGAGGTGAAAGGACACGGACAGTTTTATTAAAACGTTTTGCATTTTCTTCATGTATCACACAGAGGGGTCTTAAGGGTAACTGCAGATTAAGGCTCACGGAGAAGCCTCCCAAAATCTCAGCAACGCCCTTTGCGTCATGCAAGCTGATCGTTGGTACAAGTATTAGAGAAAAAAGGCAAGAAAACATCTCCAAACACCCCGTCTGCACGTTCTCCTGCATGCAGCCCGGAGGAGCATGTTTCAGCCTGTCTGCAAACACGGGTGTGCTCACACATTATTGTTCAATTCTGTACAGTATGGATGAAATGCACGCAGCCACATGGATGCAGTAATTTGTCCTTAAGGGAGTACAGTATGTCAAATACAAGGTTACAGCATGTTCTTTCCATTCAATGAAAAATACAATTTTCTTAACAATACTGTATTTGTTACAGATTGATCTAGTTTCCAGCGACTGCAGCTCAGCATGCAGGCGTGTTGTCATTGACTCTGTAAGGACAAGCGCATCTAGTATGGCAAAGTTTATTGCTCGGGGCTCCCTCTTACTCCCATGCCTGTGTGCTCTGGTCTCTGCTCAACAGCTCAGCTCTCTCCTCTCTTCTCCTCTCCCCATTAACCGGCTGACAGATCAGTAATAAACACAGCCTGTCACCTTCAAGGCCTGCCTCTCATTTACTAGAGAACACATGAAACCCCGCTCTCTCTATCTCTCCCTCTCTCGCTCGCTCGCCTTCCCTTCATCCGCTGGGCTCATTGGAGCTGAAACCTGATTTTTTTTTTGGCCCCAGCCGCCTCCGAGGCAGCACATTCTCCCCTGCACCCAGATAGTCCTGAAAAAGGCATGAATATTAAATGGAAAATCCATGAATAAATAATCAAAAAAAGGACTTCCGTCGCTCTAACCTCTTTCTGTCTCCCGGCAGTAGATGACAGAGAAGAGCGCAGGGGAGAAATAGAGGAGACCAAAAAAATAAATAAAATAAAAAATCATGACCACCTCAGGAGAGAAGGTGGACATTTGTTAGGTAATTGGCTTCCTCTATTTGCAATCCCATGGTGCTGCGATTTCACACATAAAACAAAGAGGTAATCAGAAGGTAAAAGCGCAGCCGATGGTTATTGGAGCAAAATTGAACTGCAATATTTTCACTCGTGTTTATTTCCATACATGGTGCAACCTGAGGGATAAAAACCATACATATTGCAACGGCTTGATAATGTATGCGTTGGGAAACGCAAATGATGTTGAAAAGAGTGCAATGTGAAAATGCGATGTGTATAAGGGATACGCCGTTGAATGCATGGCAAATAAATAAAGAGAATCATTTATATGTAATATACACTCACTAGCCCCTCGGCACGTGGCTCTTACACAGGAACAAGTAAATATAGATTATTTTTGCTTCAAGCTATTCCCAGAAGGGTGCTTGATGTGTATTGTACTGGATTTCAGTAGCCTGCATTTTTTAACAGAGCGCTTGCAGATAAATCATGAGACAAGGATACAGTAGCTACTGGAGAATTAGTGACTATGTGTTACTGCTGGATTATATGCGTTTGTGTGGATTAGCGTTATGTCTACTGTCAATTGCAGTTCCAATGTCATCCACTAATCATTAGCATGACGAGTCACTTAAACAAACAAATGTGAGCATTAGAATTAGTACTAGAAGGTGAAACTTTTAAGATATCAGACCTTTTCTTGACACTATTTATGGCAGCCAATCTTTAATTAATGCAGTATTTAGGATATTTCATTGTAACTCTTGCACGTGCACAACGTAAATAAGGCATGCATGTGATCCAGCGTTATTGTATAAGTTCTATCTCATTGATATCAATTACTTGTTGTTGCCTCTGGGTTGTTTTTTGTTGTAAAGCCATCACAGTAAGCACAGTGTAAGGTGTCTTCAATGCTATTTCCTAAAAAAAAGGCACATTATTAATGGATTTCTTTATTATAAACAACATGAGTTTCTTTGGCTGCACTGTTAACGGATTCTAAAGAACTAGCTGGTCAAGGATTGCTGTAGTAGTGAACTTGCCGTTACCACCAGTGCTGTGGTCACTGATTTGCTACCAACCAGCACTGAAGTCTTCAGGAATAATCACTTTAAGCAATATTGATAAAAACAAACCAGGTTGAACTCAGACTAAGCTCACAAAACATGAGCAATTATAGCTTAATTTTGTTTTGCTTTTGTTCCAAAATTAAAAAGATAACAACAGGGAGAAGAGACATAAACAATGCCCTCTAACTCAACTGTGGCAAATTGGTGCAATTGGTCTATAATTACCCAGCCCATTGTTTTTTTGAGCTCGACAATATTCTACTAACAACCTTGTACGTTTAAGCAATTTGTTTTTGCCGGATGACAGCCACATCCAACTGGCGAAAATGAAAAGAACCTTCATCTGAAGAACGTTTTTATATTGTTTAAATTTGCTGAAATGTGATGTACACGGGAATCGATTAAGAAGAGGAAGAAAATTATGTGGGTGCCTTGGGCAGGGGGGAACTACTTTGTTGACCTTGAGGTCCTCTGAAACGACTCCAGTCTCCAGCGATTCTGAGATATGTATGTGTCAAAGAATTACGCGAGAAGAGATAAAAAGATCTCATAATGACCCGAAGCTGGAGTGGAATTTCTCATCTTAGCAATTATATCCATGACTTCCTTCCCTGTAGTTGGATCAAAACCTGAGCGAAAGAGAGTTCTTTTGTATCTGCTGGAGAGCCATCAGAGTGACTAATCTTTATAGAAAAAGATAAGCCAGTACTCACAAAGCACTCCCTGAATTCATATGTAATATCACAAGAGTTATACGTGCAGCGCCAAACCTGAGCGAGGAGCTTGGAACGACCTCTTCTGCACTAGAAGCTGTTATAGGACGTTCTGTTTGGTTTCTACAATGAATAAATCTTTATACAGCAAATGCATTACAAAGCTGTAGTATTTTTTATCAGTAAAACATTTCCCACCACAGCATTACTTTGAAGCCTGCGAAATTATCCCAAGATGGAACGAAAGGCATCAGATGCCTTGAGCTCATCAACCATCATTTTGAGTACTTGAACTGTTGCTCTCCTTTGACTAATTCAGTGCTTCAGTCAGTTGAATATGGGAGTGCTTATACAAGAGATTTTCCTTCTTGCTGGTTGAGCACTCTTTAAACAAGGCTTTAAGCCATTTGATTCACTCACGGAACATTACTTTGGGTATCCACCTTCATGCTTGGAGGCAATAGGATTTTAATTCTTCGGAGGCATCATAATAGGAAGGTCAAACATAATTCTCAGGTTACCTAATGCTTTGTTCCACAGAACAGCGAGCAGCAGCTTCATGCTGGCGCAGCAACAACAGCACGATGTTCAACAATTTAAGTTGATCAAACGTTCTACGAAAACTTAGAAAAATCAGAATTTAGCCTAAATATATTTGGTTTAAGATGACAAATGGGACGTAACGGTAAATGTTACATTATATATTGCACTGATTACAGTAGTTTGAGCACATATCTTTGCCACACCATGGGATCTAGGTGACTCTATTCATAAATCTAAACATATTTGGTAATTATAATGCCACCAACTGCTTTGACGTTCAGTATGAGAGATCTGAGTCATGAATCCCTGCATGCTGCAAGATAATGAACTGTAACCGAGGTAAAGGCACCTATCCGTTAGGGCCGATGGGGGTAATTATGTTTTATATAATTTAATATGTTTGCATCTTTAGGATCCGTGGATCAGGATGTATGCACACATCTATGTACACACTAGCTGTGTGTACACAGCCACATCATACAGGAGGATGTCAGCGCTATTTAAAACATGCTCGCTATAAGGAAGAGAAAAAAGGAAATGGGGGCTCATGTCAGAGAGCCAAATAGCTTTCAACACAGCCAGACTGACCTTCAGCTTACACAGAAGTGCACACACACACACACAGATACAAATGTTCACAGGATGTGACCATAAACCATAATGCACATGCCTTATTATGGGGAATGAGCCTTGGCTGTGTGCCATTTTAAATGTCACAGACTCCTCCACAGGGTAATGACTGATCAACCTGCATCTAGCACAGCATTGCATGTTATCTACAAAGCCAACTGTAAAAACTGTCTGGTGAGAGAGGCACCATCACATCATTTGATGATTGCCAAATGCTTCCAATAATGTTCATCCATACGAGGGTGTGCTCTCTTTCCCTTGCTTTCCAGCCTCCGTGCTGTAATACGCTGCTACGCTGCCAGTAAAGCGAGGAGTCTGCTGGGAGAACTGCTGAACCTTCAAGAAACGAGGGGCCAGACTGCAGCATCATGCAGCTCTCAGCTCATTTGTTTGGCTTTGCCAGTCAGACGAATTAAAACAATTCCCACTCATATAAAAAACGTAAGCAGCTGCAAATGATCGAGCACAAATTGCAGAAAAGTTTAAAAAAAAAGGTGACAAAGCAAAAATAAACCTCTTGCAAAGCAATTACCCCCGAAAATACTTCTCATTGTTGATTGGCAAACAGATTAATGAAGAATGAAATTTAAGGAAAAGTGATTGTAATGGATGGGGATTACAGTGCCTATGTGTCAGCATGTGAACTGCATGTATGTCTTAAATAGACCCGGGAGAACTAGCTGTTGCCAGGGTAACAGCTAAGGCGATGTGAATAAATAATATACAAGAAAAGCCCGGACCAAAATCCCAGCTAACGTTTGACAACATGATATTTTTGTAATGTCACGGCTCATTAGTTTGTTACCGGCTAATATTTATCAGGGCTCCCACTTTTACACAACGTGAGTGCAGAATTTGCTTAATGAAAGAATCAATTACAGCAGCCACACGATACAATTTCTACACATATTTTTAGACTACCTATCTACCACATTGATGAACTCACTAATGAAAAGAAACAGCAATTGTGCATTTGACGTAATAAAGAGTCTGCTGAAAGGAAAAGGAGGAAAAAGACAGGAAGCTGGAGCCTTTTCCCTGCTCATTGTGATGAGGCATGAGATGGCCGGCAATGCCAGTGACAAGTGGATCTTGTCGATGTAAGCTGCTGGGGGAGCAAAAAATACTTGTGCTAAGCCCCCCTGAGTAAGATGAGCGGCAATGCCTTGACCCGTGAGATGCAGTGGGAATTGAGGTGGAAGAGAGGGGGCGAGAGAGCAAGAGAGTGAGATAGTGAAAAGCTAGCTGGTGACAGAAGAATAAGGCAGGCTGGACCGTGTATGTCCAGTGGATCAGGATAACGGACTCAAATACCGGGCTAAAGTTTGCAGCGGGGAGCATGTCGCGATCAATGCACACTACGTGACAAAAGAGCGCAATGTATGCCGTACTGTACACAAAGGTAGAATGTGTATTATAAATAGGAGATAGCCCATTTGACTCAAAAGGTGGGGAAGTAACTTGGTATGATGGAACCCTAACACCAGAAATATTTCACAGCTTCTTGAATTACATGTCGCCCTCCACTCACTGTACAGAATTAACTGTTCCATTCTTGAGGTTATATCAATGCTCTTGCATGTGACTTTGTTGCACTATATAAGGGTTTCGTGTTTATTAACGATACACAATCGTGTGACAGTGTGAGAGTATGTTTGGATGAGAACAATATCCAATTACACGTGTGAGAGCCGGAGCTGGAACAAAGGCTGGAAGACTGTATCGTACCATTAAATCTCCTTGCAGGCAATGACATGTCATGACATGTCACTGGTTCAGAGTCAAAGTACTTGAAGACAATGGTGGGATGGTTTCTTCATGGATGGTATAAATGGTCAACATTTTAATTACTGGAACTGGAAACGAAACCGGCTGCAGGTACTATAACAATACAATTTACTACGAGCAACAAAAGCATATTTATCTCACCGCAGATAGAAGGTAAGCTGCTGATTCATAAAACCGCGAGCTACTGTAGGTTTAAATAATGTAGGTGCGGCATTCCCTACAGCGCTCTGTGCCTACGACAGCAAACCTGCCTCCAACGATGTGTCAGCATGTTTCGTCAAGTTCAGCCTTTTATTCAAGACCATGTTAATCACAGTCAGAATGAAAGGGATAAACTATTTAAGACTTTCACTCTGAATCTAGTGTAGCAGAAAAGCACAAACACGTTGAAGACATCTAAAACAGGGACGAAGACTTCAACAGTATTTTCAGTCAACATTAGTTATCAAATTCAAGACATTTCTTAAGTCTCAAACCCTGGAGAACAACATTGTTTCCTGGTTAGGTCTGTGTGAAAACCTTTTCCCTTATTTTCACAGAAATGGAGATAAAGTCATCATATCTGTGTGAGTAAGACACAGCTCTCGCTACATTTCTACCTTCATTCACTCAAAAAGCTTTCTCCGTCAATCGAGAAAGATCTGAAAGACGCACAGCTGCATAAACAATCCTCTCAAATCTTTAGAGGGTTTTGAAATATTAACAAAAGAGCTTGCAGGTACATCATTTTTGCAGCAGCAACTATGGCAGCAAAGGGGAAATATATTTGAGTCCTATTATAAATCACACAATACAGCAACAACATTGCACATCCAGGCCTGCCTTGTCCCCAAGGCAACCTGACAGCAAAATCCTTTACAGATGGCTCTCAAGGAGGATCTGTACACGCGTTTGTGGGAGATCACTTTGTGCTTTTGTGTGTGTGTTTGATTTTGTTTAGTTAATGAACATATAGTAATCAGACACCGTGCTTAGCATTATCAGTCTTTTGTAGGTCCATTTTTGTATGCGTGGAGAAAGCTGATTTTTTTAAAGAGAAAAAAAAGCCTTTGTTGGCTCAGGCTAATTTCAACCACTCCACTTTCCATTACATGAAAGAAGAAGGACTTACAGATCTTGTGCTTCCCTTTCATGGGGAATTTCACCAGCAGCTCCTGGGGGTTAGTGCAGATGAAGACGAATGGGGAAGCAGACTCCTCACAGGTATCAGGGAACTGCAGGGGGGGTAGGGCGAAAAGGAAGGAAAGGACAATTTAGCATCATCTTACACAGAGTGCAGAACCGCGGCCAGCTTGTGCACAGAATATGGTAAATCTCACGATGCCCGGCATCGCCGCTATGAATCATTCAGCTGTGTGTCTGTTTATGCACCTACATCAAGCGAAGAAATGCTCTCCATGCCTGATGTAACTACATGCCCTCACAGCAACTGATAGTTATGAGTCTCTCTGGGTGTTTACGCGCTATAATTCCACAACTAATGATGCAGTTGCTAATGAGAGCAAGCACGCCACCAAGGAGCAGCAAAGATGAGAAGAAACAAAAATGTATTACAATCAGCACCCGAATCCAAAACGTCCAAATACTTTTTTTTAGGTCCGATATACACACCGTCAAACAGGCAAGAATCACTGGGATAAAATCGTGAAGAGCACGTGTGAAATATTTATGTGATCGTCTGGTAATTACATAAAGAATTGTTAACTTCCAACATGTCATAACTTATTAAAAGCATACCTCTAAATCTGTGGAAATGCGTGACATTTAACCACATCCGTGACACATTAATGCATACCATATAACATGCCATCCCTCACCCCTGTGACGGAGAGGATGTTTTACAGCACATAATTGACAGCAGCTCACAGCGTATCTCTCTCTCTCCCTCTCTCTCTCCCTCCCTGTGTTATTGATTGGTCTCTCAGGTGAGAGTATGGAATTGACTGACACGGTGACAAAGGAGTCATCTTTCCCATCACTGGCAGCCAACGGCTCGCGGCTCATCCAATTTCCTCCAGAGCTATCAGATAGTGCCCATGATTGCATCTAGCCAGCCAGGAAGCGGCTCTTTTCATGACAGCATGCTTTTTTCTACCCCCCCTCTCTCCCGCCACCCTCCCATCTCTTATTCACAGTCTCTCTATCTCCCTCAAAGGAGCACTGAAGGTTGTGACAAATTTGGGGCTTTTAAGGGAAATCAACAGAGTCTGTAGCCCATCTGTACGGCCCCTGACAAACTGGGGAGAGATGATAGAGATGTTTATTTCAGATTGCAGTCCACGTCGACTTGAGTGTAATACACCGGTGAGTGATAAAATATGTAAACACTCAAAGTTGTTAGACATTGATGGGGACCCTGAAAGAGCCCCTTGATTCCTGCTTCCAAACTGCACAGTGATTCCAATTAAATTATTCCTCCCAGTCAAGTAGGCCGCCTCCAAGATAGAACATTCTCCCGACAGCCCTTGAACAGAACAGCATGTGATTTAATAGGGGTTAAATGAGATGAAGGTTGTTTGTCCGGGAATGTGGTGTTGTGGGATAAGGCTGGCAAACGTTCTGCATTTTTCTTATTGTCATCAAATCCCTAAAAAAAAAACATGAAAGGTGTCATGTGGAGTTTTGCAAGCATAACAACCAACAACCATAGTTTCTGTTTACATTCCACATTAAACCAACGCAAACATCAGAATGTTGTTTGCTGATTTCTGAGCAGTGTTCAAAACAATCTCCCCCATGAAACTGAAATTAGCACTCTGCAACTTTCCTCACAAACAGACCCCAGGCAATTCAGATTGACAGCCACACCTCCTCCATTCTAGTGTTGAACTCCCGGAACCCCACAGGGCCATGTGCTCAGCCCCCTCTTGTTCACGGTGTACACCCGCGACTGCTACCCTCAACAGGAAAAGAACTCTGTTGTGAAGCTCTCAGGTGACACTAGTGTCATCGACGAGATTAAAAACAACAATGAGACTTCATATAGAGAGGTAATCAACAATCTGACAGAGTGGTGCTCAAATAAACGACCTGCTCAACGTCGGTAAAACTCAAGGAGCTGATTGATGATATGAGTAAAAAGGTGGTGTAGACTCACAACCCTGTCTGTATCAGTGGAGGGGAGGTGAACCGGGATAACGGACTTAAGTTTCTGGGAATCTGATAGATACGTAGAAACTCAAATTTCTCTTCAAATATGGTCAAATGCTGTTAAATCAACTATTGTCTTAAACTGATTACAGAGAAATATATTTTCTCAACAATTTCACTTTAAACTGTAATGTTAATTTTGTTCTTCTTAATTAAATGAGGAAAATATTAAGTACTTTTGAGTACAAAAATAGGCTTGACCATGTGATTATTTCCTATAGACTATTCATTTATAGAACAACTTGAAAACATGCTACATTATGGTATACATCGTTATCAAGAAATTAAATTACCTTTCTTGTGACAGAAGATATTAGCCATATTGCCCAGCCATTACTGACATACTAAAAATGTATCATAACTGAGAAAAGAATACAGAAAGGTGTGAATAAGAGATAATTCAAAAAGGAGAAAAAAATAACACGAGGCACTTTGGTAGAAGATGACTTGAGCCTCATTTGAGATCATTACAAAAAAATGCCACGTTGCACAAGATGGCTGTATTGTCTGAGGTGCTCAAGGAAACAAAATGGTGGTGGTCTTGCCAAATTCAGATGAAACGAGTGTATAGCTGCTGCAGCCGGAGTTCGAGTGCGTTCATGTGAAACCCCGCTAGTTGCCTGCCTCTTTCATCCTCCATTAGCTAATTAGCATTTAAAGCTGTTGAATGTGCTGCTTTGCCTCACCACCTCCCCCACCTAATTGTTTCCATTCCATGTTAATCAAAAGGGCATGAAACATTGTGGTTGTGTGACAAGCAGGTTTGCTAAAGCCCTCCATATTCATCAGGAAGGATCTAATGTAGTCGGAGTGGACCTGCTTACAAATGCAATTAAAGCTGAGCTTGTTGAGAAACGCAGGTAGGGAATTAAGAAAAATGTTGAGTGGAATTACACGAAAACACTACAAGGGACAATGACCGTGGCAATAAATTCAGTTAAAGGTGAAGCAAGTAGTCGGTGAGCATAACACCACTGGGTTACAGCCCTAGGGCATTCTGGGTAGAGGGACCAATGTGTTTGACATGGGAGAGATCTAAGGGTTGTATGTATAGTGTGACAAGTGCATTAAAATGCCTCAGTGAGAATTGAGTGTCGCTGGTTGGTTGCTTCAGGCCAATTTACCCGGAGTTAGAAGTCAGACAATTGTGAGACAAGGACTCCGCAGCTCCCACTCATAAACAACACTGACAACTGGCTCATGTTCAATACAGTAATGCATCGACTGCATGGCCGGCTTCCAGACTGTTTTCAGAAACTGATACAAATACACCTCAACCTTGCCAGCGGGCCAATTCGTGATGAATCTATTTATCAGTCGTGTGTTTTGACAAAGCGGCATATCCGCTTGCGTTTAAACTGCTGATCAAATTGTGTGCACATCATTTAGTCACCACTCTTGTGTTGATCTTCCCATCTAACTATCGAAAAGAGTTAATAAGCCTATTTCCTAAGATGTGGAGCTATTTCTTTAAATTCTTCTAGCTAGATAAGATGTAATTTAGTGGTTATTATTCTGCTTGTAGACAACACAAAACTGTATTATGCTTCCTCAGTTCGCCTGGCTAGAGAATGGAAAACCAGTATGTGCACAAACAATTTATAATGAAGCATCCTTGTATTTGCAGTCTAGACATACTACAACGGTTTGATAGTGTGTTTTGATGGTGTGCACTGAAGCGGAAAGGAGGCGATGCGCTTTAAATAGGGATTCAAAACATCTCGCTGAACGAAAACCTACATACAAAAATAGTAAACAGGAAAAAAAAAGAAGGAGGTAGAAAAATTCATACAGCTCCACAGCTTCTTCGGAGACCGTCTATTCAATAAACTGCCCACTATTTAATTTGCTGGGATCAAGCCAGAGGGGATTCAACATAAAAACGCAACTGTAATAACATGAAATTAACAAGTTCATTGGAAAAAGTGAAAAGGGACGGCAGGGCAGAGGCAGCTGGAAGGAAGCCTTTGGCTATGAAAAATAACTGTGGCTTAGAGGGCAGTAAGAGGGCACAGTGGTCCTATTGCTCTTACCACACATCCTTATAATAAAGTAACTTAAGACTTCATGGTTCTTTCATCTTTCCTTCCTCTGAGCATCCTCTGCCTCCCGCACACTGCGCCATACATTTTTTAGTACAGTCCAAAATACCACGAGTTCCTACCAACATTTGATGAAAACAACATCCATCTTAATAAAAATGAACTAATACAGAGCCATGGTTTGACAGCAGGAACACAAACCTTTGAGTCCAAGCTTGTCAAGTAACAGCTCGACAAGCCAGCACTGTTCCGTCTCCTCTCTCTACAATGTCTCTCTCTCTCTGGCTCTTTTCAGCTGCTGTCGGCAATTAAGGGCAGCAGAGACAAGTAATCTCCTTCTGGGCGACAGGGCCAGACCAGAACAGGCATGTGGAGTGGGCTGTGCAGTTGGGATTGGAGGGGGGGGGGGGGTAGGGGCGGCAAGGCTGGCCCCAGCCTCAGCTCTAGCCAGGCCCTGCTTGGCTGCACACAATCTCAGCCCAATAAAAAGCCCTTCATTGGCAGGGTGCAACTGAGCCAGACGGGCTGGGAGCATGTGGCTTTTAAAAATGAGGAGGGTGGAATAAGGGGGAGGGAGGCAGGCAGAGAACGAGAGGGGGGAGAACCAGAGAGTAACAATGAGGGATATGATTTGGTAAGAAAGACGGATAGTAAGAGTAGAAGGTGAGTGGGGAAAACACAAGGAGAAAGAGATTTTGATAGATAGGGAACTGCACAAAGCCAACTGTGTCTCCCCCCCTCCCCTGAAAGGACACTTGTGAAATACTGCTTAGCCAGTTCTGTCAGGGCTGGTTCTACCCCGGGAATGGAGAAACAGATGGGTTGTCTCTGGGCTACGGGTTACATGCGGGAGGTGAAAGGGTGTTGTTGGGAACTCTATGCAACAGCGATCGTTTCGCCAATCGTTCTTTAATCTATCGTGTTCACCAAACAACACAAGCCTGTTTTCTGACATTCATTAACCCTCAAACAAATGCAGCTGCCCTCAGGAAATGCAGTACTGTAACGGCCTTTCAGCTTTCTGCACGCTCTACTGTAAGCATGCTATTTGTTTTTCCATCGCCGCGCAGCACACTGACATGCAAACACTTTACTGTTTGTGTATGGATCATATGTCACAATTCAAAAAGGTCGTCTCCAAAATTAACTGCAGACGACGTCGTCAAAACCATGAGTCAATAAGTCTTCTTAACGGATTTCTTTCTAAAACGGGCCGATCCTTGTGACTTTGGAAGAATTGTAATTTTTAATAGTTTTAATGCAAATGTGTCTATATCATTACATATTCAGGCTAGTGACAAAGTTGTGATTCAAGACAGCTACGTTATTTTTTTGGGGACGGAAAATAACCAATTTGTTCACTATTTTGCGTCAGCAAATGTGAATGTTACAAAGCAAATTATTTTTTATTTGAGACGAGATATCATGACAGATGGGCCTTTATTTCTAATTCCCTATTTTGATCGGTATCTTAGTAAGTTTTAGTACGATTTTTCTGATTTCCTCCCATCTGCTGTTTAATGCTGTAACGCAAACTCGTTCCTCCATCTGTTTCACATTAAAAGCCTTCCAGCAGTTCAGGGGAAATAATCTTTTCACGTCACATTTACTGTGAAACATCTGCAGGAAGTGTTGAGTTTCATTAAGAGCAGCTTAACATCATGAAGAGGCGGCAACGGAGAACTGATCGGGATGAATGAAACAGTGAGTGAGAACAGCCTTTTGTGTTTAGAAAGAAAAACGAGAAACAACAGTTAAGTGCATATCGTTTGACTGCGTTGTTGTACTGATGACAGGCGTGACATAAAAAGGGTAAATTGGGCAGAATGAATCAAGGCAGCCATTACAGTACATATACCACTCATGTTATATTTTACTTGGTCTTTACTTTTCATCATTTCAGTCGCAGATTTTATTCATGAATTCAATGCAACCTAATTAAAACTAAAGGACTAAAAAAACCTTTTGGTTTCAGATATTTTATACTTGTATAGGGTTAGTGTTGGTACAATATGTCTGCTCATCATTGTCTATCTGTGTATTAGAGATTCATAGCTAAATCACAAACATCAGCGCTAACTCAATAGATTTTCAAAGAACGGCTCAGGTGTAAGGAAATATTCTGTTTACTGGTTTATTCAAGGTAACAAAGAAACTCGAGAACGAGGTATCAACGGATCATGTAAACGGCTTCACACAAACACGATCTCTACTGGAGTGTGGCAAACAGCCAAATTACACCATGCATGTAAATGTAGCCAGGAGCATAATTGATTTCATTTGCTGTTCAGACTTCAGTTGAACATTGTGTTTTGTTTATCAGCCGCGTTAACCCTTTCCTGGAAAACAAAGACAAAGCGTCCCGTATGCAAATCTTCATCTTAGTTTTGTTTGTTCTCTTTGTGTTGATTCTGGATTTCTTTGGGTTATGGGTCAAAGAAATGCAAAGATGTCATTTTAAGTCCGAACCAAGCGATGGGTATTTTAACAACAGTAATAATGTTGCTGGTCTGCTCATACTCAAAATGCCTGATGTGCAGAGCCTACTGTCTGAACTTGACAAATTAATTATTCAATCCCATCTACAGCTGTAAGGACTAGTCAATTAATCAATCAGGTGACAGTCAGAACATTTAGCAGCAACTATTAGAATAACCGTTTCATCGTTTTTAAAGCAAAAAGGCCATACTTTCTTTGTCTTATGTGATAGTATATTGAATATCTGCTATTTTTATTTTATTGGTTGGTTTTCTAGTTGATTAACCGAGAACATAACTGGCAGAATGAAAGGAGGAGTTAAACACATCCCTTGCATTTATACTAATGATGTTACAAGTACCCTTTTATTAATTGCAAAATCAACCTCACTGCAATTCATGTCTGTACTGTATGTATATGAGTGTGCGGCGTTCTTCTGTTTCTGTCTTCAGTTTTGTCCATCGCCAGCACCTCCACAACCCACGGTGTGCGTTGCGTATCATCTGTACTGTATATATACACATTAAGTCTTTATCTTTACTTACATGGATCACCACATGCAAAAACGCATTCCCAGACACCTTTTGCAGCCCCTTTAAAACCAGAAGCAAAAGGTGCAAACATATAGCATCAGCTAGTGTGGACACAGGCTTTGGATCACACTGGTGCCATGTGACATCACCTCAAAGCGATGCTAACCGTCTCCTTTGAAACAGCCAGCTAGTGATACTCACTTTGTCCCCTTTCGTTGGAACTCAGGCTCACCGAGTCGCGCGGTGATGATTAAAAATTGAACAGACTCCTTCACCTACAGAATCAACTGGTGTCAAGTTTGGAGAGTGAACATTAATTATCTAGGAGTGTCCAACACCGGCTCCCGAATTTTTACATTATTAAAATCCTCAACACAACGAGAGACATGTCTCATTATTACCAGCTCAGCAACGGGGCTGCGATTTCCCAATTACTGCCACTGAGTCAGTCTGCTCAACTGCACAAAAAAAAACTGCCTATAAAATGCTCCCTTGTTTCAGTACAAGTAAAAAGGTCAGATCACATGTTTCCCACTAAAAAATGTAAAACCCCAAGTTGTAACATATGTAAGTACAAACCTACATATGTCATCAGTGGGAGTTGGTACTTTTAGATGAAAAACATTTGCCTTAAAAAAAAAAAATCAAACCATCACTGCAATGTGACAATTATGTTAACTACCAAGGGAAGAAACTCTGCAGGAATTACTGATCGACTGCGACGCCTTGGTGTATTTGTACTGTGGTGTTTAGTTCAAGAACCATCTCTGCGTGTTAGCAATTGAAGCTTCATTACTGCCTCTATGTAAATGACTTCAAGCTGTCACCAGCCCACCATGCCAAGCAAGAGCTACTAAATTCATTTTTTGCATAACAATTCAGCTGTGCAACAACAACAAAAAACCCCAGCAAGCCACGTATTAGCCTTTTAGCTTGCTCTAGTGCTGACAGGTGTAGTGAAGTCATATATTTGTGCAGGGAGATTCACACAGACTTCCTCCCCTTAGCTCAGTTCCACTTTCCCAGCCATGTTTATGACTTCACCTCCTGCAGTGGCCCTCGGGCGAGAAGAAAACTAGACTGCCTCACAACAGGCACATTTTTTTTGCTAACTGTTGGAACTTTCCAAGAAAAGAGTTCTCTCTTGTACTCACAGTTGAGCTTCTGTTTGACGAGTGGGGGACTGACAAAAACTGAAAAAAATAAACAGATTTCCAATGGGCGGCATACACTAAGAAAATATTAGTTGAATAAAGCGGTTCACAAAATGCAAACACAGAACATGAAAAATATGAATAAATAAGATGTTATTATCATACTTGACAACTACACTGCATTTATAGAAAATCACACAGTCAAAGCCTTCTAAGTAGTTTCTCACACACACACACACACACACACACACACACACACACACACACACACACACACACACACACACACACACACACACACACACACACACACACACACACACACACACACACACACACACACACACACACACACACACACACACACACACACCCACCCCTGGAGACAATTACCATGGCTGCTTTCAAACCTCGACTTCAAAGAAAAATTCCAGGGAATCGCAGGCATTAAAACTTCTTATTTTCCACCACGATCTCCTTTTTTTTATCGATGCCACAAATCCCGAGCTCCTTAACGCAGGTGGTGTCAGCATAAAAAAAAAAAGGCTCGTATTTTTACGCGAGGTAACAAACCACTTCACGGTGGGCATTTGATTTCATAATGTGGAAATTGAGAAGGACCGGGGAGTTTATGAACATGTCTGTCTCTTAAGGTGAATATTTGCTTTGATATGGTGACACTGGGGTACAGCCCTCCCATCTGTGTTCACTCAGCCTCTGTGGGAAATAACTGTCTCTTCCCCTGCTTCTCTGGAGGCTGGCAATGAGCGCAGTTTGAGAAAGCAGCGCAGTAGGGAAGGCTGTCCCTTGATTCCTATCAAAGGCGAGTGTTAGGTTTCCCGAAGCTCTGCGAGTTAGCTCTCTGGCTTACAGTAGATGAGATGATCCGGCTGATACGTTCCGCGGGAGAACACCAGTGAAGTGTTAAACAGACGGTGTTGAACGAGAGCACTTTACAAGTCCTTTTCAATTTATACTTTGACGGATTTTGCAAGCGAGCTGAAATATTATTTTAAGGTGAGACACAACTTGGGGATTACATGAATACTTGAATTTCCCGTGCACTGATACGGCCCTGAATTAACTCAGGCTCTGAAAAATGAAGACCTGCACGGAAATGAAACGAGACAACCGCTCCTCAGTTACCGCCGCTGTATCCATCTGTTTCAGTCCTAGCGTGGCACATAGGCACTTTACAACGATACGCTGGCAAATTTACTACTTGAAAGTATTGTTTGAAACACTGGGTCCTTGATTTCACACAGAGGCAGGAAAAAAAAGCTGCTTCTCATTTCTTGCCAGTGACCGCTGAAATTCCCAAATTCTCAGCTGTAGCGAGCTAACTTGTGACGCATCCTCTGAACTTAATCTTACATTTCATAACATTACTTTGATGTTAATGAAGATTTGCTCAAATATCATTCTTTTGTCTTACCCAACTGTCTTCTTTTTAAAGCTAAATGGCTCTTCACACGGTTTATTTGAACTCGTGTGAAGAGGAGAGGATGACTCGGTTGCTGTTGGGCAATTCTTTTATTATTACAGTGATGTCTGGACTCAATGTGATGGGTGAAACAGGTCATGCTTTTGATTTAAATAGAAAAGAAATGTTCTCCGTGGCATGATACAGTTTATCTATGATAACATGCTCATGTTTTTGTTTTTTAACACCCAGCACAGATACATTTTAAAGATATGTGAAGTGCCAATATTATTAAAGTATTCTCATTTTGTTCTCACGGACTGATTTGAGGGGGAAAGAAAATTATTTTGCATATAAATCAATACTCTACTTCACAAAACAGAACCTGCCAAAGGCTTTTTTGCAGGGTAAATTGTCCAGTGGACTACGTCAAAAGAGCTTGTGCATGTTCTTCAATCATTTTCGCTAAATATTGCCAATAAGGAAAGAAATAGCAGAAGCTGGCACTGAAGGGAGAAAGACTGCAAATTCCTTATTGATTCTGAATGATTTATGATTCCAAAAAAACAGCTAATAAAAATGTATTTCAAGCTGTTAATTGATCTGTAAAAATGAGAAAATGTGTCACTTAGCATTCTTTTTTCCATGCATTCTTTTTGCAAATCAGAAGATACCAACAATTCTCTCTCACTGCGTTGCCTCTTTTACAGGGAATCACACATGAATGCATGACAGTTGGTGTTTAATCAGCTGTGATTTGTGTCTACCTTTTAAAAGGAGCCATGTGTAACAATGCAACATCACTTTCACTTGTTATGTAACGTGACTGATGGTGTGATTGTTTTTTGGTGCGAGTGAAGCAAAATAGTTGCATTGTGGAATTCAAGAGGACTGCATCTACTTTCTATGTGGATTATGCCTTTATTAAAGAGAGAATGAGCATTTTAAATAATGAGTTCTAAAGCTAAGATAGTGTCTGTGAATACTCACTTCCTGTAGTTTCACATTACTACCCTTCAGCTCTCAAGTTGAAAACTGGCCCGAACGAGTTGAGCATAAAAGGCACCGACGTGTCAGCGAGACATCAGCACACAAAGGAGGGAGAACATCATATCGGATGTTAATTCTGCTTGATCACAAGCAGTTACCTGGTGTACATGCGGAAGAGCGAATTCCCTGCTTCCCTCAGCTCATATCACTGGAGCCTCATTGAACATAATGATCACACTCCTCCTGCCATTTGCAAACCGCAGCAGCTCATACCGAGGCACGATCCCCTAATCAAGACATTTACCGAGTGAGACTAATGGGGCTCGCGCACCAAGGAAAACAAAGGAAAATGCAAAAAAGAGAAACAACATTCGGCAGGACGAAATTCAACGATATAATCATGCTGCTTTTGGATTACTTATCGACGGTGTTATTGTTCTGTGTCACTTAATGTCGCAGCCAAACTGTATTTGTTTTGTAACATACAAATGCTACAAGATGGCAGTAGCTACAATTTAAGTACAGAATGAAAAACAATAAAAGTGACACATTCCTGCTACTGTTCACCACAATAATCACAAGCTTTGCAAGGAAATGAAAGGATTCTGCTGGAATGCAACAAGACTTTTCATTTTATATCAATACAGGAAGAGTTGGGCTTGTATTAACAGCACAATTCGGTAAAATAACAAAGTAACACAGCAAATATAGGAAGGGGATCAGAAAACAAGTAATTTCTTACTAAAATACCATCTAATGTAACAAAAATGTGGTTCAAGGCAGTTTATAAATGTAGGATGCTTGATTTTATTTTCGAACGTCAATACTCCACTAATAGGTGAAATGTGTTTGTCGGAATATGTCACGATGATCAGCTGTCCGACTAAATTACAGTTTTAATCTGGGTTAAATATCATAAATAGAATGAGAACAAAAAGAGTGGTGGACATGTTTTGCTGTACATTGCAAAGCGCTGCGACCGCTGTAGCGGACTAACTGTACTAGAACGACACATGGAGCTGAGAATTGCTGGATTTAATTGCTTTATATTTCTATTTGTAAAGAACGGGGATCCAAAACAAGTAATTGCCCTACAGACATGTTGTCACCATAGCAACCAACTACTATTGCCATTTTCCTTTGAACCCATCAAGCGACCACAGCGAACACTTCAATGTCGGTTCCCCTCTCATTCTATTCAATGGTTACACCATACTGAAATCATCTCCACCATAACCGTTACCGCAGCTGACAAACGCGCTGCTGCACAGACCCTCCGCTATAAATACAGAGTGCCGATATCAGCACCTCGCCGTCGTCACCTCGCATCGGAAAACAAGATATATGGTCTCATGAACTGAAACAGAAGGACCTCAACAGCAGTGAGACCAGCCAATCTCTTCGTTGCCACGTTCTTTTTCTCCTGACATTTGAACCTTGTAATTTTCTATTTGTCACGGCCTTTCTAACGTGGCTTAAATTAAACGTCTAAAAATGATGAAGGTCCGATTCTCTGGGATCATCCATAAGCTGATCCAAATGTGAGGGATAGACAGATGTGGTTAACAGTACGTACCAAGATTTAATCAATTTCCTTTAACGTGAGCGTGAGTCCAACCATGAAAATAACCTCCGTAACAGACATGTGGCGAAGATTTTACAGAATCTGTGATGTAAGGTGTGAATGGTAGAGAATCAGCCCACAGGAATGATGTATCACCAACCAATATCACCCCAAATGAGCTGAACATTTCTATTATATAGAATATTAAACTGTAGTAAAGAGTAAAGAGAAATGTAAGATACTCATTGCTAAGTCGGCGTCGGTTTTGTTATTCAATTTAAATTTACCTTTGTTTTTCTGGTGTTTCCAGCTTTTTTGTTCAAAGTTTGCTGGACACAAAGAAAGGACGATTAATGGCCCTGAAAGCATGGGTGGCTTCCATCGCCTCCACCCTCTTTTTCCACACTTCTCTGCTCTCTGATGTCGCTAGCAGGAAGTTGCTGAGCAGACATGTCATCCAGCGGAGTACAATTGAGTTTGTAATCTCTGACCCTGCAGTGGCAGAGAGAGTCTCGCTCTCTGTCTCTCTGGTTCTCCCTGTCTAGGAGAGATACTTGTGGTTTTTCTGCTGCTGGGTCGGGGCTTGGCTGGATAAAGATCTCTCCTCAAACGCACACACACACACACACACACACACACACACACACACACACACACACACACACACACACACACACACACACACACACACACACACACACACACACACACACACACACACACACACACACACACACACACAGGCATGTGTGACATGAAGCAATCGCTTAGGCATGCCTGGGGAATGCTGGCGAAAACACTCAAAAACAGCAAGACGTAATGAGTGAAGTAATGCCCGCTCTCACATGCGGATGGGAACAGGCGGAAGGAACAATGATTACAATTGACAGCTCTTCCGATTCCCGGTAACACCGCGGCAGGGATACACGCCGGCTTTCTGTCGAGTACTTAGCCACTGCGCCACACAACCTTCATTTATTTTCTCATTCCGAAAAACAGAAAACAGTTTTTGGAATGAGGCCACGTGAGGAGCCATCTTGGGGCATCAACAATAAACACCAGATGTGGAGATGCAAGATAAATGTCAAACATATTGATTCTACACTTCATTAAAGCTTATTGAGGGGGGTTCAAGTTTGCCTGTGGCAAGGCACTAAATAGATCAACAACATTAAAAATCTTCAGAGTTCTCGTTTTTCCTGTTTTATGCAAACATTGTTTAACACAGTCGGAGCCATTATTTCAAAGAGAGCACAAACTGGGAAGCAGACGACTGTTCCAAAAAAACGAAAAACAAAGAAGGCTGTTCCAGTTAGATCTACTGGGACATAAAACCAACATACCTATTCAAAAAGAGCAACAGCTAAACATACTTGAACCACAAAATCACAGGCTTTTCAAGTTTGCGCTGTAATGGTTCCAGTCCTTTGACTTGATTGAAGTAACTAGCCTGCCTCAGTTAGCTGTATTAGGAAGGTATCCTTTATGTTTTCCATATATTATATCCAACATTCAAAAGAGCTAAATGATGCATTAGACAGGAAGCTCTCTGTGCATCTTGCTAAGAATGTGTGAATGTTTTTTTTAAATTCAATATTCTATAGTTCTTTTATATGCTGTATACATTATGGTACAATAAAAGGCCTTTAGAAGTTTATCCACTGAAATACTGACAGAATAATTACTCTATTTTTTACAGTTCATAAAAGAGACAAAAAAATGTTATATAGCTTAGAAATAAGGTATACATTGAAGGAGTCCAATTCAAAAGAGTAATAAAGATTGCATAATATTTAAAGAATAAAGAAAGACTCATTTGAACCCTTTCAGCATTCAGTCAAAAGCTTCATACAGCTCGATATTTAGTTACCTCTCTTTGATTCTAACTTATTTTCATCAACACTGCTGTCTTTCAGGCCATCAAAGGACGCTTTCTGAATTACTCGTGTTGCCTTTATCTTTGTTCCAAGTTCCTGTGATCAGCATAGTGTGAGAGGAGCAAGTCCTTATTAAATGAACAAATGGAAGGGAGATAATAAAGGCAGCTTCACTGACAGTTCCCCCCCAACAGCAGGAACTGTGCGACATCCAATAAAGCGGTTTAAGGACAGCAGTGAAATTCTAAACAGTGTAGCAGGCCATTTCACGTCTGGCAGATGGTTCTATGTATTTTTCATGCTGTTGAAAACCTGTGACTGAGGTTTGGTTGGTTGTCATCCAGTGCCTGGGGACTCAGGGCTGAATGCATTCTACACACCACTGCAGAATCACATGATGTCTGACCTCTCTGTCATGGCAAACTGCCCAGCAAGGAAAAGGGAGGAAGAGGAGGAATGTGAGTGCGTGTGACTGAGGGTTGCACAGAGAGAGAGAGAGAGAGAGAGAGAGAGAGAGAGAGATAGAGACAGATAGTAGAGAGAAAGCAAGAGGGAATGATGCATAGTCGCATGCAAGTGTGCACGCCTGTTCACTGAGCATAATCTGACTTCTCCACGAACACATACAATTTCACAGCCCTGACCTGTAAAACATACTCTATGAGAGAAAGTGAGGGAAAATATGAAAATGGAATGATGGAGGATGGGGGGGGGGGAGAAGCGGAAGAGCAGGGAGCAGCCACTGCTATGGATTCACGCAATGTTACAGAGAAAGACAGGGTAGAGAAAATAGCATTGCCTGACTTACTTTCCTTTGGAATGCATCCAATATATCCTGTGTGTGTGTGTGTGTGTGTGTGTGTGTGTGTGTGTGTGTGTGTGTGTGTGTGTGTGTGTGTGTGTGTGCGTGTGCGTGCATGTTGCTGGCAGGAAGGCTTTCAGCATATAAATATCGCATTACCACACAAGGAAACGCAGGCATCAGTCCGAGCTTCCAGGCGGCCTAACAAGCATGGGAGCTCCACTCTGGAGGTCAGAGGGAGAGCTTGCACAAATGGAATTCCACAGAAACCAGCACTTATTTTAACAGATAAGTGGCTAAGCTTGCAGCTACGTGATGTGCTACAAGCCCATGGTTTCTGTTATCTGACGTGTGCTGGTGTGCTTACATCTACGGAGCTGCAGTCTAGTAGTGCATACAGTACATTCAGCAATAACAAAGTTAAATATAAACTCAAGAAGAAGCAGAAAGTTACAACAAAGAACACAATGGATTGTTTCATTAACCGGAGGTTAAAGAGATAAAAGTACAATAAGGGCATCTAAGCACTGATTCAATGACGTAGAAACTGAGATAATACAAACAGCGGCGCCAACTTATGATTTAAATGAAAACAACTCTCCAATCAGTGCAGTTTGGATTGGAAGAGAAACAGTTAACGTCACTAAACATCATATCCAAACAAGACTACAACAAGATTGCATTATCAGGGCAGTGTCGCTGGGTTCACATTGAACAATCCATGGTTTTTGGAGAAGCGCTACCCACATTCTTTAGGCGCCCATGCAAACCAATTGGGCTGTTCATACAATATGTATGACATTGTATATTCTAATGCAGGCACTGAAATTTATGCATATGATACTGCTTCATAAATATTCTGTATTCAGATGATATTTTATGCTGATGATACTGTAATATACATATACTGTATTCAGATAATACTGTATGCTGATGATACTGTTATATACATATACTGTATTCAGATAATACTGTATGCCGATGATACTGTTATATACATATACTGTATTCAGATAATACTGTATGCTGATGATACTGTTATATACATATACTGTATTCAGATAATACTGTATGCTGATGATACTGTTATATACATATACTGTATTCAGATAATACTGTATGCAGATGATACTGTTATATACACATAATGAAGATGATACAGCAGCATACACATACTGTACGCAGATAAAACAGTGACATACATAATCGTGTTCAATAAAGAATTTCAAGAGGTTGGTGAGTCCCATTTCCATCATTATGATGTTCAGTAAACGTTTTTTGGCCCAACAGTATGTAATTCTCACAGCTAAAGTCATCCCACTCCGAGCTATCAGACCTGAGGCAGAGATTCTGCTGAAAATACTATTAACTTTACTTAATTGCTGAGATAATTTAGTTATTTTGAAGGCCTTTATATAAAAAGAGGGTGATATGCTTCTAGGAAAGTGTAATATTTCTCTTCGGGTACCAGAGAGAAGCTGAGGAAAAATCGACCTGATGTTTGCGGTGTGCTGTGCTGAACTCAAGGGACAGCACGGGAGCTGGACATGTCAAACATGGCTGGTATCACCCCTGATAATTCTCAGCAAACAAGAAAGAATTTCAGCAGGACTTCACATGTGTCTCCTGCTTTGAGCACAATTTGCACCAAGCCATTAACAAAGAGCCTGGATATAGACTGTGTGTGTCTGGAGCACTATAGAGGCTGAGAAAAAGTTTGCAACTGCCTGAACGCCAACTGATCCATAATCAGCCCACACTGGGAAAAGAAAGTGTGGGCTGGGACTCAGCATATGAAATGGTGGAGATTTCTAGAACAGCAGCATGCCATCATCCAGTGATCAAAAGAAATGGCATCTCATGCCTACAGATACTGACAATACAGATGCTGAGGCTGTAAAAGACGTGTCGAGCCCATAGAGGTGAAAATAATACACTCCTCTCCCTAAGTTGGAAGATATTTCCTACTTTGACAGTTAAGGAAAGTGACAGTAACCTAAAACCTCGACTTAAAGATAATATTTGAGGGGATCTCAGACAAAGTATGATACTTAACACGGCCACTTTTCTCGACCCAATATTCGAGGACAGTTTTGATCTTAAGAGAAGAGGTTAAACAAAATCTCATCTAACAAGCATAGAGGGGGGAAATAGTGAAGATGGAGAGGATGCATAATCAAGAGAAGAGGATGTAGAGCTAAAAATGAGTTCACAGTGAAAAGATGCATGATGCAGTGTAGGGGCATCACTCTCGCTCACCTCTACAGCATGTCTGCAGTGCATATAGTATTCACTTCCATTTATTTTTAGATTGTTACTTGAAGATGCACAAGACCACGCTGCTTTTCTTTCCGTTTGCACTTTGGTTTAATGTGTGTGACCATCTCAAAGGGTTTTGAACAAGTGCCCATAATATTGTTTTCTTTCACATAAAAACATTTTAATTATTCATATTTACTGCAGTCACTCTGCTGTTCTTTGATGGCAATAGTCTGTTAAAGCTATTCATTTTCATTTATTCATAAGATAATGTATATATAAAATTAATTCCTGAATGTTTTCTGGAGGACGTCAGAAATGTAAACTGAGTTGATGTGTATGTTAAACACAAGCCTGAGGCTTCTTTACATGTTTTATGAACATTATGAGGATTGTTGACAAACATGTGCTGCCATGCTCCATGGTTGAGTCTTTAAAAGACATCATGAAAACCACATCCACATTAGGAAAGCCGGTACTGTGGAAAATATTGTCAATTGAGAAATAATGTGATTTACGACGGAGTATTAGGGCCAGACTAAAAGAATATAAAAGAATAAAAATATATATTTTTTTAAATTACGAGAATAAAGTCATAATATTACGAGAATAAAGTCGTAATAAGGAAATACTTAGTCTTCTGGCACATCAGCATCAAATTATCATCAGTATCAGGACTTTGGAGCGATTGTGCAAACGACTGTGTCTGTTTCGAAGAAAGAACCACACGGACTTGGAAGAAATTGCTTCTTTTGTGGAAGAGGAGCTGTCTGGTAGTGGTCAACTGCAACTGAGGCTGCTGTTTGGTTGAGCTGGTCACGTCAGATCTTGATAACGACTTTGACTTTATTCTGGTAATATGATGACCTTTTTCTCGTAATGTTACAACTTTATTCTCGTAGACCTAATATTCTCGTAATAAAAAAAATAAAAAAATAAAAATAAATATTTTAGTCTGGCCCTAATACTCCGTCGTAGTGATTAAACTGAATAAAAAAAGAAAAAGAATCATTTTTAAAAGAAGAAATGCCAGGAAACAAGGGGATAAAGAACTCTGGAGAACGTAAAAGTAAATAATGGAGATACTTGAAGCTGGGAGCCCTTTGTTTGTTGATTCGGAGGGCAGTTTTTTTTAACCAAACCATTTCAATGTTTCTTTTGTAAACAGGATGAATACACTGAGGCAGAATCAGTGGCAATCATTCATTCAGATACTCTCCAACCTACAAGAAACAATATAATGCTTAGTAAAAGTTGTACATTTCTGTTCAACAATGTGGACAAGAGTGAAGTAACGAAGGCTGTTCCTGAAAAATTGCTCAGTCAGCACTGACAAACTGGACAGGAAGGTACTTTATCTCGCAGCAGACTACATTTCTGGTCCCATATGCCATATATAAAATAAATGTCTAACAGATGATATATCCTCGTATTTGGAAAGAAGAACAGCAGCCTCATCACCATTCTTCCAGTGCTCAGCAAACGGCAAGAATAATACATTAACAAATACAGGATTACTTTCACTAAAATGGTTCAAATACTAGATTTCAACATGCTTACAGAAACAACTACTTGTTCCACCCATGCACACATGACGGACATGGATATGGAAGGAGAGGGATGACAGTAGCACGGTCACTGGATTATAACATTTGATGTTATATATCATCATCATTTCAATGGTAAATAAAATGCTATGGATTCAGATCAAGAGCATTCTCATCTATGAATACACAACAGCAGCATGTCTAACTGTGCCATGCCATCTTCTTTGTGTAAAGCAAGCATACAAATGTAAGCCCATGATTCTACAGTGTATTATGCAGCAAACTCTAGAACTACACAACATTTTATCCCAAGACTTAAACCTGGTCTTCCATAGTATTATAAATGAATATGTTGATACGAAACACACTGGCAAACCTATACAACAGGTGGAGGTTAAATTACCGTGATTATTTATAGATAGTTGACTGTCACGGCTAGAGCACATTGACACAATTCTTAGGGAAATAGGCAATGGCAAGAAAATGCCTTCCTTATGTTCCAGCACACATTGTGGGACGAGTAGTTAAATCTTTAAGTTGAAGCCACCTGGGATATTACTCACCTGTATGGTCTAGTGCAACAAAACGTGTACTGAGGAAACTACAAATTGCCTAGAATGGAGCTGTAAGACTAGTCTTATATTACCCCATAAGAAAGAACACAGACAGCATGCATCATAAACTCTCACGGTAACCAGTAGATAAAAAGGCTTGCCTAAAGCACAGTCTCCTTCTTTAGCAAAAGCATTTATTCCTCTAAAAGTGTTTTTACACACTCAAATTACCAAATGTAGAAACTTTCACTGTCATTTTGTTAGAACAGCAGGTAATAGCCAAATCATGTTGCCTCGCTCCCAAATCTAATGACTTGTCATTTATCGTGTCATCAATCATTGGAATAGCTGTCCCCTTTACATATATCAATCCTATACCAAATACTCACTCAAATACCATTTAAAAATGCATTACAGCTGATCGATAGTCCAGTATTGGGCATGTATAATGACTTCCCTGGTGACGGCACGTTCGGCTAATTCATAGATTCATTTGAAATCTAATTCATTAAATATATAAGTATATGTACGGGGAACACATGTTGAGACATAGATATATGTATATGATACATATAATGTTCTGGACTTCAGACCCCATGAAGATTAGCTGGTGCCATTTGTACCAGCTAACGGGGACATATTTAAATAAATACATTTGAGAATTTGAGAGAGGAAATCCAGGCCTTGAAAGAGAAAAGAGACAAAAATACACGTGGGAAATTGAAAGTGCTTGTATTTAAATATTTTGTGCAAGAATAGAAAGTGTGCAGAGGTGAAATTCCACGCATGCACCTGTTTGTATTTGACGATTGATTGAAATAAATAAATCAAGTTGGAGAAGGCAATGGACCACATAGTCCACCATAACTGTAATGCAGCACAGATGAGACGTGTTCACATTCCAGCCTCTCTCTCTTTTTAATTGTTGTGTTTGAACTTGTGTAAACTCTGCTGCTCATTATAAGAATTCTTAGTGTGGCAACAGCAATTAACCTTGATCCTTGTCTGAAACTATGCAGCCATGGGTCCTTGAATAAGATCTGGAACGTGCTTGAAAAGTCCTAAAATTAAATGTATAAGACTGTGTGGGATCCCTGGACATACTTGTAATATGCAGACGATAAAGTTACACACATACAGTAAGCAGAAGATACTGTTATGTGCTGTATGCAGATTATTGTTACATATATGCACACAAAGTTGGTAGGAGAAGGCATGAAAAGGAGAAAATATGCAAGTAGTTTGCCTTCTTACTAAGTATTTTAATAAGTATATTCATTTCCTGTACTTCCTTTATTGTGAGATGTCCAACGGTCTTTAGTGAAAGTATTATGCACATGTCTTACTTTTGATGTTAATATAGCCAGTGGATCATGACTCATTGATCGAGGAAATGTGAAACCTCAGTCCAGTCTAGTCCAGTTTGGGACCACTGCTATAAAACTATCCAGTACAAGCCATGTCTCAAATATGTGCCTATCTGTTACACATAAGTGCTAGGGGACCTGCTGTATGTCAGCCTTCAGCAGACCCGAGGTTAATAAAACATGCTTATCTGTGAAACAATAGGCTGCATTACTGTTCAGAAACCTCTGTGACACACACACACACACACACACACACACACACACAAACACACACACACAAACACACACGCACAGTAAGCCTTTACATTCCTGCCCTCGTAGTCATTTCACATGAATCAATAGAGTTCTGTACAGTCACTGGTCTTGCTCTCAGTATGGCAGCCCAAATGTATTCACTAAGATGTGCTGCTCTGCACCTGGCGATATGGTCTTTGCAACAGAGAGATAAATCAGACCCTTATTAAGAGTGTGAATTGATCCAATCAATTTTTCCACCACAGGAGTAAGTTGATGGTGCAATTCGAGCTCCGTATGGGGCAAGATGTGCCTTCGCCTGCGCTGTGAACCATTTTGAAGACCGAAAAAAAGGGGGTCTGTGCAAGTGTAGATAAATGTTGTACTCAAAATATAGGAAGGCTTCATTTTAGGCGCAATTTTAAAATATTGGAAAGCTAAGTGTCAACCGTATGTGTCAAATAAACCATCTGCAGCATGTCCACTCCCAATAAAGCTGCTTAGCTTGGAAGGAGCCCTTTTTAAGGAGCCCTTTTTAATTATCTCATTGAGCCTCTTCCAGCCAAAACATTCCAGTTTTCAATCTGCAACGTACCTATCGTTTCCCCGACCCTCCCCCCTTCCTTCCTCAGTCGACAGGTCAGGCGTACATCTCTACCCATTGCTGAGTGAGCACTGGGGGTGGGGGGTGGAGAAACAGAGTACAGATCATAATGGCTGGCCAATTACCAGTAGCATTGGGGGCTGGGGAGTTGGGAGGAGTGAAAGATTATGGAGAGAACGGATCAATACACCAGTCAGTTTCTAATGAGGGGAAGAACTGGTCCAAGTCAAGCAGATGGAAATCCTTCTCAGCCTGGGGTGGTCTCTCCACACTGTCTGTCAACAGGGTATGAGGTTATTGATGTTCCTTTGTGCTGCAGCGCCCCAACAGGGGAATGACTGCCATCACACCGATATAAAAATATTTAAATTTGACGGCATTTATTGCATTCTGGTGTTTGGCACATGTTCTCCGGATCAACCCACATTCCTCTGTCTCTGAATATTTGATACATCACTAGGGGCAGATTTAGAGGAGCCTCAAGAATAATGGCTGTCTGTCCTTCACCACCCCCCCTTTTAACCACCCACAACTGCCAGCACAGGACAGTAAATCCTATACCTCACCCACTCGCCCAGCTCAGCAGCGCAGCTGTGTGCCACTATGCACTCACACAACATGAGCTCTTCTGCTTACATGAAAGTAAGCAAGCCGAAAATAAAATGGAAGAAGCACAAACCGACTGTTCAGCACCATCATTAAAACCTTTTGTACTGTTGGTCTTCTCTGGTTGCTTCACTATTTTCTACATCTGCCTTTCTTTCCTTGTTTCTGAGGGGCCTTGTGTTGGGTGGGGGTGTTATTTATGGCTGCTCTGTGCAAGTGGACAGACACACACACACACACACACACACACACACACCCTTTCACAGGATGAAAGGGCAGTCACACTGCCTGCAAACATGATTTTACAGCCCTGGGTGGAATGAGTGGTGGAGGAGAGAATGAGGACAGAGTACAAAAGGGGAAAGCCCTTAGATTTACTGGTCCCAGCAGTCAGAATGCAAACCATGTAGCAGCAGACATTTTAAGGCTTCTTCAGAGACAAATAAGAAAACTGTCCTAATGCATTGAGAGTCAAGAGATGCACAGAAACACAAGCACATCCTGAAAGGGCATCGTTGATTTTTGCATAGCTCTGGTTCTTATAATATCATAACAGAAGACTGCAATTTCCAAATGTGATGTACACGTTTATTCACAACATTAAAAATAATGAGAACTTTGCACCGAATCAAATAAGGGTGTGTCTGTGTTGAGAAATGTAATTTATTTTTGCTTAAAAAAATACTAGCATAGTTAAATCATAATGGATGGTTATTCATTTTCTGGTGACTGACTTATTGATTTCTCATTTCAGCTCTAATAATAACCAACATGTAATTCATTGTACTATGCTGTAAAAGGATGAGAGCGGTGGACCTCAGACAGTCTCTCCCAAAGCCAGAGGCAAAACAGGCCAGTCGAGGACGGCAATGCAATTAAGTTTAAATGTGTTCCAATGAAGGCGGATGGCAGACTCTGTACACACACGATGACTTAATGGGGAGTGGGATACATTTTCCAGCTTATGTTTGCTGAAACTGCAATTAATTAAATCAATTTGGGTGTAAAAGCTCAAGTAAACAGTTTATAAGTCCAAACTGGCAACACTGACCATACTGCCAATAGAGCACCTCTCTGCTCTGCCACATCACATATTCAGAGCCAAACCAGAGTACTCGTAACACTTCAGAGCAGTTAAGGGTGCATTTCACTTTAAGTGTTTATGGAAAGACATCAAATGAAAAGCACAGGAAGCAGCAGCGCACTCTATTGTTTAATTAGTAATCACAGGGTGTCCCTTCCTCCTGTCTCCTGTCGCTTATTATTATAATGATAAGACATAATACACCCTTTCTGCTACGTATGCTGCATAAACACAATAGGCTGGTGCCAGTGGAATGTGTATATATAAACCATTTTAGTGGTTGCTATGGTGCATACTGCCTCTAGTGGGAAATACTTTGAGCTGGCAGAGAAACACTGGTGAAAAAGGCACAGCCTGACCTCTGCTGGTGAGAGGGGATATTGCAGCAATCTTACACACGACACAAAAAGCATGGTCAACTCTCTCATTAAAGAAATATAAATGATCATACAAATTATGATAATCCCTCTCATGCACAAAACAATTCACAAGGAAAAGTAATTCACAAGGATTTAAACTCACAAGTGTTTTCTGTCTGAGGACAATTAAGTTGTTAAAAGCATTGTTTGACTGTGTGTGTTTTTTGTCGGGTACTGTGTGGTCTTGGATGAAATAAAACTAAAGCATAGCTTTCTGGGGCAGAGGGACCAGAAAAACCAAAAGGAGGAGGATAGCGGGAATTCTAACAGTTCCAGCAGTAAACTACACAAAACAACAACAACAAGAAACAGAGAAACAACTTGCAAGTAGTTGTCCAAGTCAACCAAACGCTAAATCACATATTTCTGAAAATCCTCCAACACACATTACGAAAGTATTTTCGCAAAGCAACACATTAGTTTTGTGTGGCATCACTTCATATTTGTATTAAAGTCTTTCTGTCCATGACTTTCCGTTATAATGAGACATGGTTTTGTTTCTCCTATATCTTTGATTTATTCAGTGATTCAATTAAGTTATAGTAGTATGAATTTCCAAACTAGATTTAGTGCTGGTACTAAACTGGTAATTCTGGCGTGGTGTAAAGTTTCACTGACCTGCTCTCTGAACTGCTCCTGGGGCAGGCAGTCCGTCACATTGACGCAGCCCAACAGGCAGCCGGTGGGGTACTCTTTAGGAAACCGGGGACCTTCAAAGGAAACAAGAGCAAAAGATTGTTTGACTCGTTCAAAATCGACTTTGTGGCAGTGGTGTCTAAGAATTGTACACTTCAATTAAAGCACTTCACGTTAAGTTATCTAAAAGCAAATCACTTCCAGTATTCAGAGTCTAATTTCCTGATTTGCTGTGTACAGTACAGTATTTGTACCTTTCCTGTTGATATGGCGGTACATGGCTTCCACCTCTGCAATCTCCTGAGGAGTGGGCGTCTTGGCTGCAGCAGCAATCCAAAGACGACCCCGATGGGATGTGTACCAAGTTCGCCCCTCAACCCTAAACACACACATACACGATTAGGGTTGGGTATTGAAAGGGTATATTTCGATACCGGTGCCAAATCGATACTTTCAAAACGGTGCCGGTTCCTAAACGGTATTTAAATCGGTACTTTAAAAGAAAAGAAAACAAGTTTTTATGATGAAATTCCTTTTTTTATTTTTATTTTTGAGGCAAAGGTCAAGAACAAATTGACCAACAATATTTTAATCTAAAAGCTTTCATATACAAATATAAAACAAAACAAAAAAACACATTATTTCTGAGGCAAAGGCCTAGGTCAAATTGACCAACAACAACATATTAACTTAAATGTTCCGTAAGTTACGGTAAAATATAGCCACACTTTAGAGCGTTTTTGTTTCGACATCTTAGGCTCTCTGGCCTGATTCCTGAGCTGACCTCTCAGTGGTGTGTGCACTGCCGCTGCCTTTTTTAACTGCGAACACCAGAGGGCGCGATTACGCAGCTGCATATTTGGTAATACCGAAATGAGGCACCGAAATTCACATTGTATTTCGGGGTGGTTACTACCGTTGATTTTCGCCCCGAGTACGTACTTGTACCGAGTGTCGGTACCCAACCCTATACACGATGCAATGTTACCTCCACGTTTTAAACTGTACATTTTTAGTCATTTGGTTTCTCTTCAAATCCTTTGGGATCTTTCTACTCCTGACCTCTTGATGCCTTTGACCAGCAGCGTGGCCCACGGTTGGTGCATGCTGAGACACCAGCCCCCGTCAGACATCTCCTGCAAGTCTTTGTCCTGGAGCCGCAACTTGTGACGTTCTTCCTCTCCCTTGTCCTCCTTTGAGCTCTTTCCCCGCTTCACGTTTCTCTTGGAGCTTTCACTGCCTTCGACATCCACCCACTGGCAAGTGCATTCATTACGATCATTTTCATTAGTAGAATCTGTGTGAGTGCCATCTGCTAAATTGTCATGATGGAAAAACGTGCGACAGAAAAAACCAAGGCTACATGTGGGAGAAACAGCTGTCGGCTGTCAATGTCAACCCATTTTACTGATGTTCCAATTACGTTTAATAATGGAACAAATGAGTAGTCTAAAGAGAAAATATGAAGTATCAATTAAGCACAGCGTGACGACATTGTTACTCCTAGTAGAAATGTCAGAAATTACCTACCTCTGGTGCAGACTGCATTATGTTGGGGTTAACCAGCTCTCCGAGGGTTTGCCTTCCACCTTGTGTTTTCGAATGCATTGGAGATTTTGACTTTGAGTCGCCCTGCATAGCCATGAGGGTCTCATCCAACCTAATTTGAAAACATTTCAAAGGAGTTGTTCAGCGTAACTACACAACGCAAAGGTGCACATGCAGCCTTGATTCAAGTGGAGGCCGATTTTCTTACTTGTTGTAGTACTCGTTAAGGTTGTTTCCCTCATCGACCACTTGTCTACCAGCAAAGTCCAAAGTTATCTTCCTGTCCTTGCGAGAGGCGTAGCGAAGTTCCCTCAGCTCCTCTTCCTGTTTCCTCAGCTTTTCTCGTTCATTGGGTGACAGCCACTGATTGGATTCAGTGGCAAAGTAATCCGACTCATCATCCAGAACCTGTGTTCTCCTGACACTGGAGTTTCAGGGGACGGCAAATCAATAAATTAGTGTTATCACAAAGTTTCCCGATAGAGCTCCTGCGGTAATCAGAAAGTCCAGTTAAAGTGTAAACACTGCACACCAAACAGTAAACTTATCCATTCTTGTCAAGCTCATATTTTGTGTCTGATATGCTACCTATTCCTGTCATATTCCAGCAGTTTTTCCTTGTGTTGGACAGCCTTCTCCAAGCCAGCATTCATCTTGGCCTCTTGGTGTGGAAGATAATCTCTTTCCCCACCATCTGTCACCAAAATGAAAACAAACTCATAGCGTCAATCCACATCATCAAAAATGTTAGTATTTAACTATTCTGACTAGTTTGGATTCACACCTCCCATAAGCTTCTTTCTTAGTTTCTGGCTTTTGTTGGAGTCTCGTTGCAGAATCTCCTGCTCCTCTCTTGTGCAGACCTGAATCAGAAAGAAAAACACAGTGAGTAAAGAATACTGAACTAGAAAATAATGATTGTAAGAACAACAAGTAAATAGAAAAAAGGTAATCTAAGGACTCAAAACTCCTCCGTACCAGATTCCCACAGAAGAGGCAGGGCCCCGAGCCCTCTTGTTCACACGCGATGCGGCCACAGCTGATGCAGTTGTTGATAAGTCTGTGCTTTTGGCCAAGGCAGTCACAGGCATGTCGACCTGGGATTATGATGGACAGCTTGTCTTGTCCCTCTTTAGCATAGAGATTGGTAAACTTACTCTTCTTCTTTGTTGAACAAGTACTGCTGTTTTCTTGGGCCTGAGTGAAGAGAGTTAACAAAGAGGAAACAAGATGAGAGGAAATAAACAGATGAGGTAAACAAATTAGCGCAAACACAGATTAGAATTACCATATTGTGGTTATATGTCTCTGCCAAGCAGTCAAGTTACCTTTACAAAGTAGGTGATAAGATAACAAATGTTTAGGCCTGAAGTGTACTCACCCTCATCAAATCAATGGGGGTTTTGACTGCCTCTGGCTCAGGCTCAGACTGGCTCACAGGAGGCAGCTCCTGTTTGTTACGGCCCTTGCGTTTTGACTTCTTCTGGCTATCTTTGTTCAAGTCTTGCGAATCTGAGGAAAGCAGAGCAAATTACCTTCGAAAAAGACCGTGGATGGCGCATTTGAGACAGCTTTAGTTATGCCCAAGTGCCTTGCTATGGAGTTTCACAGCAGGTGGCTGAGGGCTGCAAGGGATTTTATGTAAAATTTCAATCAAAATACATTCAACGGCAGACATCAGACAGCCTACCTGCCAATGAAAAAGATTCCTTGGTGAGGAAAGGACTTGAGGCATCCCCAGTCTGTTTTTGAGTCTTTTTCCATCTGCTGAGGAACTCTTCTATGAAGAGTCCTTTTCTCCCATCTGTGCCCTGCAGGAGGTCTCCCACATACTCCTCAATCTCCTCAGCATTGTCGATGGATAGAATGTATCTAGACAGCAGGACGACACGATTACCGCTTCATTTAGTAACATTTGATTGTCAGAGTGGATGTTAAAAACATAAACACTATTATACACGCACATGCGCTGCTTCTTTTATCTGTGTGGCTTCCAACAGAGTGTAGTGGTCTGCTAATGTATTAGTTTAGAGTACTTTACTGTTTAAACGACTAAAAAAACGATTGAGTTATAAAGCATGCTTTATACCGACATTATTCTCTCTCTTTCTTTGATAAAATAGTGTATTTTCCCCCACTTGGTTGCTTTTGAAGTGTAATGTACATGTATACCTAACAGGGTCCTATTGGTTTATTTTACACAATATTTCACTCATTTAATTATTACAGGCTCTTTATATCAAATCTTGTTGTTAAATCATTATAAATGTAAATGACAAGACTCTATCTGATCATTTACGTGACATAAAAGGCTCAGATACAAAGATACTTCACCCAGGATGTGTCATTTCGGAAAATTGGATTTAATATATTTAATAGAGTCTGATAAGTTAGGGGATGAAAGTACAGGATAACCGTTGGCTAATGGATACCGAATATACGTTACGAGCTGTCTATCAATTACTGTAACAGCTAATGAATGTACCGAGCTAATTAAAACGCAGACAACACATTTAATTTAATTACAAAAACGCAAACAGTACGTCACAGCCAGGAACTAGCAAGCTATCTCGTTCACTTGTAGACGTTAGCTTGATGACAGATTTATGCTAACTAGCGTCAACGTCACTTACTGGACGATGTCTTCACACGCCTCCAACCCGAACTTGTGGTGTAACTGGTCCACACACCACTGCAGCAGAGCCTCCGACATGTTCGTCAACCAAAAGAGACCAAAAAGCTCAAACCAGATGTAACGTCAGCGGTGGCGTGACAAACCAAAAAGTGACTGTGGTGTATGTTTCCAGTCGGCGACATAACAAAGGCGCACACACACAGGAGAAGCAACTGCGTGGCAGCAGAGAATCCCATCCGGAAACAACCCACGCTGTGGATCAAGGTTCCTCCCAACCGTGAGTACGGAGACAAAAGTCGATTATTTATTTGTTAGGGATCGAATATGAGGGCAACTTCAATTAGACTCAACTATTCATGAAACTATACACGTCTTCTTCTTTTTTTTTGTTTTTATATCAGTAAAGATGTATAAGTGGGTGTACCTATTACGTTCAATCACTAGGTGGCGGTTTTGTGATGCAGTTAAAACAAACAGACGCCTTTAGCTGAAGCCAATACGGAAGTACCTTAAACGTGCATTCTCTCTGCTGGCCATCAGGGGGCGACTCCTCCGGTTACAAAAATATATTAGATTATATAGGAGTCTGAGAAAATGACCCTACTTCTCACTCGATTTAGTAATGTCAGTAAACATTATAAATATGAGTTTATGGTCTCAATCGCTAGTTTCAAGTCTTCTTCAATACATTATGATGTACATTTTGTAAATTATATTTATATATATATATATATATATATATATATATATATATATATATATATATATATATATATATATGCGTGGCCTCGCTACCGCCAGCTGCTAAGTTTACTTTAACACTTAGCTGTAAAGCTGTAATTTTAAAAAATATCTTAAAACTCACCTGTACTCCTTGGCCTTTAACACAGTTTAAGACTTTCGCCTCATTTTATTGTTTTTATTGTATCATTTTTATTGTTTTACTTCTTGTATTATTTTGTCATGTTTTATGTATATTTTTTATGATTAATGTACAGCACTTTGTTTCAGCTGCTATTGTTTTTAAAGTGCTTTATAAATAAAGTTGAGTTGAGTAAAGTTTCATGTTTACCTCTGCAGTCCAAATATGGTCACTTCCGTTCACTGGTTGCCAAAAAATTCAAGTTGGCGACGGCCATAACCCAAGATGGCAACAGAAAAAGCTGAATTTGAGGCTTTAAAACCGTCGTCCACAAACCAATGGGTGACGTCATGATGACTACGTCCACCACAGTCTATGGCGTTTACAGAGAACCAGATAACTTCCTGCGTAATGACGCGGTATTTTCTACAAAGTAAGTGAAAAGGCTTCGAAACAAGTTGCTGGGTTTGAGCTTGATTATTTTCCATTTACTGCTAGACTAACTTACAATTGTTAATACTTGTTAATACAAAATATAAATGAACTAATAAATCTTGATATATTATTATAAGGTCAGCTGGGATCGACTGCAGCCCCCCAGCTTTTTATCGAATGGGGAAAGTGCTGTGCACTCTTATCCACTTAAAAATTGACTTTCTTTTCCTGTGCATATTTTCCATTCAACCATACAAGATTAGATGTGGTCAACCCGATGACTCATCATCCGCCACACAATGCTGTTTTGGGCTACTTTCATGTTTTATATACCTGTCATATCAGTCGGTCAAGGTTATCATTTGAAGTCCAATATAGGCATACAAAGCAGAGAGCAGGGAAACATGTTTAAAGAGGATTTCTTTGGCATTTTCTCCTTTATTTGACAAAGTACAGATGGTGGGAGGAGAAGGGGGGGGGGGGGGGGGGGCATGACAGGCAACGCAGGTTCTTAGGATGAAATTGCACCTGCGATGTTGTTGTTGTTATTTGGCATGCACTCAACAATTGGACTGCAGAGTCACTCAAACAAGAAACACTGTCCTCATTTTCAAATAGAAAAAATACATTTATTTATGAAATGTCACAGTACATCGAAAACATCATGAAAAGCAGACGACGTTATCATCATCATAAGATGTTATAGTCAAAGCAAGAAGTAAGACCAAAGAAGGACATGGTCTTGCTTATGACAAATGATTAGTATTTATATAAAGGCAACCAACAACATTACCAAGCGATTTTGGATGGATTAGTATTCATATGATGCAACAAATACATGTCAATACAACATACTGTAGCTGTTATGTTGTGTAGATTCTAGTGAGAATAAATGTGTTGTAATTAATAATAATATTCCACATGTGACATCACACATCCAATGTATGTTAGCAAATTACACAACTTCAACAATGCTGTGTAGCATCATTTTAAAAAAGTATAAGAGGATACAATTGTAGGGGTTTTCCTTTAATATTAGTACCATATAAAAGGCAAGAGCTGGTATTTTTTCACCAACATCATGTGACGCGTAAAACTATTTATGTGTTACATACATTTTGCCTGAAGTCCCAAATGTGACTTAGCTTTAAGTATGGTTACATATTTGGTGGTATACAAGTCAGACATGGTGACTCTCTGTTGGAGAGATTGGTAAAAGCCTGTTTCCCCTCCTGATAAAGTCCTTAAGTGAAGAAGTCTCGAGAAATGGACTCCACGAAGTTGGGCGCCGACATGAGGATCCCGATGGTGCAGAGGACGGTGACGAGGGAGAAAGCAATGAGGCAAAGCCTGTCGATGACAGACGCAGCAAACTTCCACTCGTTGCACACCGACTCGTCCGCGTCTTGGTCACGGAAGCGTTTGGCGATGAAGCGCACCTCATCCAGGATCTTGGCCAGCTCGGGTTCCATGCTGCCCGCCGAAGAGCTCTGACCAGCGGGGAGGAGCATCTCATCCTCACCGCCTCGTCCAGCCAGCCGTCCACACAGGACGCCGGCGTCCGGCGAGGTGGCAGCCGGGGACAAGTGGATGCTCTCCAGGCTGTGGATGCCGACGTAAAGCACGTTGCCGTTGGTGGATTGGCCGGCCGAGGCGCCGGCGTTGAGATCCAGGCTGCCCCGCGGAGCCTTGTTGTGACAGGCCGAAGACACCCGACTCTCACCCGGGCGCTTCATGCGCAGGAACCAGGCGCACCAGTTCAGCAGGATCATACGGGTCTGTGGGATCAAACAGAGGGAAACAGCTTCATCCTGTACGTCAGATTTTTTACCTCAAGAATATTCACTTTCACAGAAGCCAAACCAGCTCAATATTTCACACAGTTGCCCTAACTTTCAGCCTCCCTGTGTTCTTAAATCACAATGAAAAACTCATTATAATGTGGACCCAGAAGAATACAAGTTTCCATTAAATATCACAAATATATAGTACATTCCAAGTATGCACTCCAACCTCAACCTTTTTTATTATGTTATCATATCAGGAGACCTCACTTTGTAAGAAAGATATCTATAGAAACACATCAGCCTCCTGGTGAATATTTGTGTGCAGTTTTTTACAGGGTTGCCCAGAATAGAATAGAATAGAATGGAATTACTTTATTAATCCCACACTGGGAAATTATTTAAAGGTGGAATAATTTGCAAATGTCTTGTCTCCCATAGCGCCAAACAAATGGGTAATTGTCACACATAATGTAATCGTTGCACCTGGTCAAAAAGTGATTACTGATGCATTTAAATAGGAATAAACAGAGGATTGTGACTGAAAACAAAATATCCAAACTTTATAGGCAACAGTGTAATTAACATAACTGGCATCTGAACAGCTGAGAACCTCTCAGCCCATTTCTGCCTGTTAAGATGCGTTCTTACAAGCAAATGCATCTTAATGAACCAATTTGAAGCATTTAAAATGAACTATAACCTAATAAAAGAAAAAAGAAGCATGCTGACATTTGACCATGACGTATTTCCGGAGGTGTTGCTTGACGGAAATGACTTAAGTGGTGCTAATGGGATGAAAGTTTATCAGATAATGGCGTAATATGAAACGACACTCACCCACTTCGGCATCTTGCTTCCATCGGGGTCGTGGTGGTGATACTGCAACACCAGAACTGTAGCAATTACTGAGAGACCGACAATGACCATGGTGGTGGCAAAGTACTGAGCTGGGTGGAAAAGGAGACAGAGCAGAGAGTAAGACAGGTGCAGGCATCATAACGAGGAGAAAACATAAAGTAAAGAAGGTCTCAGTATAAGGAAGTCTAAGAGAAAAACTCCCTTCTTGCCTCAAGATTCCACCATTTCAAATACGGTGACTCATATCTCAAATATAGGATGGCTGCTTAAAGTTGGTTGAACTAGAATATTAGAGAAGCCGTGATGAAAAAAAGACTACACACATTTTCACCCGTCTCTCTTCCCAATGATTGTTGTCGACACCCATAGCGACCGCTTTCAACTTCAGCCCGGCGCTTACCTATTACAGGCACCGAGTCCGATGTGGCGGGCATAATCTCTGCAACCAGCAGCATGAAGACAGTCAGGGAGAGCAGCACTGTGATGCCTGGGGAAGGAGAGCAAAGCTCATGAAGCACAACAAACACTTTTAAGAGCAAAGTAGTGAAACCACACAGTCGTGACAGAGACCCTCGGATGGTGAAATCTGCCACAAGGCTGCAGAAATTCCATGTCCTATGCAATTAAACACACTTCCATATCCATAAAAAGGATTTAGTAAAACTATGCAAAAGATTAAATGTGCTATTCTGAGATTTTTTTTTATCTCCAGTTGCACTGTAATCAGTTATTTTCTGTCCATCAATCCATTCCACACATTTGCGACGCCTTATATTCTGATGCTCCTTTTCAAATGTCACTATGCCGTACTGCAATGTAGCCAAAATGTGAATTGTGTGTGAACTGTTGAAGCTTAAACTGTCCCGGTTTACTGACCACATCGCCTGAGAACGCAGAAAGACACCTGGGAGCAGAGTTTTCACTAATGAGCTGTCATCGCTGAGCCACGGCTCGTTGGCCGTCTCACTAGAAGTCTGAACTTCTCAGCGGGATTAAGAGGCACATCGTAATTAACCTGCAGGCAGGCTGATGTTCATCTGACACCTCAGCTTCAGTTTCTTATGTATTCTTGTATACGTGGACCAAGGAGCAGCACCTGAGTTGTTTTAAACGGCTACGAGATTGAAATAAATGTAATTCTGTATTTTTAAGTGAATGATATTTCGGTACGGAAGCTCTGAGAGGCAAATGAGAAAGAAAAATGTGGTGATCCACAAGTCTGAGTTAACATGTGGAGAAAAAAAAGGTTTTGCCAGGATCATGTGCTTCTAAAATATGTACGTTTTGTTTCGAGTTGATCCATTTGGGCATTTTTACAAACTGGGTCGTAAGAAAGTTTTATTGGAACGCTGCCGTGAAAACACTCTTCTCATTATCATAATGTTAATGTGTGGCTGCGTTGATATACTGACTTCATGCTTCTGATGCATGCCTACACACACACACGCACACGCACGCACACACACACACACACACACACACACACACACACACACACACACACACACACACACACACACACACACACACACACACACACACACACACACACACACACACACACACACACACACACACACACACACACACACACACACACACATCTGGCTCTCAAGGACAGTTTGCTGAATGAAGGAATCAAGCAGGACATGCAGACGGGAACACTCATGATTTTAAGACGACACAAACTGCATAAATAAAGCTCCCTACTGGCCCCACCCACATACAGAACACACACACACACACACACACACACACACACACACACACACACACACACACACACACACACACACACACACACACACACACACGCCACCACCACCCAACTGCAGATACTGTAATTTATGCATGAAATGGGCTCAAACATTAAAGTCAACTGTGACAATAAAGATAAGATTAAACAATTTTCTCGGCCCACTGAGAGTGAAGTCAGTGCTGATTACCAGATTACTTCACAAGGCCACAGAGGAAGTGGATTAATGAAAAAAATATTGTTTTTCACATTATGGCTGATTACCCAGGAGACAAATGGGTTGAGATACAAATTAACTGTAGATGGAGAACATTGGGAGAATAATAGAAAGGTTGGGCGCCGGGTAAAAACCACTTGGGCTGTAAAAGATTGAATTTGCTTTTGATCATCATACAGTTTTCAGCTGTATTCTTTCGACCTGCGTTAAAGGACACTTTGGCATGCGGACTGGAGGAGTCGGGGATTGAACCCCCGCGATCAGAGGACGACTACCTCTGAGCCACAGCTGCCCCTGATGTGTCTACCATTGTCGGTGCTCGGGCCCTGATAGCATTTGCATCTTGTAGCACAAATCATCAAACTTATCACACATACTCAGTCCAGCACTGCATGATGGGAAAAGTAGGCCGTGCATCAAGCAACAACCAGCAAGCTTTGCTTTCAGCTCAGCTGGTTGGAGCTTGAAGCGAATCGAAACAGGTTAAATCCTGAAACTATGGACCTAAAAAGACAGGATAGACCTTCACATGAGGCTACCACTCACAAAATTCACAGTTTATTTTTCCTGTGTGTGTGTGTGTGTGTGTGTGTGTGTGTGTGTGTGTGTGTGTGTGTGTGTGTGTGGTCCTAACCCAGTGAGATCTTCTCTCCTGAAGCAGCAGGCAGAAGGAAGACGAGCAGGGCCAGAGTGGAGATGAGCATGCATGGGATGAGCAGGTTGAGGCCGTAGTAGAGGGTCCGTCTCCGCATCACCAAGGTGAACGTGATGTCGGGGTACGGCTCCTCGCAGCACTCGTAGGTTCGATCGTTCTTCCTCCCTGGAACCTCTGTGAGACAGAAACACAACATGGTCCACTTCGGCAGAAACGGAGGGAAAAGACACGGTGAAATCTCCATTTCTGAATTGTGGATATCATATCCCACTGCTCCACTTCACAGGCCACCTGTTCCCACTCACCAATGAGATCCCACTCTCCGTTGGGGATGTAGCTGGTGATGTCGACCTCGCGCATCTTCAGGTCCAGAGACCAGCCCCCGTACGTCCAGGAGCCAAACTTCAGGTCGCACCTCTGCACATCAAAGGGGAACCAGCGCACATCGATGTGGCAGGTGCTCTTGAAGATCCCTGTCGTGGTGGAGAAACATGTTACCTGCAGATGTATACTGAAGAGCTGTTATTCAGAGCTCTGATAGAGAGTGGAATATAGGAAGCCGAGGTTGATAGAAAAAGGAAATGACACAACACAGAGAGAGACAGCAAGAGAGGTTTTTACTCCCGACCAGATATGGAGTCTATCTTTCTTAGCGAGAGCAACAAAATCCAATATGACAATGACACCAAAGTGGCCGGTAATCGTTCAGGAGAGGTAGACGCCGAACTCATTTCTATCCACATTGAAGAAAGATATGAGACGTCGATGGAAAACAACTCTCTCGGTGCAGCGAAGATGATAAAATTCAACAGGGGAATGAATAGAGATGGGGAGCAGAAAAAAAAAATAGAACGAACGCTATTTATTGAAATGAATCTCGGCGACAAAGACGAGTGAAACGATTTGCAAACGGCCATCGAGGTCACATCTGCATACAGTTCTGCTGGTTTAACGCGGCCGCGTGGAGCTCAGGAGTGTTCTGAGCCAAGACTGCATTCAATGAGGGTTCATTTGGAACAATGTTGAGAGGCAATTTGCTCGTGACAGAGGCAATCAATCGAGAAGAAATTCAATGATGGAGCTATTTACGCCCGTATTGATTAAGATGCCGAGGCGAGGCAGGCCAGCGCTCGAGTGTGATAAGAGAGGAGAGAAAAGATAGGGGGGGAAGAAGAGGCTGCCAGGGAGAATAATTACCAGCTGTGACAGGAAGGACTTCTGTTCCAATGTGTTACTGTGTGTGTGTGTGTGTGTGTGTGTGTGTGTGTGTGTGTGTGTGTGTGTGTGTGTGTGTGTGTGTGTGTGTGTGTGTGTGTGTGTGTGTGGATACAGATGGGTTAGTGGTTTCACAGAATTGGTCCTTTAAGACTGCACAGTCTGCAGGTCAGAAGGGGCCGGTTCATGAAGAGTGCATGAAGGCTTCAGTGTGACAGTGATGGTCGATGAGGTTTATGGAGCATTAGACATAAACACATAAAGGTATTACAGCATGACAGTCCAAACATTCAGGGAAATACATTCATTGGCTTTTAGATGAGAAGACTTGACAAATATAAAGTTAGTATAAGAAAGCATAGCGCTCATTAATTACCATGATCTTGTTGTTTTTGTACAGCAAGAAAGCAAATTCATAGAGTCCCTAAAATGTGGAAGTATTTCTTTAGCTCACACTGCCTGAATTGAAGTGTTATTAAAGCATATTTTTGATGTAAGACTAATAAGCTGGGAGTTTCAGGGAGTTTATGTAAAGCTCTCATCTGTGAAAACTCAGCAGCAGCAGCTTTTTTCCCTTCGCTAACCCCTCTGGAAATCCCCCCAAGAAAATACAGCATGATGCTTAAAGTCTGTGGCCAACCTTTGCTGTACAGAAAGCAGCCAACGCAAAGCTAGAAACTGTTACCTCAACAATGAGACAACATCTGGAGCACAAAGCTACAGCCCATAATAAGGTGCAGTGACTCATGTCAATCAACTGTTTCCCAATCGCAGCATCTTTCGGAGGCTGCATTTAAAGACAATGTGGCGACGTTGTCCCGTAGTGAAGAAGATATTTGGCCCCTCTTCTCCCGGATTCAGAGGAATAGTTACCTATTCTATGCTCTTTCTTTCAGCCGGTTGCTAGGCGACGGGATAACTAAACCTAAACAAGAAATCCTCTGTAGTCCAGACCGTCTCATTTCGGAGACCCTCTTGGTCTTCAAAGGACGCGGCCTGCGTTGACTGCTCAGGCCTATAGTCAATTATGTTCAAAGCATAAATCCATCTCGGGGCATCATCATGAAATCAAAGATTAAATGAAAATACAAAGAACAGAACATTTACAGGGGAAAAGAAATGTAATTTCAGTTGGACTTTAACATAATTACATTCCATTGCAAACACATCCTTGGTGTAAATAGCTGCTTTATGTTTAATTACTCTCATTATGTATAAGTATAATAGAGTATATGAGCAGTACCACAATTCATTAAGGACTTTTTTGATTTCTTACCACTTTTTTTGCTCCAACTATAACTATGTGCTCCAGACCTATTTACTACTTTGAATATCAGGTGCTTTCCAAAACAAGTATCATCTGTGACTATTTTTATGTGTTTAAAAACAAACATAGCAGGAGAAAGGGAGCAACGACTCACCATCTGTAAACATCTGTTTGTCTTACCTGGAGGTAAGTAATAACAGGTGCCAGAAGAATTGACCAAGATGTTGGTGCGGTAAGTAGCATCAAATCTCTCATCAGCGCTGTGGACAACATGGAGCTACATCAGTATTTACTGCAGAGATATCTGCAAACAAACAACAGCTTCTGGAAAACATCTTAATAAATTCATACGGTGAAGAACCTCTTTTAATTATAAGGATGCAGCATAAACAATCTGATACTTTAGAAATGATGGTTAATAATATTCTGTTGCAAAATCCAAACGAATGCCCTTTCAGTCACAGGCCCTCAGACCGTCGCAGCTCTTTTTAAGGAGGTGCACTCGTGCGTCCTTAAGTCTGAAGGGGCTTGGCTTCACCCCTCTTCCTTTCTTTGTGGAAAACTCAAGACCAGCCTGATTGATGTTCGGTTGGCTGCTGGAATACTTTTCGGAGCCTTTGAGGGAGCCGTGAAACATGATAATCAGGCCAAACCCTCAGTCACTCTCCATCGTGGTGGACTACGCTTGAGAAACAAGGCTGTTCTGTTTAGTTGCCTAGAAAAGAACAAGTATGAGCAGCACCCCGGAGAGTGAGGTCCAAATACTAGATGGGTTGCATGGCTCTGCCAAAGTCTCCACAAAGCATTTGAGAGGTCATTCCCTTCATGGGAGCGCTTCACTGTTCTCTGTGGTCGCCCAGATGTGGGTGAAGGGTGCTCACTTATGTACAGCGTATATGGCGAGATGCCGAGATGGCACTCTTTCTGCATTTGCATCTACGAGGCATTTTTGGATTGGCTCCATTTTCTGAAAAAACTGTACAATTGCATCAAGTTTTTATGGTTTTCCCCCCAAAAAAGTTATGTTTCTTTCCACCTGGACTCTATAAAAAGCAGGCAAACAGCACACGAGAAGTACCGAGTGATTCAAAAAATTTCCCCGGAGATGGTTCTTCAGTGGTTACCCTCATTCTCCTCTTCTACCCACAATCCACTGCCTCTAAACTCCCCAGAGCTTGAGCTGAAGTTGAAATGGAAGGAGAAAAAAAAACATCCATTTGCAGCTAATTCGAAGAGTCTCAAATGAAGGCTCTCCTGAGAGGGACAAGGACAAACGAAGTAGGATGCTTTTCCCCGTCATTAGTCGATGGGAGAGCCGAGTACCTCTAATTTGATTTGTTCAGATCTTTCAAACGCTGATTAATGGTGATCTGTATAGAATTTTCCATTAGAGGCATATAACAAAATGCCCTTTCTCCCATCTTTTTTTAGTTTAGTTTTTAAGTTTATTCATTTGTCTCTATGATTTATTGCTCCAAAGCACTCACCTTGACTTGACTGAATATATTTAAACTACAGAACGCCTCTAACCTTGAAGTGTAACGGTTCTGTCTGAAAACCAGCTTCAAAGCCAAAGTAACATTTGTGATTGTCCTTAAAATATTAACACGTGCATTCCCTTCATGCATATTGATCTTCCACTATTTATCTTTCATTCTCTACTTGTGTGTCTCTCTGCAGGATATTCTGAATAATACCTATAAGACAACATAGTCTGGTGCGTTGCAGACCTCCTGAATCGACAACAAGCCTGAATATTTCAGCAAATTCTGACAGCTTTTAGGTTCTGGTGAGCTCATTTGGGATTTATTTTGAAGGAAATATGCCCTCTCTTCTTAAAACCGAAATACATAAATACTAATTTTGTAGATTAGACATAAAAGAAAGGGTTTTCATTTTCAACTAAGCTATGATTTAGAAGAATATCTACATGCATTGGTTGGACCGATAATATGTAAGCACATCTTTTAAAAAAAGAAATTAAAGTTTGACCTTTAAATTGATGAAATGGATCAAAGCAATAACCTTTTTATTTTCTCATCCTGAGCTTCTCTATTTTTGTACCTTTGTATTTTGTCACCTTAGAGCAGAAAGAAGAACTTCGTAGCACAGAAAGTTAGAGCCATAAATATATAAGAGACATATTTAATGCAAGGGGGTCCTTAAAAAGACAGAGACGTTCAAGGGGAAAGTTTATTTCTTTTTTGTAAGATGATTTTTATTGTGCATGACTGGTATATTTTGTTTGAATGGTACAAATTCCCTTAAATCAACTGTACACGCCACTAAAGAATGAATCTATTAGAAATGATCCTGAAATGACTCCTGTGTGTTTCAGAACAATCACTTTGTCTAACGTGTCACAGTCGGTGCCATTCTAACAATCTTGTTTTTTTTTAAACACCATGCATACCCAATGAGAGTGCAGCACCCATGGGAGCGGTCCTCACAACGCCTACCTGTTATACAGCAGAATGTCTGGCTTCCAAATGAGATGGGCAGGAAACCTCACACTGGTCACACCTGGATACTCTGATGTGTTCCACGGCAGGTAACAGTCATCCCAGTGCTGTGGGAGGCAGACACATTATGTATTTAATATACTCGGCAATTCAAGTCATTTAAAAAATGTTTTATGCAATGAAGGGCTCCTGATTCTTCTTCATGGGTGCAGTGGGGGGGCGACCAGCCGCCATTGCTCTGCAAACATCCTGTTCCTTTAACATGTATTTTAAACCTGTATGTTTGGCAAGCCTTGTTGGAAAACCTTGGATTTATAGTAATAGTGTGTCTTTTGTGGCATTCAGTTCAAACTCTTTGGTGTATTAGTAGCAGCAACATCAGACAGCAACGGACACTTCGCCATCTGGAGACCTGAAGAAACGACCTCACTGCTTCATCGTGAGCCATCGTCTAAAAATGAAAACTATAGCCAGTCAATTATGGCAACGTGCTCTAAATGCTTCACGTGCAATGCAATCAAACATACGCCAGACTGGCGATCGAGACGGTAGATTGCCTGCTGAGTGATGTGTTTGAGAGCTGGGGTCGATCGTGCAGGGTGTGGAGAGGGAGAGAGCCATTGAGTGAGGCGGCTGCAGCTGGGATTAAAAACAGGCCGGCGAGCCTCGATGCAGCCTGCTGACGGGGCAGGGGGAGCACCGGCAGGGAGCTGGTGTCACACGATGGACGGGCCACGATAAAACATGCCCATACACGCTTCAGCTCGCTGCAGGGAGGGGGAAGGGGCCTGTTGCCCCCCGTGGAAGGTGGAAGGAAGGAGACTGGGTTCTACTAGATGTGATCAACAAGACTGCAAGACAATAACTGCACATTTATTGGGAGGAGATGCAACATAAACCACCTAGCACCTCTAAACTTATCAATATATTATATATATATATATATAATTTTTTTATAATTTTAGCACCTCACTTTTTGGAGCCATCACATTCCCATGGACCATAACTCCCCAAAAAACACCTGTCTCTCGCAGTCCATGCTCAGATAAACCTGGTATCTCGTGACCACAAACAGGTCAATTAGATATCTAAAAATATATATCATCAAATGTAGTATGTCTTCAAAAAGGAACCAGACGGTTGTGCAGGGGAAGTCTTACCATATGTAGCCAAATGTTGGTTGTCAAAACCTGGTTCTTCTCATCCTGTTACAAAATGAAAAAGAGGTATTTGGTAAGATTATCAGTCGGGTATTTTTCATAGTCACCGTCTCAGTTTAGGTTTTATAACGGAAGAATTATGCTTCTCAAAACAACATGTGTTGCAGTAGCTTCACCTCTTGACTATTAGGCACTGGCAACTTTGGGTTTATGACTGAAAGACACGTCAATTATCCAAAACATATCAATAACTGCTAGTTTTGACTGGAACATTTTGGAATATTACCAAATCTATGATCTGCATGAGGCTAATGCCGAGGCTGACGGTGAGGACCTGAGAGTCGTTGGAGACCGGTCGCACCAGCGGGTTGTAGTCCATCATCAGGTCACTGTAGAGTCGACGCTGATCTTCCCCCTGAAGAGAAACTACAGACGACAGACAATCCTGGACAGTAAATATACTTTCATAGTCAATTCAGAAGAAAAAAAAAAGATACCAAAAATCGATCTATTGCCAATTCCTTTTTCAATCTCATTGCCAATTTCCCTTTTTTTCAACAATAAACTGAACTTAACGACTGTCTGAGACTACTTTCAGCTCAGTGTCTGACAATATCATTTATTTATTTTTCAAGCAAGAGTGAAAAACAGTGTGTTTGGAAAAAAAGAGAGAAAGAGAAAATCCAGAGCGGGTGTACAAACGTAAGATAGACCTGATTCATCTCACTGTGCTCCCTGAAATCAAGACCTGTCTCACATTTTAACACACTCCCGTATCCCCTCTTGAGTTATTGGCAGCTTTTACTCACTCCACTAATAGTCACAGCCCAATTACCCCAAACCACCTGTGAGAAGTATTATCCCGATGCGGCAGAAATATTGTTGTCTGTAGGCGTCTCCCACATTTCTCTGCTCTCTGTTGCATCTGGTTCTCATAAAAACAAAAAAAGAGCTGAAAGCTGGTCTTTGTCCATCTCCATCCCCTGCAGCAGACCCCCCCCCCCCCCCCCCTCCCCCTCCATAATCAAATTACACATTGTGTTGACATCAACGTGTTTTATTGTGTTCTTCAACACATCCCAGTGCATTTGAGGCCATCAGGAACATGCAGGCTGATATTTTGCCAATAAGTTGCTGAATAAGTCAGCTGGGAGCCATGAAAAGAAGAGAAGCGAAGCCTTTCTACGTCTTAATCAAATTGAACAGCCTTAATAATGTCAGAGTGATGGACAAGGGCTTGAAGTACCCAGGCATGTACGTGCACACGCTGACACGCCGTCTCTCCGTCTGCCTCGCAGCGCTTCACTCTCGGGGGGAAAACCTCAATTAACTAGAGTAAAGTGCACACTGAAGAGTCTGAGCCACTGATCACCGTTAAATGAACCGCCTCAATCAAAACATTCAAAAACCGACGAGACACAGTATGACTGTAATTGCCACTTAGAGAACAGGGTTATTCAGATCTTTCTGTTTTTTCAGATGTGCTTTGGGTGACTTGTGAACTTGTGACTCGGGGTCGTCCAGACGGACCCCGATGGTCAGACGTGTTGCAACACAACAAGAACAGTGTGACTCTGCTTTCCATAAAGACACCTTTGTTCCACTAACCACGATAGTGAAGGTCTTTGAATGTTGAACTTAGTGGGACATTTCTGGTGTTTTCGAGCTGTCTCTCAGTCTGTGTGTGTGTGTGTGTGTGTGTGTGTGTGTGTGTGTGTGTGTGTGTGTGTCTCTCTCTCTCTCTCTCTCTCTCTCTCTCAAAGTTTCAAGAACAATGTTGCCAAAGCATCAAATTATGATCAGCTACTTTAAATCGTTTGCCCCCGGGTGCAGGAAAACAAACACAGATGAATGCCATGTTACTGTTCCTCTTTTCTATCAAGAGTTTGCATCTCCCTCGAAGTTCATTATGAGAAACCTCACCGAGCATCAGTGGAAGCTGCAGGAAGTTCAGCACTATGAGTCCATACAACTAATCACAGTGTGTAATGTGCATTGTAATCACTGTAGGTGAAACTGTAGGTAAAACAAACACATTTACACCAATCAAACACAAGCACAAAGCCAAAGTCACCGACATCAAATGGAAATGTCTGGTACTTTTATACAGTTAGCCCACATCCAGCCTCCTGCAGTGCTGAAAACGTTGGGTAACTTCAACCTAGACTAGTGAACTCAACATGTGCTAATGGCAGGGCTGAAATGGTTAAACAGGAGAAAAAAAATATATACTTTCAATAATAATTACATATTCTAGTGAGGTCACCTGCACTATATTGACTGAACTTGAGCATCAAATAAAGACAATGTGACCAAAACTCGGTGTTTAGCACAACAGGTAGGCAAATTCCACTTAAGGCTTTCAAATCAATCCAGACACACACACACACACACACACACACACACACACACACACACACACACACACACACACACACACACACACACAGACACCCCCCCCCCCACACACACACACACACACACACACACACACAGCTCCTAATACAGTTAATAGAGTTAATTGGCAATTAAAGCGCGTGTCGTCTGCCTACCTTTCACTGTGAAAGCGGCCACAGTGAGGAAGAGCAGAAACTCCAGTGAGTCCATGTTGAACCGAGAGCAGATTCTTCTGATCCTACGGGGTGCGCGGATGATGATGATATTGTGCGTGCGCGTGTGTGCGCGTGTCTGTAGGGGGGTGCATTAAATAACTCCTCCCCCTCCTCCTAATGAATAGCTGCTGTTTGGCCGGACAGCCCTGAGATGTGTTGCAGCATCAGGACTCAACAGTGGGCTTCTAGTTGTCTCACAGACTGACCATTGATAGCATATGACACTCGGTCTATATATACACACAGTACACAGTCTAGTATGTTTATAAACCTACAATGTGGATTTTATCTCCACATAGACAAACTGTCAGGAACGTGCCTCTACGTCAATGTCGTTATTTTTCAAATTGAGTTGAAAGGTGATGCACAGGGATGCTGAAAAACTTCTACAGCGTCACACTGAGCGACAATAAAGTCACTTTTTTTCTTGCAAAAACAAGGTGACACCTGCTGGTCAATGCACAGAATTACAACTGTATTTGGGAAATATAATTGATGCATTGGGGTCTTCTTGTTCTGCCTTTTATCAGTCGATTTTTGCAAAGAAGGATTTCATTTTTGACCTCACCCCCCAATGTGACAAAATAAAAACAAGCGTGACCTCTGCTATTAAAAACGTACCCCCGTCAGACACTTCAAATATCCGCAGGGTTCAACTTCTTGCTACTGATGTGTTCGAAACGCTTTTGGAAGACCTGAAGAAAGCTGATGTCATGTTTATAGCAGTAGATGAGTCCACAGATAAGACAGTGTTGTAGCGAAAAACCTTCAACTACATTATTTCTAGGTCCATTTCAGATAAACTGACTGTCTAACAAACTCAGAATTGTAGTCCCAGATGAAAAGAAGTCCAGCCAGTCTTTAATTCCCCCCCCCCAAAAAAATTTGTTTATTAGCCAATACAGGATCCAAACATCGAGGATTGCCCCAGGGCAAAAAACCTCCCGAGAGCTGTGTTTCCTCGGTTTATATGCTGTTGAACCCAGGATTTCCACGCCCATGTCAGGTTACCACCGTCATCCTTTCTAATAAGGATCTTATTTTCCCAAAAAAACAATGACTGTCAAAATATCCCCACCCATAATTTGGAACTCTTCCAGCTGTCACACTTGGCAGGGTTTTCCCCCCAAAGCTTCTACAAAGCGTCTCTCCTCAATCCAGTAGGCCTCTTCAAGGCCATTATGACACAACGGTGTACACAGTTTATGTAGACCAGGGGTCTCAAACTCGCGGCCCGTGGGCCAATTGCGGCCTCTGGAACGATATTTTGCGGCCCCCTACCTGAAATCGAAAGCTTGGAGTTAGTGTGGCCCGCATGTTTTTTTCTTCACTTTTTCTGCGTGAGTCGTTGCCCTGTGCGTTTTGTATTTTTTAACACTTGTGAGCTACCATAGCTCAGGCTCGTGACAACAACACAAATTAGCAACGTTGGTCACTTGTAGCCTACCGTAATTTCCGGACTATTGAGCACACCTGAATATAAGCCGCACCCACAAACATTGGTCCCCCTTTTTTTGTGGAATACTTGATGTGGCCCAGCCTCACCCAGACTCTACCTCCAGCGGCCCACAGCTTAGTTGAGTTTGAGACCCCTGGTGTAGACTCATGAACCCAGGTGCAGGTGGTGTACAGTTTGTGTAGACTCATGAACCCAGGTGCAGGTGGTGTACAGTTTGTGTAGACTCATGAACCCAGGTGCAGGTGGTGTACACAGTTGGTGTAGACTCATGAACCCAGGTGCAGGTGGTGTACACAGTTGGTGTAGACTCATGAACCCAGGTGCAGGTGGTGTACACAGTTGGTGTAGACTCATGAACCCAGGTGCAGGTGGTGTACACAGTTTGTGTAGACTCATGAACCCAGGTGCAGGTGGTGTACACAGTTGGTGTAGACTCATGAACCCAGGTGCAGGTGGTGTACGGTGAACGGTTTGGCTGCATGTTGGTCCGCTGTTGCACCTCAGATGACATCCTTACACTGCATTGTGCATCAGACGGTATTGTGCGCAAAACTAAGCAGGGAGCTCAAGACAACAATGGACAGCGTGATGGCGACAATTCATTTTATCCGCTCCACATCCAGCCTCCAACACCGCTTAATCCGCGTGCTGCTGTCAGAAATGTCTGCTGAGCACCACGACCTGCTTTTGCACAACGACGTCTAGGTGGCTGTCCAAAGGCAAAGCGCTCGAGCGTTTCTGTGATCTCAGAGAGGAAATCACAGCCTTCCGGAACTTCATTGTTGAACTTGTGGACATGTGGTCATCCTTAACCGTGGCACAGGAGCTGCGAACTAACGGGCCTACCAGGTTTTGGACCGATGTCAACCCACATCAGTTCCCTAACGTCAAGAGAGTAGCAGTCTTGGTGCTAAGCATGTTTGGCTCAACATGTGAATCAAGCTTCTCGCACATGAACTCAGCTATCGTTGCTCACTGTCTGACAGGTATACCCTTCACGAATGCCTTCAGATTGCACTGACATCTTATGAGCGCAAAATCACTGCTCTCATTCAGAACAAAAGATGTCACTTCTCCCACTGAGAACTCAGCATGGTAACTGTTGCATACATAGCAACATAATGATGAGTAACTAAGTGAGTAACAAAGTCTTCATGTGAGTTAGGCTACTTAGTAATTTCTTGTTGTGGGTTTGTTTACAAGTATCTTTAATATGCCTAGTTCTGTTTTATTCATGCACTTTGGTATATTGATCCCAGGGGGAATATGCTTGTTTCAATATGTGACCCAAATATTTATAAAAAAAAAAAAAAGAAACCTCCTATTGATTGATTGTTTTCGATGTACCTTGTGTTTTGCTTATGAGTCAGATATGACAAATATTTATTTTATTTCAAAAAGGAAAGTTTTTTTATTTTGTTTTCAGAGTTTTGCATAGGTCAGATTTAACCAAAGATGTTTATTTTTATTAGTTTGTAATGTACTTTTTCAGATGTGACAGTTAATAAAACGTTTGTGTTTTTCAATTAATTAACTTGTGTTGGTCCAAAATGTGTCATTACTTGCTGCCGAAAATGTCTGGCTCAGCTAAATTTCTTGTTTTGAAAATTTGGCCCAACTGAATTTGTAATTGAATAGCCCTGCATTATGGTTTTTATTTTAAGAGTGAATTTTGCATCAAGATTGAGCATGAAACCTTTAAAGTTGCACGCACAGGAGCCAAGCCAAGAGATTCATGAGCTAACATACCCTGTTGTCAAGCTCGTCTTCATCACCCTCCCTCTCATCCATGAAATAACTACTATTACTGCTTCAAGGAAGCAACAACACTCGAAAGAGCCAAAAACACAGGTGCTATATCTTATAACAAACTTCTCAGCAGGAGACGATCCAAAGGGCTGTTCTGATTAGCAAGCGAGACAGGTGGGGAGAATTAAGAAAAACATCTGATGAACTCAGGTGTTTGTTTCTGCCCCCTCGCTTCCTCAAATGCAGCTCCCTCCCCTCCCTCTCTCCTCTCGTCCCGATGCTTCCGCAGCACTTTGCAGCTTGTTAGTGGGGCAGGGTGGTTGGTGCAGTGCCCCAGAGGCGATGGCGTGAAGGTGACATCTATCACTTAGAGCGCTGGTGTTTTGACTAAGAAATACATGCACAGCAGATAGACATGTAAACCAACAGGGAAGACTCCAACCATTTATCCTACACAAAAAATGTCACCTTCAAGTCACGTCAAATTAAATTAAACTGTGCTTTTAAAATGCAATGAGAGCCACTGACGAGACATATCAAATTAGTCCAGTTTCCATCAGTATGATCAATGTGAACATGATCCATGATGACTGATGAATGAAGTCGGAATGAAAAATAACAGAACTGGAAACTTAACTATGAATATTTCTGATCGTGATAATACAGAGAAATTGTAGAATTTCTTCTTGCACTCCTGCTTTAATTGTTATGTTGCCTTATTTGAGATATTTGCAGAATGCAAACAATGTGGTTTAAATATGGAAACTGTATTTTGAAGAGGAAATGCAAATACCAGACACACTACTGCAACTGCACTGGCCCCTAACACCTGCTTCCAGTTAGCACGGCTCACATTGAGATTTGCCAGCTGAAGGAACTTCTTCAAATCGAGCAAGAGAAGCCACAGAATAGCCCTGAACTCCTGAACAGGCAGGAGTGTGACATTAACAAGCTGAGGAAACTTCTTCAAAACGAGGAGGAGAAGACGAAGAAGAGCTCTGAAACCCTGCACAAGCAGGAGTCAGAGATTTACCAGCTGAGGAAACTTCTTCAAACCAATCAGGAGAAGCCGAAGAAGAGCTTCGAAACCCTGAACAAGCAGGAGTCGGACATCAACCAGCTGAGGAAACGTCTTCAAAATGAGGAGGAGAAGACAAAGAGGAGCTACAGAACAATGGAGAAGCAGGAGTCTGAGCTCTACCAGCTGAGGAAACGTCTTCAAACCGAAGGGGAGAAGACGATGAAGATCTCAGAAACCCTGAGAAACAAGGATTCTGAGATCCAACAGCTGAGAAACTGTCTTCAAACCGAGGGGGAGAAGATAGAAACCGCCCAGCGTCAAAACAAACAAAGTTTTGACGAGATGGTGGCGAGGTGTGAGGACGAAATAAAAAAGGTTGCATACCTTTCTCAGCAACTCAAAGACACCACAACCCAGCTGGTGGTGAAGGAAGCTGAACTCGTGGAGAGTAACCGCTTCTGTCAGACACGATGCAACGCCCTGGAAGAGGAGTCTTCTCCTCCAAAAAGGACACGCAGACAGAGCTTCAGAAGATGATGGACAAACTGCACGAGGAGGAAAGGAAAAAGAAGGAGAAAGAACGGGAGGAGAAGAGGAGGGTTTGTTTAGCCTGACTCACCGGACAAAAAGGTGCGGCGGCGACACCCCTCCTCCCTCCTCATCTAGGTGTGGATAGAAGGGGGGGGGGGGGGCTCCTTCTATCCAGACCTTCATCTCCATCACCACCCTCCTCCATCTCCGTCCCCTCCATCTCTGTCACCTCCATCTACCAAAAAAAAAAAAATCCTGTCAGGGAACCATCACCTTACCGCGGTGGATAGGTTTGTGTGTCCCTATGACCCTGAGGGCTGTGTTGTCTGGAGCTTTGTGCTCCTGGTTGGGCTTCCCATGGCAACTTGGTCTCAGGTGAGGGGCCAGACTAAGAATGGTTCAAAAGACCCCATGAAAAATCTAGGAAGAAGGGGAGTGACCTGGCAAGCCCGGGGCCCCCGTCTGGACCCAGGCCCAGAGGGAGGGCCCGTCAGCGAGCGCCTGGTGGCCGGGCTTGCCATGGAGCCCGGCCGGGCACGGCCTGAAGAAGCGATGTGGCAACCGCCATAAGAACAGACCACAACTAAAGTCACATTTCCATCCCATGCACATTATTTAAGGTATGTAGACACGAGAGAACAAGAAACAAGAAACATCAGGCTAAACCTGGGGTTTGGAGATTGAAGGTTTTTGTTGTTTGCAACAAAAGACAGGAAAACGTTTATAAACTTTTTTTTTTTTAAAGTCTCCCCTTAACTCATTTGATAACATCAACAGAAATTTGTTTAACAGAAAATTAAATAGCATGCGATCCTCTGAATTAGCCATGGAATCTGTACTTTTTGTTTTTAAAAGGGCACGGAAAAGCACAGAAAGCACAAAACTCTAAGTCGGAAGAGTCTTACAGGAGAGGAAGGTAACACTTCCTACACCCATAAAGTGGGGGGGTCACGACTCACTGCATCCCTGTAAACATTACCCTTATATTGCAACGTCAGGACCAGAGTGTATCAGAAGTGTCTTTTACCTGCACGTCTACAGACATGCTCCCATGCTGTGCAGCCAGCTGTCTGCAGGGGACTGCATAATGTATTTAGTGTGATTTTTTTATTGGCCTATTCTCACCCACCCAACCTGTTAGTGGAACCTGACCCGCAAAACCGACAACTTCATACTTTAGTGTAGCGCAATCATCAGGATTTAGGGCTGCGGCGCTCTCCAAAGGCCGATCCTGCTGCTGAGAGCGACTAGAAGCTATCAGTGTGCGCTCTCCCCCCCGCCCACACTAGTTGGAAGATATAGGCTAAACATACATATTAGACTGTCTTTTTTGGCCTAGTGTTTGGCTGCACTACAAATGGCCAACATTTCCCATCTGTTCTTGTCCCAAATGTTATTTCTCTATTGGTGTTGGATTGTAATGTAGTGAGGTAGTGGTTACGTATCTTGAGATCAGCTGTATTTTGTATCTGAAAGACGAATGTTGTTTCTGTTGCATCTGAGTTGTTTGGCAACATACCAGCTGAGACCCATAACAACAAACTGACATAACAAAAGAACAAGTAATCAAAGACAATTTAATGTAGACTAGAATAAAAAAATAAATAAATAAATAAAAATACGAAAAAGAGATAAAAATAAAGAATACTTAGTTTCTCTCGCTCTTCTTTCCACTGTACAGATAAAGTAAAGTGTCTTGATTTTGTTTACTCGTTAACAGCGTTCCTATCACGTACAGTTACTTTTGAGAACAAACAACACAGCAATAACCAAACATGCACCGACATGGAACCCACAGGGCAAACGGGGGAGAGGTCGTCCTAAGAACACCTGGAGAAGAAGCACAGAGCAAGAGTTCAAGAAGGAGCTACTGACGTGGCAGCAGCTGGAGAAGATGGCCCAAGACAGGCGAGGGTGGAAGCGATTCATCAACGGCCTATATGTCCCGAAAGGAATAGAAAGGCCTAAGAAGAAGAAGACGGTTACTTTTGTTTGAATTAGTGTGAAAACCAATATTTGTGAATAACAAAACAAAAAAGACTCAAATGTATTTACTGAAAATACATAATAATACTAATAAATAAATAAATAAATAAAGTTAAGTAAAAGAAATGCTTGTCACAGCAGTGTGTCTTGACAAGCTGTGATTTAATTACACCTAAATGAACTTAAATCATTTTCTTCTTCTGAAGCCATCCAGTAGATGCAATTCCTCCAGTTTGTCTCATCTTGAGTCCAAAAGTCAATTTATGAGAAGCTATCTTACTATAGTAACCAATGCAATTAAAGTGACTGGTTAAAATCATAAAATAAAACATTACTTTTTGGGCGTCCATAGTCTGACAAAGCATTCATTATTGCAGCTAACGCTCTTTTTCTACATATTAATGTAATATTCTTTCTATATTATCCATATATCAGTAAACACACTAATAAAATCCTGATTTCCAATACAAACGTTTACTAAATGGCATCTCGTTAACCCATGAATCTTTAGACTGGAGAGCTTCTTGAGTTAAGTACACTGGACGCGGCTTATAAATCTCTATGACACAGCAGCTCTAGAAGTATGAGGATAAGGCCATTGGAGTTACTGTGGCAACAACTTAAAAAATGACATGTTTTCAAGTTCATAAGCCAAAGCTGGCCGAATGTAGCTTGTTAGTTGAAAGCAGACCCCTTCAAACCAGCCTGGGCGTAACAAAACCACAATCATTGATGCCTCAGACGGCGAACACGTTCTGATCGACAATACAGTTTCCCCCTGTCAGACTACATTTGCTTTTGTTGTATTGCTTAGAGAAAATATTCATAATGTAGGATTATGTTGTCATAATCAGCGTACAAGAACAGTACAGCTTCTGAGTTCTGGAAGGGGGGCGATACAGGAAGTGATTTGTCAGTGTCTTTTTAAGGCGTCGCCATTAACTTATGTGGTGTAAGGAAGTGTTTTCTCCTTGATCTATGTTGGAACACGAGGCCCGAACGTTGCGGTCTGTAGCTTTGAGTTATACCTGTCACCCCTGCTGTGTTTGCAAAACACTATGTTGAGAACTTCTGGGCACATGGGGTTAGTAGGCACTCAGAGGTAATACTCTGAAATGTTAATGTTATGACAAAATAAGCAACAACATAACCTAAGAATATCACAGGAAACACAAAGTCTGCTTGATTATTTCTTTGACGGTGAAGCACTGAAAACAATAAAATCAATATTTAAAGGGCAAATATGTTTTTTAGACAACTAATACACTAAAAATGCATTAATTTGTTGCATCTGAAATGTATGAGTTTAAGTATTAGAATAGAACAGGAGGTGAACGGTTACCCTCCACACATGCTTGATTAAACACGCTTCACCTGAAGATAAACATGATTTTTTGCTAATGCGTTTGCTTTCGAAAGTGGCGACTAATTTAATGCCGCAATATATTCTGCTCTGGACAGGTGGAAAAGAGTTGATTAAATGGCATGTAGGCTGCGTGTGTGTGTCCTGCATGTCAAATGTTGTTCATCGTGTACTGTCCTTTCATAATGCCCTTATCAGTCACGGCGGACAGCTCGGTCTAATTCAATGTCCACACAAGTGAAAATACATTTAGACTTTGAACAAATGTCGGCAATTAATCTGTTGTGAGCCACACACATGATCAGTAGGCCATTAGGACGATGTGTGTGACACTTTTATTGATGTGTAACCAATTCAATGTGACTGGAGCCGCTGAAAGCATCAACAGAGTACTGGATTCACTGATAGGAGAAGTCAGAGACCCATGTGACTCTGAGCTTCAGCTGGACCTCCACAGAAAAAGCCTGAACCTTTTCACATGCTTCATACGTGTGTCAGGATTACCTCCTGCCATCATATCTTCATGTTTCTGACTGCCTTCCTATAGGAGATCGAACATCTGCTAAATGTGGGCAGTAAAGGTCACAAACACATTGTCTGTGCTGATTAATGAGTTGATGTAAACTGCATACATGCTGAGCATTTGTTGTTTTGGTCGCTCCTCAGAGAACGCCTCGTATCTTTTCATGTGGTGGCTTTTGAAAACAGATGGTTGAATAATTTTTTAACAGCATTCCCCACAACAGGAGGCGCAGTCTCGCTGGACTCACATCCTCTAATTATCACACTGCAATTAAAAAAATATTTAAAAAAATAGCCAGTTATATATTCTATGATTACTTGTTTGGGATTTTTTTAACCTTTCCTAAATAAATGCATTGTTTGGAAAGCAAGTAACCATACTCATGGCTATACAGTGACAGGTTAAGTTATTTAAGTAAAATTATTTCAGTACACTTTTAGCCCTGTGCCACAAAACTTCGACATAGTAGAACATTTTTTATTAATTGTGTTATTATCTTATTTATGTGTCCTGCAATTTGGGTTGAAGTTGCCTACAAATCATCACTCAGGGTTTAAATAAAATCTACTTCCGGTTAGGGCTCCTCTGCTGAAGCTTGATTGGTCGGAGAGGCTGGTGGGCGGGAACAAAGCGGAAGTCAACAAGGAAGTGAAGCGTTACTGTAGTTTTAGCTTTCCGTCGCTTGCTGAGGGAAAGCCGTCATCTCGACCCGCAAACACGGGACTAAAAATGCAGTTTTCACGAAAACGTCGAGGCAACGATTCGCACGCGACAACACAAACTAGGTTTGCACACGTCACGCTACCATTTGGCCGTTTATTGTCGTAGGCGAAGGGGAAGTCGGTTCAGCAACTAACAGTGGGGATATTAAGAAATGAACGGATTTCTAACTCCCCGTTAACCGGTTCAGCAGCGCTCCGTTGCTGCTGGTTCTCCGCGTCATGTGACGCGGCTGCGTACGAAGTCAACGGTCGGACGCGCAAATAAAAGCGAACAGGCGCGCGCGCGCTTTGGGTGGCGTCAATAGGAAATATCTCAACTTCCATGGCGATATCGACTTATATGTATCACGTGGCTGTTTTTGTTATTGTTTGTTAGTTGCAAGTGACGGAGAGAAGCGATGCTGCTGGAGGTTACCGTCCTCTTCCTGCGGTCACGTGATTCTGCTCTGCTCAGCTCTCCTGTAGCTTATGTTCAAAGGCACATCATTGTGTTTTTATTTATTTGCCATTTAACTGTGTAAAAGTAACGCTGTTGGAAGGGTGACATGAGGACAATGGAGGCTGTAAAAAGTTGCAGTCCTTTCCTGGGTTGGAAATAAAACGCTCCTTTCTTCTGACGTCAGTACCTGGAGATAGCTGTGTCAACAGTAGTGGTCAACTGTATTGAATGATGTTGATTGCAAAATCAGAAAAGATAAGATACCACAAACTAGAGTTAGACAAAGTAAGGTACTGCTTGAATCGGTTAGTAGGCCTACAATAACGAGGAAACCTCATCCACAAAAATATACAGGGTTTCCCACGGGTCAAGTATTTTAAAGACGTTGAAAGTCAGGGGATTAGATCATTTTTGGGGGGGCAAAGTTATGGAATATTAGGGAATTGTTTTTGTAGCATGTTTGAATTTTAGTTGCCATTTATCAAAATGTAATATTTCCCATGCTGTATTTTCCTTTACAACCATTCCATGAGTGGTTGTTGTGGTTACTTGGTTTTTCAGCACCAATTTACCACTCGTCAACAACAATAACACAATACATGTGCACTGTTCAAGCAGTGAAATCTAAAGTTTTGTACTAAAAGCTCAAATTAATGGGTTTAAATACTGTTTCTTTGTTTTTTTGTCTGGTGCCCTGTTTTTAACCGTTCATCATAGGTCATGGAAATCCAGCTTTTTGTCAGTGAAAGTCAGGGAATTTGACATTTGACTTTGAGTGGGAACCATGAATATAGAAGCCCATCCATCCATCCATTGTCTAATCCTGTATTCAGGGTCGTGGGGGGCTGGAGCTGAACCCAGCTATCATTGGGCGACGGCAGGGTACACCCTGGACAGGTCGCCAGTCTATCGCAGGGCCGAATAAAGACGCTAGCGGTCAAATTTGTGATTCTATTAAATTCTACTAAATCATAACACAGCCAGAATAAAAAAAATACATATAAATAATGCCCCTAAAAGGGCATCTTAGGAAAAAGGTAAAAGATGCCTGTCATTACACACAGATCTGACTTAAGTGGCAGATGCACAAACTGCCATGGAACTGTGCCAGAAGTGATTGCTACTAGAAAGGAATTGGATGTTTGAGTGACAGGGTGGCGGTTTTCCAGCAGACATGAAGGCTGACAGCTCTATTATTAATCCGTCTCTGTTTTACTGCCTTTTTTTTAACGAGAGGCCAAAATTCAGGACCAACAGCGTCACTCATCCTGTCCCGGTACGCATGCAGAACCATAGTGAACGTGTTCAGCATGCAGCAGAAATAGCAGATTGCACACAAACGCACCATGAAGTGAATAGTTCAGCAGATCTACAGCAGCTGGTGCAAACATCTCATTCTTGATTTTATAGTGCAGGAAGAAGAAAAGCACAGTGTTATCATGGCAAACATTTATACAGTATATTTGTACAATTTCCCTCCTTTTCTCTTTTATATATTTACCATAGTCTGCTAGAATGGTTTGATTTATTTTCATTAAATATGTATACCATCTTGCACACACACAGCTGTTGCTAAAGCGAATGCTTTGCTGCCTTTTATATAAAGAACTAAACGGCCAAACGTTTAAAGTAGTAATAAAGTAGATAAGTAAAAAAGCAGCATGTTATAACCTGGATTTACTGCAGCAGTTAAACCGTACTTTACTACAGTATTCCCAACGTGTCTATTACACATTTAACCTCTGTGCTGCCCTTAGCTTGTGTAATGTTACTCTATTACGTTGACTTACAGTGCCTGTATGTATGTCGACAGCACTCCCGGTGGTTTGAAGGGAAATGTGCCACGGCAGAGCGGGCAGCATTTCCATCTGGACCTGTGGTTCTGCCTGACTCTGCAGAACTGGATACTGGACTTTGGGAGGCCTATTGTCATGGTGAGGAGGATCAATGCACATTAGTTTACAGGTCGTTTTAAATGGTGCAAAGAAAACATTTCATGGAGCCTCACATATTTTCTTTGTGTCGTGTGTATTAGATCATCCTTCCTCTGGAGTGGTTCCCCCTGAACAAGCCCAGTGCTGGAGACTATTTCCACATGGCCTACAATGTCATAACACCATTCCTAATGCTAAAGGTAAGAGTTACCACAATAAAGCACTTTGGGGATTGTGGAAGAGGCTAATGCAGAGAATATTCAGCCTGTATATCCACAAAAATGTAATTTATTTGACTGTTCTTCTCTCTAGCAGACCGATTAAACCCAAACATGGTTGAACACATGACTTCCTTATGATTCTTGACATTTTAAACGCAGGCTCGTCATTCTGACCACCAGCTGCTCGTGACAGAGAGCACAAGCACATGTTTCATAATGTTTCGTATCACTTCTCTCGCCATGATTGATATGAGACAACATGTTTGCAGTTGCTTAGAGACACAGCTCACACATTCGTCAGCGAGGTATTTCACCCGTAGGTGTCAATTATGAATGACATTTACCGTTGCATATTAATTACGCTGGAAGTCATGGCATTCCTGATAGGATTCCTGACAGTGATTGGTTCACTGTGGGTTGCCTTCGCATCATTATTCCACCATCTGCTGAAGCCTTTATATGTGAAAAACATGCAACACATCGTCACACAGACCTCAACGAGTTTTAAACAACCCGTCTTCTATTCAAGCCCTTTTATTTACTCTTGTATTGCTTTACCGACAGTCTAGCAGGTTTAGGATGTGACCATTCCCTACTAGCTATATACATCTAAACAACACACAAAGCAGTAATGTAGCCCAAAGAGACATATACCTGCTTTTCAAGGCACATTGGTAATAGAGTAATAGAGAAATGGGCAGAAAACAGGATGACATGAAGTTACCTGCTCTTCTGGGGTTGGAGCAACAATCATGCAACAATCTACAGAATGTGTGTGTTCCTGCTCCGATCAGCTGATTGAGCGCAGTCCCCGGGCGCCGCCTCGCTCGGCGGTCTACCTCTGCATCATCACCTTTGTCATGGGAGCCAGCATCCACCTGGTGGGAGACTCCATCAACCATCGGCTCATCCTGAGCGGCTACCAGCTCCACCTGTCAGTCAGAGAGAACCCCATCATCAAAGACCTCAAGCCTGCCTCGCTGGTGAGCATCCGTTTCTGTTCAAGTCGAGTAAAGGGGACAGTTTGGCCCCGTTATGGGCATACTGGGAACGCTGGAATACCCGGGGAAAATTCCTTTCACGTATTTTTTTTTCTTTCTGCTGGCCATGTTTGCCTAGTGGGTCCCGATACACATTTTACTGAATCTATTGATATTTACTTCATTATCACCTGTCATGATGTCACACAACAATAACATGATGTTGCCTTGACTCTCCGGAGTCAGTTCAGTGACTCAAAGGTCCTGATGATTTTTCTCTCTGCTCTGTGGTTGTGATTCTCGTAACACTATGCATGATGATTTGCTGTGATTTCCTGGTGCTTTCAGTGCAGGTTCATGTTTAATTTGTGTAAATCCAAACCAACTTTTTTAACTATTTACTATTATAAAGAGCGTTGTGAATTTGGTTCATAGTATGTGCACTAGTGTATTTTTTTTCTCATTACCATTAAGCTGAGTGCATTGCATGCAGTTTTTATAATGTAGCATTTCATTCCTTTAAAACACTTTTATCAGCAGAGGTCCTGAGGGGCCGTTGATTGACACGTATTTACATGTAAATGTTGATTCGTGCGTTAATCTTTTAATGAGGATTTACCTCAGAGGTTAACAGTTCAAAGGTGCTGGATCATCAAACACACAGGGAAAAACAAAATAACCTGTTTTTAAGCATCTTGGCTTCAGATATACGAGGTGTTCAAGGACAAAGATAAGTAATGGGAGCAAATAAAATAGATGAAAGAAAAGGAAAGAAAAAGCAATTATAAAAATAATCGTTGTGACTTGTTTGTTTTTGCTGCCTCCTTCCTTGGTTACATGCTCACATTAATATCTTTACCTGTGTGGTGATGTGGCTCGGAGGTAGAGCGAGTTGCCTCTAATTGAAGACCGTTGGTTCAGTCCTCAGAGTCTAAAGTGTCCTCCGGCAACCGAATACAAATGCCTCCTGAATTATTTGAGCAATCTGTCGTCAATGTGTTAGTGGGTGGATGCAAGTTAATTTGCCATAATGTGTAAATGGACTTGAACAGCAGGTGGCACTGTTGCATAAACCAGAGACTCACAGTAACTTGTGTTATTATAAATGTTGTAATGTTCTAGTAACATTTCATTCCTCTTCCTTCACAGATTGACTCCTTCGAGCTGCTCTATTATTATGATGAACAGCTGGGCCATTTGATGTGGTACGTCTTCATGTCTTCCATGATAACTGTTAGTATTGTGTAATATGCAGTGCTGGCAAGAGATTGTTTCAAACGCTTTGATGAAACAAACTGTTTGCCTCTGGTTGTGTTCGTGGATGCAATAAATCAACGAGTATAGATTAAGATCATTTGGACACAGCAGAGACCAAGTTATCAGTGTGCTGGAATCTGTGGAAGCTATTTTTCATCTCTTGAGTATAAAACAGGTTTCAGGAGTTTGAGCAGGTCCTGGTGACGGTTTCCACCTGCTGTGTGAGGTTCAGAGTGCTGACGGGAAATAGAGGGATTTGGAAGAGATTTACTTTGGTAAAAAATGATTATGAGCTGATTTGCATCGCTCAGGTTGATAAAGTGCCAGCATTGTTTTCACTCAAGTGCTGACAGAAGTTCAGTTTGCCCTTTGATAATACTACTGTTACGTGTGTGGTTTGACTGTTGCACCAACACACAACAAACCATCAAATATAACCATCACATTCAAGAACACGTTTTTATTTTATTTTTGGAGACAACATTGTTTTCACTGTTTACTTAGAAAAATGACTGAGACGATCATTAAATCATAAAAATAGTAACAGAAAATATGTTTGGATGAATTTGCCGAATCCTTTCAGTCAGTTTAGTTTGTTCTTTAATAGAAGTAGGAGAAGTAGCTTGAGGTGTCCTGATATGATGATTTGAACTGAAACCAATTTTCTCGAGCCGTGGTGCAATTCAATTTATTAATAAATCTCCCAGATGTTCAAATTGAGAACAAGCTATCAGTGCAAGTTTTAACCCTGAGATAAATTACTTTCTGAGTGAAAAGAAATGTCTTTTTTTTTTTTAAATGTTTGCGTCCTCCCTTCTTTCCCCTTCCCTTCGTTCTATTCCAGGTATATTCCTTTCTTCATCATTCTGTTCATCTACTTCTCCGGCTGCTTCACCAATGCCAAAGAGCAGAAGAAGCTTCCCGTCTCTGGTTGGCTGTTGCTTGGACCCAGCGCCGTCTACTATTGGTCAGTCGCCTTCTCGTGAAAACCTTCTGTGCCCCTTCTGTCCATGAATACAGGGATTTGTTAAAGCCTTTTGTATGTGCCTGATATGAAACTGTAGCGGAGGAGTGACATTTCCATTTCACCATATGATGGTCTTAAATTAATCATATCATATTATATGTCATGTATCATGTACAGTATATGTTATATATCAAATCTAAAATCATATTTTAGAAAATCCTCCCCGTCCGTGACACAGGAAGTGCTTTGTACTTGATTTTAATTTAGTGAGAAGCAGCAGCAATATTAGCAGTATTGGTACCAGTAGTAGTAACAGTAGAAGTAGAAGTAGTAGAAGCAGCAGCAGTCGTATTAGCAGTATCGGTAGTAGTAGCAGTATTAGTAGTAGTAGTAGAAGCAGCCGTAGTAGTAGTAGCAGTATTGGTAACAGTAGTAGTAGTAGTAGTAGTAGTAGTAGTAGTAGAAGCAGCAGCAGTAGTATTAGCAGTATTGGTACCAGTTGTAGTAACAGTAGAAGTAGAAGTAGTAGTAGTAGCAGCAGCAGCAGTAGTAGTAGCAGTATCGGTAACAGTAGTAGTAGTAGAAGCAGCAGCAGTCGTATTAGCAGCAGTATCGGTAGTAGTAGTAGTAGTAGTAATAGTAGAAGTAGTAGTAGCAATCGTAGTAGTAGTAGTAGTAGCAGCAGCAGCAGTAGTAGTAGCAGTATCGGTAACAGTAGTAGTAGTAGTAGTAGTAGTAGAAGCAGCAGCAGTCGTATTAGCAGCAGTATTGGTGGTGGTAGTAGTAGTAATAGTAGCAGTAGTAGCAGCAGCAGCAGTAGTAGTAGCAGTGTCGGTGGTAGTAGTAGTAGTAGTAGTAATAGTAGTAGCAGTAGTAGCAGCAGCAGTCGTATTAGCAGCAGTATCGGTAGTAGTAGTAGTAGTAGTAGTAGTAGTAATAGTAGAAGTAGTAGTAGCAATCGTAGTAGTAGTAGTAGTAGTAGTAGCAGCAGCAGTAGTAGTAGCAGTATCGGTAACAGTAGTAGTAGTAGTAGAAGCAGCAGCAGTCGTATTAGCAGCAGTATTGGTGGTAGTAGTAGTAGTAGTAGTAATAGTAGTAGCAGTAGTAGCAGCAGCAGCAGCAGTAGTAGTAGCAGTATCGGTAACAGTAGTAGTAGTAGTAGTAGTAGTAGAAGCAGCAGCAGTCGTATTAGCAGCAGTATCGGTAGTAGTAATAGTAGTAGCAGTAGCAGTATATGATAAACAGCAGTATTGGTAGTAGTAGTAGTAATAGTAATAGTAGTATCTGTAGTAGTAGTAGCAGTAGCAGTATATAATAAACAGCAGTATTATGTGTTTTTTCGGTTGTAATAAAAGGTTCATGACGTCTTTGCTTGATTTCCTCCAGGTACTTGGTCACTGAAGGACAGATCACTGAACTCTTCCTCCTCACCTTCCTCGCCATGGTAGTCATGGTGATACGTCAACACGTTCGAGGCCTCAGCCCGGACGCCAACGGCCTGTTCCTGTTGTGTAGTTTCAGTGTGACCGTGGTCCTGGTGGCCCTGTGGGTGGCCTACCTGTGGAACGACCCGGTGCTACGCAACAAGTACCCCGGACTGGTCTACGTGCCAGAACCCTGGTCCTACTACACCTTACACCTCAAGCAGAACCACTGAAGAACACCCGTCCAGGTCTGGAGACACGTCTAAGAATCAGAAGCCACTTACGTTTGTACGACCCGACCGCTGCATGCTGATTCTCTCTCCTGTGACTCAGGCGGCGTCTGATTGGACGGCGATGACGAGGGCTGTCGACGTGCACCGACCTCATGGTCAAACACGAGACTCTGCTGGATTCAGACATACATGTATATAATCAGGAGGTGACTTGTCTGTTTTCATTCACACAGACTCTCTGATGGTTTAAAACATTTTTTCTCTCTTTGGTATTCGAGCCTTGAAAAAACACAGACCACCATTCATCTCCAAAAAATAAAAAATGACATTGCACCTCCTGTCTCTTTACCAGTCATGTGAATGACACGGTTGACCTTTCACTTAAAAACCCACAAAAAAGTTAAAATCCTCAAAGAATTCAATCAATGATCATTGAATGCTGTGAAGCTCAACAAGAAAAGTGTCATCAAGGTTCTGTAAAAGTACTGCCAGCTACTGGAGCTCCGGTCTGGCCATCGAGAGAGAAAAGAAGAAGAAAAAAGACATCATGATTCATTTAGGTTGCATGACCTTCGTCAAACAGGATATGGAGAAAGAGCACAATTTGAAAAACAGCTTGAAAGTTGATTTAAAGTTCTATAAAATGATATAACACCCAAATGTAATATAAAGACAAAATAAAAAAGTTAAAAGGGAAAGTTAAAAAAGTAGCCTGATGATGACATGACGATGATTTAAAACTAAATAGAGATGCTTTATAGATAGGAAGATAAATCGTCTCTGGTGTCACACAGAGATTTAGGTGAAATCCAGGCTGTCAATCATTTAGATTTGAGAGCTGTAACCTTTTATATTTCCTCTATGTGGTAATCCAGACTTCTGCCGATATGCACTCATTGGCAACACTCGCTGTTTTATTGCGTTATTTCTGACACAAAGTGCTTAAGAAGTTTAAATCAGCACAGCGGTGAAAAGAAGTTGAGGGTACGGATGCTTTTACATTTTTCAAAAGGTCAAAGAAACCAGCATCTCGGTTTGGAGATGCAAACGAGTTACGAGGCTGATTGAGTTATTTTCCTGAATGTCACACTGTAATTGTCACTGTTTGTTTGTACAGTATTGTTCCTTTGCTTAAGATTTGTTGCTGGTGAAATACTGAACTTTTCATTTAATTAAAATGTTGGAATTCTTCTTTTACTTGCTGCTTGTTATTATTCACATTTTTCTCTTTAATTTACCTTTTTTGACCCCAAATGTTCTTCAAATCAACTTTAAATCATCTTTACTAAGCCCCTATAACGGTGTTATCAGTGACATCACACGTCGTTAACACAACATTCACGGTCAGCCCCTCCGGCGTCTGAAAGCCCAAACTAGATTAATTCTGGCTTTGGAACCAGCTTTGTCATTTTGCCTCATTATATTTGTGTTTTTGTGTGCTGTGTCTGCCATTAAAGCAGCTTCCTCGGGTCGTGAACAATGATTGTGAGGGATTATTCTGGCCTTAAGGAACGTCTCTACTCATTAGGCCTTCAACGCTATTTAAACCTGTGTTATTTATGTGGTTACAAACGACTTGCTTTCAGTGCATCACACTGTATTATCACACTGGTAATATTGGTCCCCTCCTTTCACCGGGGTGGAAAAGGGAAAGGACAATGGAGCCCTGTGGATCCGGTATCTGTGTTTCCACGGCAACACATATTAAATGACATGGAGGCTAACAGGTGGTGGACTTTAGACAGAGGTGGAGGGACAGGTGACGCAGGCCACAGGAAGCGATCTTCTTCCTGGAGAGAAACGAAGCAACTGCAGAAATGGTAAGAGAAGTACTTTCTTTTCATTAGGCCGTTTTCTTGGTGTATTTTATCGTATAATGGTGTTTTTTGTGTGTACTTACCTGTCAAGTAACAACATATTAATATCACCTCACAGGCTAAATTCTTCACTCCAGTTCAAATCAACGGTAGGAGGATTCCACTGCATGTTGTTTTACTTCTATTAACACTATTTATTAAGGTTTGAAATCTGTTAACAATAATCTGTTAATAATGAATACATATTGGAAAAAGAGAAAAGAAAAGGAAGCCCATAAGGAAGAATTAGTTCATTAGTTCCTGTGAAGTAATGCCAACCTGTTTCTACTGTGTGATAAATAAACGGCTGATAATGTTTCTAAGTAAATACCACAACAATACGTTTCCCTCGCAGAGTTCAAGGAGTGCTTCTCCTTGTATGACAAGAAGCAGAAGGGCAAGATTGCGGTCAAAGACCTGATCACCGTGATGCGCTGCCTGGGAACGAGCCCCACATTCGGGGAAATCGACAGACATCTGCAGGTTCACAAAATCGGTAAAGTAGGACGAACAGTAGATGTGAACTTCGTTTGTAGAGGGTGATGGAGTTTGTTTTTGAACTGTTTTAATTTCACTATGGTTTGATTATAGAACTAAATATAAAGCCATTTGATTGTAATTGGATTATTTTTCTATGATCTTGAGATCATAGGCAATTAAATATAAGGCAATTATACATTTACATAAATTAAAAAAGGACTTTGTGGCATATGAACACTGACAAATCCTGCTGATTCGCTTTTGAAAAGAAAGAAAGAAAGAAAGAAAGAAAGAAAGAAAGAAAGAAAGAAAGAAAGAAAGAAAGAAAGAAAGAAAGAAAGAAAGAAAGAAAGAAAGAAAGAAAGAAAGAAAGAAAGAAAGAAAGAAAGAAAGAAAGAAAGAAAGAAAGAAAGAAAGAACAACAATGGAAAAAACATGTTTGTCTCTAATTGATAATTCCAGTATTTCTACCTTCGTGTGGCCTTTCATCAAACGTTTTCCACGTTAAACCTAAAACACACACCTGATATCTGTTCAGAAAAGACAGGCGAGCTGGACTTCTCCACGTTTCTGACGATGATGCACAGACAGATGCAGCAGGAAGACCCCAAGGCGGAGATCCTGGAGGCCCTGAGGATGACAGACAAGCAGAAGAAGGGCTACATCCCGGCGTCGGAGCTCCGGGCCAAGCTCACCAAGCTGGGGGAGAAACTCACGGACAAAGAAGGTACGGATCCGAATGAATGAGCAGCATTAACATGGAGAGACAGCAGGAAGCTGCTACGTGTTGATAGGAGCCACTGCAAAAATAAGCAAAGGCTTATGAAGTAATTAAAATGTGTTCTACAATCTACAGGAAACACATGGATGTTTGTAAATGCTCATTTAAAAAAAAAACTCATCTTGCTGAACAAAACATGGAGGTATCATAAATGTTTGGTTTGTGCCACAGAGCACATTTTCTGCAGAAAGCCAGTACGTCCTCCCTGCAGCACTCTGATTGGCTCTAACTCACTGGGTTTGAAATCACATGAATCTAAAGGATTAAACACAAAACAACAACCAATGGTTGGGTCACTAAGAGGAGAGAAACTACAGGTGTTTGTCCTCATGAGATGACAAAAAAATCAATAAATATTTCAATCAAAAGGATGTTCTCTCAGCCCACCCTGCCTCCCTGAATCCCCCCCCCCCCCCCCCTTCCTGACATTTTACAAAGACCATCTACCTCACATGTACTACATGTGTAAGCCCCACAAAGATGCCAATCCACTGTAACTTTGACAACAGCGAGTTCGTCTTTGGACATTGCAAGCTGCCCCCCTCCGTGTAATAAAGCTTCCATCCTATATTCAACCTCAAGTAAAGCTGAGGCATGCACTTGATTCAAGAACAGCAGTCCATCTTTATTTCGCGTTTAAGTTGCTTCAGCTTTTCTTTTTTTATATACGGTATATTTTATTTCAACTCAAGGACCCGGTTGATTGTGTTCTCCTCTGACAACCTTCATGTTTCGTTTCAAAGCGTGACGTGATTGTGGAGAACGTGGGCAAAGTGGAGGAAGTGGCTCGTCCAGCAGCTTTTAAGGCAGACAGTTTCACTTTAGTATCCAGTTATTAATCGCCTGAGGTGGATTTTTAAGTCATTTGTTTTTTCCACTGTCAGAAAGTTTTCTGTCAGTCGTGCCGCCTCTGGATGGGTGCTGTGCCCTGGAAGCAGTTTATATTTAAATGAAGCTCAGCTGGGGGGGGGTGGGGGGGGGGGGGACCATCCGTCAGTTGTTGGATCACAAAACTATTGAGACCCACGGCGATGCCACGACACTGTTCAGCTCCCAGCTGTAAGCAAATAACTGCTGTGACTTTGAAAAGAATGACTCATTCAGGTGGCAGCGGTGTCGTCCAGCTGTGTGGAAGTCATCAACATGAAAAGATGGGAAACACAATTACAGGATGTAACGTGTTGTTCATTTAAACCAAAACTGTGACTACATTTTACTCATTACTTTACATTATAAGTACAAGTCCTGCATTCAAATCAAAAGTACCAAAAAGCAGAATTACCAACAGCAAAATGTACTTATGGTACAAAAAGTTACTTCTAAAGCAGAAAAATGTCCCCTTTTAAAGTAACTAATAACTATGGATCTCAAATAGATGTAGGGGGAGAATAATAAAATATGTGTAATAAGATAAGAATAATAAGAAGTAACAAAGGTACCTCATGATAAGTAAATATGCTAAGTCAGTTTCTTCCACTGTGTTCATTTCACCCAAACCAACGATACTAAAACTACTCAGAAAAGGTTTAACGTACATTTTGATTCTCTGGTGTTTTTTGGGGGAAAAAGGTTTTTCATGTTAAACGATTGAATTCACCACATTAGAAGCATTCGAGTAGAAATCCCAAATGGATAAAAGGTCCCAATTCTAAAAGTTTTCTCTCTCTGTCTTCCTCGTCTAGTGGATGAACTCTTCAAAGAGGCCAACGTCAAGAAAAACGGGAACGTCGACCACGAGGCGTTCACCCAGATGGTGACGCTGCCACCCGTCGACTACTGAGCTTCCAGCCGTGACGAGGAATCACACACTGGACTGAATCTACGTCATGATGAAACTGGCAGAATAATGGGACTGAGGGCTTTTTTTTTTTTCCATAATTACACCATGATCATTAAATTAACCTCGCTGCTTCCCTCTGTTCTTGGAACTATATGATTTGGTATATTATTCTTTGATTGGACCAGATGTAAGGACTTCACACATCAGTATTAAAACCGCATTATCTTCTTAAACGCGCATGATTAAAGCCGTGTTTTATACCATCCTTCTTCTGGTGAAGTTTTATTTTGAGCGACTGCATTTTAAGTCCCCCAACGTATCTTTCTCTCTGACAGCTGCTTCCATCATCTCCAGTCCTACGTGCATAATTTGACGTTTGAGAACATCACATTTACATAAGCGACTTGTATTTTGCATTTTTATTCCATGGTATAAAGCACAGTATATAAATATCCATACGTAGTAACACATCGCTGATTAATACACGAACACCATTTCATCCAGAGCATCTAACTGTTGTGTAACCGTCCAATCAGGCGAAAAGATTGTAATTAATCAACTGATTGCTTTGAAAAATGCGCAGAGCCGTTTGACCACAGTCTTGACTTTGTGCTTGGAAACCAACATAATTATTACATAATTAAGTACAAATATGAATCTTTAAAAACAGAAAAAAGGGAACAGAACAATCAGACCAACAGACTCAATTAAGAAGGTTAAATGCTTGTATAATCCCGACAGTCAAACTGTGTTTCACTTTGTGGGAACATGTTTGTTAATGGAAATGATTCAGCCCAAATATGGTTGTTCCTTCTGTTACAGCCCTCCCCTGATTGTCCAATCAGATGAGCAGGCATGTCAAGCTTTCATGTTGAATACATTGTCTCTAAATTATAAAACAGGTTGGGTTTTTTAAAATGTATTTTAGCCTTAAAATCTCAGGAAATGAAAGGGGGAGGAATCGAAATACTATATTTTTATAGCAGAAAATTAGTTGTAGAAGGAAAAGTTTACAGTAACTAGTCATATAAACAATGTCTGCGTCCATCTGGGGCCTCTCCTACCACACCAAGTCAAAATGTCTGCCGCACCTCGCTCGGACATCCTCACCTCCCAACCCTCAACCCTCAACCCCCAACCCTCAACCCCAACCCTCAACCCCAATCCTCAACCCTCAACCCCCAACCCTCAACCCCAATCCTCAACCCCCAACCCTCAACCCCAATCCTCAACCCCCAACCCTCAACCCCAATCCTCAACCCCAATCCTCAACTCCCAACCCCAATCCTCAACCCCAATCCTCAACCCCAATCGTCACCTCCCAACCCTCAGTCCTCAACCCCAACCCTCAACCCCAATCCTCAACCCCCAACCCTCAACCCCCAACCCTCAACCCCAATCCTCAACCACAATCCTCAACCCTTGGTCTCACTCACATGAAATGACTCTGGAATCTCTTATCTATTAGTGCATTTTGTAATGTTTAGAACCTCATGATTTAAATAAGGGCTACTCAAGTACTGGGAAGTTGATTTACCTAAAAATAGAATATCTCTATGAGTTACAGATGTCTCTAAGCTGATATAAGTCTATAAGTCCAATCACGTGACACGTTTACTCTGCAACATCTACCACAATCCTTCTTTCTAAATCTGAAATCCACTTCTCTCAGACGTCAGACTCGGCACCTCAAATGTTGGTTTAGATCCCAGATGTACCATACGAGTATTAAAAGCTTGACAGGCACGGTAACAGTAACCAAGGGGCCTATGACATGATCAAATGACTCATCAGAATTTTAAATGGACGTAATGTTGAGACCTGAACAAAATGAACAAGGAAGCATATGAACAATACTTAAATTCCATATTTCAGCACCAAACTTTTAAATAAAAATGTGCTTTTAAAACACAAAAATGAGCCCTTTATATGTAAACAAAATATATAAGGCAGGTATCATTTATTTTTAATACACATCATATGTAAATTATTACTCCAACTGTGTAGGATGTATCTTGTTTTCTGTGTTTTTGAGGAAAGTGTGTTCTTTAGTCAACAAGAAAGTTTTGCAACTTTTAGATTCATTTCAGCCTTCTATGTTAAATTGATGTAAATGAAGGCCAAACATCAACATGGCCGTTTACAACTCGTGCAGATCCAAGTTAGCTATGAGGAAAAGATTTCCCTCAGAAGTCGAGGTCACATGTGAATAATTGATATAGTAGTATTTGTACTACTGATGTAGTCTTTTCAATAATGTATTATTTTGTTCAATGTAGTAACAAGCTTTTCTACAGATATTCCTTTATTGATTTTACAAAACAAAAAATGAATATCTGTACAAAAAGAGTTTGAGATGCTTTTGCATGAATTAAACGATTCAGTGCCAACAATGATTGTGAACGCAGGGACGAATAGAAAAGAGGAAAGTGGCTTCAAACTTCAGATCCTAAACACTTTCAAAAAGTATGAAATACTATATATAAAGCAAATTACATAATACACTGTGCTTAATATTACACTAAGTGAGTTCTTCCAATTTTAATGATTTCACAATCACTTAAAAAAACAGATTCTCAATTTCAATTTGACTCACATCAACAAAAATAAAAAACACCATTAAATGATCCAATATTCAAGTAGCTCAGGCACTGAGCCCGCCGACCCCCGACCCCAAATGTCTCTAGCACCAAATGTTCCTGCAGCTCCACTCTTCACATTTTACTTTGTGCCTTTAAAAAATGAGTGTGGTGAAGAGTGAAATTACTCAGCTGCTACTGATACAGTTACTTCAAAAATCTGCAGCCGACGTTAAATAAACCAACTGTCTCTATTCTGAATCCCTCCCTAAGCAGTGATTGTCCAGTTATAGCTTAGCAACCGTTGCTAGGCACTGCAGGCCTGTCAAGCTTCGGATCAAGGGGTGAAAATAAAAAGTGCGGCAGGAACAAACCCTGAAATCTGGAGATGAGTCAGCATTTTTGCACTATTGTTTCTATTATCTCAAATTCGATGGGTTTTTGGGATATGATTTGATTTTGATACTTGAAAAAAGATCTGCAGGTTTTGTTCTATGAAAAATAAATTCAGTCAGTAAATACCCAAAGCATTAATTTTTAACCTTTTACGTGTCTTTAAATAGGCGGTTGCTAACGAGGTCGTCTGGTTGTCAAGTGGACGGTGGGTAAAGTCATGTGACCGTGGTGCTGTTCCTTTAAAGCCGAATGTTAGTTTTCACTACTGGAGATTGCATTTACAAATCATAACATTTGGGAAGATTATGTTGCAAAAAAACATTGACCTTTGACCACCAAAATGCCAACCAGGTCCCAGGTTTAAATTTGAAGAAATTCCCTGAAGGCTAACTAGCTCATCACTGTAATCTAAGAACATGTCAACTTGTGAGGAGGCTGACTTTTTTTTTTTTTGCTTTGCAGAATATGATGCATACGTAACCATCAAAAGCATATTTAAAAACCTCCTCCGTGGGGTTGTCGTTTTAAAACCAGTCAGCTCCAAACATTAAAAGGTTGCCTGAGATGTAAACAGCTCCCGGAGTGATCTTTAGCTCAGCCACCGCTGCTGTTTCAGTTGGAAAAACACAAAATAATGAGAGAGGCTGCTCTTATCACCATCTGTCGGAAACAGAGAACAAAAAGTAGCGACGCATTTTAAATAGTGTATTCTGCGAGATCAAAAAGCTTGACAGGTGTAGCAACAGTAATTAAGGGAGGGGGATAAATGTCATATGAAGCAATTATTTTTGGTTCCATAACACTTGTACCACATTGATAATTGTATCGGCCTACCTGTCTATTTTAATCTGTATATTTTCTGCTGCCATCAATAAAATGAGAGCATTGTACCAACCGTCAAGGTTATCGTGTAATAACAACGCGTTATAAAGCCGGCTACATGAGTAGGAGAGCCCTTATGTAGCGCCACACCTGTTACAAAGACATCATGATTCTGGTCAAACTGTATAATATAAAACGTGCAAACAAATATTTACATTCTCATTGAGAGGCAATATTTTGTTGTTATCTTCCCAACTGATATGAGACCTGTATAATAATGCCACCAGCACAGGAGTTTCAGACGGGGACTAACTGATAGTCTGTAGAGGTGGAGGAATCAGGAAAGGGGCTCAGAGTGTGGAGTCTGAACGGTGATTTGTCTCCGTTCCCGTTGTTGAGTGATTACTTTGTTGCCGGTCAGCGGCGAGTCGTGCTGCTGGAGCGGGAGCGCTGGCTGCAGGTTTTGCAGCACTGCGCCTGCACGTTGGGCAGGTGGCAACGGCCGAGCCAGCGGAGCGTCTGACAGAAACGAGAGGTCACCCGGTCACGATGGCAAACCGCTCCTGTGTGGGAGAGAGAGAGAGAGGTTAGATACAGACTGCATCATTACAGAGTGAATCATTGTACCCGATTTCTCATCAGTTTGATGCTGAAGTGTAAATTTTCTAGAACAAGTGTTCTTTAATGTTCCTGTTTTTTTCCTACAATCTTTTAAAATGACTGCCAACACAACAAGTATCAACAAAAGATCAAATCAGGCTGAAGTATTTTTATTTTAGGGCCGCAGCTGAGACATCTGCTGGTTCCTGGCGTATGAATCTATTGAAGTCGTCTATCTGTCATCGTGACACTTAGCGTCCCCTGGAAACAGTTTCCTGTGTTATGAGCAGAAGGTTTTCTACATGTTGGCGAAGATGTTTCTCAATTGAAGCTCTCGTGTTCAAGACTTTGAGTTTAACAAATCAAGTGTGTCCAAAGACGTCAGCGGCGCTATATCGGTGCCAACAACACGGCCAGACGTGATTCACATTTAATACGGTCTCTTTGTCCGCATATTTATTCATCATTTTTGCCATCAGTTGCATTCGTTCAGTCACGATGGGCCACTTAGTCAGGTTTAAGCATCGCAGCATCCCTGCCATGAAAATGCTCCCATTAAGTGCAGTTAGGTGTGCGGATGTTGAAATGTGGCAGAATGAGAGCGCTGGTATAGCATCGTTACTCGGCATCAGCTGATGAGTTGAAGTATCTGAATCCGGAGAGACGAAGTTGGATTGGTGCTAATTTAGCAGAAAATGCTGTTCTTCCACTGCAGCTCAGTATGAAACCCCCCTCACTTAAAAACAGTTTTTTTTCCACAAAGTTTTGTTTCCCCTGGAAGATAGCATGCTTGATACATATTAAGTATGAACAACATGTGTTCATGTGTGCTCAGAGGCAGAGGATCAATAATAAAAGATATATATATATATAGCAGCTAATCTAATATGTTGTGAAAAGGTTGTTCCCTATGATAAACATCTAATAGACAATTACATGTTTGCTCTGTTTAAGGTCAACCTACTATGAATGGAAAAATAAAAAAAGGCATTTGGGTACAAGGTTGGTATCACACATTCACTCCCTCTACGGTCTGGTCTTCTAAATCACAGCAGCTGCAGCAGAAGCACGGAGTTGGAAGAACAGTGATTTGAGCGTGGGCTGCATCGCCACACTTCATCAGACGCTCATTGTCATATTTGTCTTGCTTTTAGCTCCTTGATTTCTCATTTAGGAGACGTTAAGTGGGCTGGAATCAGAGGCCCTTCAGGAATGGGACTAGTTTTTACCACCTGTCCTTTAAGTTCCCACAACCACTGCTCCGGAGCAGCTATCCAAGTAAAATAAATAAAAAATAAGAATGAATCAACCCACACTTTCCTGCTGGAATATTAGTTCAGAAGCTGAAGGCTGATGGCTTTAACAGACGACTTAAATAGGCCTATTACAGGTCAGCTTTAAACCTCCTGCAGATTGCAGTGTTATGTGTTTTCAGTGCCAGTGACAGCTACCCATTTAGGAGCAGCGACGGTGTTCAAGGATGTCGGGTTAATGGAGCGTGAGGAGTGACGTGGGCATTGTACCGAGCCTTTAAGGTGAACGGGAGGTTGACCGGAAGACAAAACTTTCGATTAAGCAAGTCCATCAAGGCCTGAGAGAAAGGCTGGCATCTGAGGACGCCTGCCTTTAGAGGCTTTCTGGGCGTGGATTATAGACATACATCTCATCTGGCCTGAGACCTGCAAGGCCTGCAAACCCTCTGCTTTTTAAAGAATGTATTTATTGTTTGACACGTCTTCAGAATACACCAAACTACTTGGTTTTCATTGCTGGCCGTCCCAGAAGCAGCGGGGAGCAGGAAAAAAAATAAATCACATTTTCTGCACATACTTCTTGAAGCAATCAAGAAAGCAATAACACCAAGCTGGCGTAAAAAAACACCCTTCAACCCATCACACATGTGTGGGCAGTCCATAGTGAAAAATAATTCACATAATGGAAAAAAATAACTTTCATACTGAAGAATGCACAATTCACGGCCCGATGGTCACCTTGGCTAAAAGTCTAATCTATATTTAAATCTATATTCTGGTGACGTGCTGCACTGCTAACGTCAGTGTCGTTTTTTATATTATTTCTGGTCTGAATGTTACTTATTTCCCTTTGTTGTGCCCATTGTTGTTGTTTTAATATCCTTATTAGGAAGCTAATGGTTTTTTAAAGACGTTATTTCCGGATGGTAATTTCCCGTGGTTAGAGATGTTGATGAGTTAATGATGTTGAAAATGGAGGTGAAAGTGGCGAGCAAAGAGGAGTACAGCGATTCTATAAGGACTAGTATAGCGTTTGTTTTCTATTCAACAGAATTCAAAAGGAAAAATAATGAAAATGTGTACACTACTACTATACTATAGCCCATTGTAAATATGGTTTTCCTAGCTTTAATCCTGGTTTAAGTTCTATATTATTGTTCTGTGGGCTGCACGGTGGTGTAGTAGAACTCTCGCCTCACAGCAAGAGAGTCCCAGGTTCGATTCCCGGGTCGGCCCGGGTTCCTTCTGTGTGGAGTTTGCATGTTCTCCCCGTGTAAGCGTGGGTTCTCTCCGGGTTCTCCGGCTTCCTCCCACAGTCCAAAGACATGCAGGATGGGGATAGGTTAATTGATGACTCTAAATTGCCCGTAGGTGTGAATGTGAGTGTGAATGGTTGTTTGTCTCTACATGTCGGCCCTGTGATAGACTGGTGACCTGTCCAGGGTGTACCCTGCCTTCACCCAATGACAGCTGGGATCGGCTCCAGGCCCCCCCCGTGACCCTTAATAAGGATAAGCGGTAGACAATGGATGGATGGATTATTGTTCTGACATTGTCTTGTTCACGCATCTGAAAGAAAGAAACCTTCTATAATGTGGGAAAATCAATGTAACCAATTACTTTGTCCTGGCATTCAAACAATGTGTTTCACATCAGCTTTTACAATCGTGTTTTACAATAGAGTAGAAATACCGATGAATTAAAGAGACCTACAGATTTTTCTGTCTTCCACACAGCAGTCTTGTCTGGTGGAAAAGTACAGTCGACGGTTCTATTCACACACTAATTGCAGTCAGCTTGACAGCAATGTTTCACAATGTTCAGAAGGTGAAATGATTTGTTCCAGACTTGCACACTGAAACACCTTTGTACACATGTCGTGGCTTTAAAGTGCTCCATCAATGTCATTTCATTGCAAAATTCTTTGCAATACCAATCGAATGTATGTGACGAGCTGTCACCTGAATCAAATTCCGCCCTATTTGTTCCATATAATGTTGTCTGTGTGCCCAATGAATGGAGCGAGAGGGAAATCTGGACAGGTCACCAGGCTATCACAGGGCTGACAGACAACATTAATCTCTGTGTTGGACAAATGTAGTCGTGACATGCTGGCACTAGTCCTCAAAATGAATAACCATGCATCCAAGAATCAGAATCAATCAGGAAAAAAATCAGTCAGTGCTCCACCTTTCAACATTTTACCCATTTTATTTTACTTTCACCAGATTTTCCCGTTGAGATCTAAATAATAAATATTTCACAGAAAATCTATTTCAGAGAGAAGAGAAGTATCAGACCTAAAACAAACCAAAGAATCAGCAGTGGTGTCCAGTAACAAGACATTTCTTCCTTAATCCTGAAAAGAATCTAGTTCAAAATGTCTCCGTAGCTCACACCAAGATGTGGGTGTAAAAACTCTACAAGCTTCACCAGATGCACATCATTTATCCACATGGCTGAAGGCTGCAGCTGCTGATCGTTTTCAGAGTCAGTGGAGAACATAAATAAGGAGACGGTTCGTGTGATTTGGCGTTACAAAGAAAAATGCATGTTCCAAACAACGGAAACCAACTTTCTTCTACAAACGTTGTGTGTGGAAACTTGGGATCACAAAGCACGGCACTGAACGTAACTACGACTATGTATTATTGAACCCACTGCTATCGCGTGAAGCCATTCTCAAAACGCTAGAGCGCAGAATTTCCAATGTCACCCGGATCAGGCAAACTCCATGACATCAGTGGGGCACAAAGGCCACAGCTGCAACTCAATACACAGCACTTCCTGTTTTCTATACTCCTCCATTTGCCATTTGACCCACTGACCAACATGCCACATATAGGAGCGGTGACAAGAGGACTTCCGCATCAATATGCTTCTCTGTCACTACGTGGGAATACAGATCGCTGGTTTGGGTCACCACGGAAACCTGTTCATGGGTAACCCCTCTTCAACCCCCTCGTGTATCACTGGATGTGGCTTTGCATTTGTTTTTCCCGTCCAAAGGTTGCAGAGGGTTAATGACAGCATCATAAAAGAACAAGCCGAGGGACAAACGAGCAACATGAGGAAGAGAGCAAAGGGCTGCTGAGTGACCGACAGTAGGAATGGAAATAACCAACGTGACCAGAAATTAACTCCAACAATAACATCTCTATATGAGGGATGCATAACCCTCATGTCTTCAGTTATCAGTGCAACAACAGTGTTGCTGCTGACCTGTTCAGGACATCATCAATGTATTGTTATTATTAAGATTAATACGTTTTAATTACTCAAACCTTCAAAAATTACATTTTAATTTACATTAAAGTTTATTTTAATAATTTACATTTTCACCGAAACACATTTTTTGCCTTATTGTTACCGTTTAGGTATATATGGTGAACTTCTATGCAAATTGTTGCTCGTTCACAAATCCAGCATTATGAAATAATATCATCTTTAAGTTGGAGTCGTGTTAGTGGTCGATTAAAGTCAAATATTCACTCTGCTTTTAGCTCGTTTTTTCTGTCCCTACCAACTCCTGAGGGAAATATCTGGGTCTCTCTCTGCTGCTTAGTGCTGAGCAGGTACAGGTTTTTATAGATTCTCAGTGACAACAGGCCTGCTGATGCTGAAAATAAAGTTATGAGGGCAGATGAAAGCATGAAATATAGCTGCTTTTAAGTGTCAGGCTTGGATCTCTAATATCCTGTGAAGGAGATGGAAATGTTGCTGCTCTCTCACTATCTGTGAAGTTGAATATTAGGTTCAGTTCATTGAACAGCTGCTGGATGAGAGCTAAAACCTCAAAGATCCTCTACGGTAAGTGATGTACCACAGAAAAAACATCTGGCTCTTCAGAGGAGCATGTAGGCTGGTAATCTGCAGATGAAAAAGAGGTTTAGCCCACGTTTAGCCTCACTTTCCGGACTTTTTTCAATCTTTATTCAATACATCTAAATGTAATACATCTAAAAGTAAACGCTCAATACTTCCAGACGGTTATTATTGTGGGAGTGGCCACAGAGAGACAGAACAAATAAACCCACAAAATACACAAGTTAATCGGTCGGCATATTGCTGACGATCTAATCCACAAACTCCCAAAGTCCTTTAATCTTGATATTTCCTCACCAAGCTAAAGTAAAGCTTAATTAAACAGTCAAGGAGGCAGCCTGTGGCTGGAACCAGTGATTTGACAGGTTTAATTTGTGCCCACAAATTGATTAAGACGATTAATCGATTTAATTAAACTGAGGTTACAAATTATATCTGGTGCGCACAAATGAGTAAATCTTGGACGCATGATACCTTCAAACTAGTGTTCAAGTTCTTTGTTAATGGCTGACAAATGTTTCATTAGTGCAGCAATATGTTTTGTTGTCGTGAGTACTTCCTGTATTCTATGTATGTGCATCACACGCCTCCAGGATGATTAAATACTTTATTAGACACTTTGAAAACTTGCTTTAGTTTCTAATCAGAGAGAGCACACATTCAATCATAAATGGATTTGTTCTCTGTGTGCCTGAAAACACCAGAAATAAATCAGCAAATATATTACGGTTGTTTTTCTTTCAATAAACCCAAATTAAGGCCTGGCGTTTGTGACCATGTATGGACATGTATTTCCTGCTGTGTTTTAAAGATAATAGCTACGGTTAAGATATGACGCACTTAAAACATTACTCACACAAATGGAATCGTTTTATAGACATTTTCGATAAGAATTCTGAAGCTGAGCCTCAAAGATGAATGATTCAACCCTTTTTCTAACTTAATAAAAAAAAACACAATCTGTGAGAGAACCCTTAATGCAGGTCATTCCTGCACTTGACCTCCTCCCACTCTCGCTTCAACCAGCTCCTCACACTGAATGCAGATCTAACCCTGTAGCGTCCACATTATTCAGACACACCATGAGTCATAGATCACTCAACCTTACATGTCGGCGAACAGTATGGTACAAAAAACATCCCCTTTTCTAAATAATTCCAAAAAATAAAATCAATGCAGCCCTTAGGCTGATCATTTTTAATAGGCTGATACACAATATAGAGACGTTTCCATTAGAGCTACACTGCTTGTCATTCTGCACTGCTCTGCTGAAAGGATATCATTTGTGAGGCATTTTTCATGGATGGATAAGATGAAGAAAACCTCCATGTGGTGCACCAGGCAGAGCTGTAGTCAACATGAGTCCAGAACCCCTTGATGTCGGGGACAGATGGGATAAACATATATCAAATGTATCAGAACGATAGTTTAAATTCATATGAATGAGCTACTTATGTGTGACTCTTCCCAAGGTTGACTTTATTTTAATGGATTGTTTGAAGGCATGGTATGAAAAGAAACAGTAAGATTAACTTGTCTTTGTAAATCGGCTGCCTTCTGTCTCATTTAGCTGAAATTAGGATTAAAGGTATTGTGCAAAATGTAATTAAATATTAAAATATTAGTTTCCATGTGTGCAGAATGAAAAGGAGGATTAATTTCCAAAAAATGGTTTCCTGGATAACGTACACAACTGGATGCATTTGTTCGTGTCAAAACCAAAGAGATAACACCTCAAGAGTCCTGCGTTTTTCCTGGACAATCGGATTTTCTCCGGGTTTATTCAAACCAATTCAGACAGCATGCGGTGAGCTCAAACCCAGCTGAGATGTGTGGGCAAGATCAGTGACAAAGACGAACTTAAGCAACATGAGCCAATAGCCAAACATCAAAGAGCTTTTTTTGTATGTCATCGACCACCGTTTCCTTTGGTATATTGGGTGGGTCAATATATAACAATGGGTCACAGTGGGGTTGTTTTGCAGTGGGATTGTATGAAGTATCATCCATAGTCGTGTATTTCCTACAGCAGTCGGCGGTCTGTACGCCTCCAGTTTGGAGAAAGAGACGAGTGTGCCAGCACTGAAGCTACTTAGAACCGATATAAAGTTAATTACTGACATTCATGATTAGCTATTAATAAAACTACATAAAGTGTAGTTGATAAAATGACCTTCTGCACCATTATTTAAGATTTCCTTCACCTCTGCAGTAACTCTTAAAGAGATATTTATTGGTGTCCAATTATGGTAGTCACCGCTGATGGTCTGAATTAATTAAGATGTAAGGTGGAGCGAAGCTTCAAGAGATTTGACAGGAATGCTGCTGTACGTCAGAAGAACCAGGTAGATGTTTGAATACATGCATAACACGTTAATGTGCAACTAATGATCATCTACTATCGATTCAAAGGAAAAATGTCCATCGTCTAATTGCTCTATTTCAAGAAGCTACGCTCCACCTCACACGAGCGCCACAAGGCTCGCAGATGCAATAATTTGTTTTTGAGAAAAAGCTACAGAAGGGATGAAAGAAAGATCATATTAGGTGGTTGAGCAAGGTCACATCTAACTGGAATCATTTTTCACAGTTTTACATATTTTGAAAGGTGGGTCACATTGCAGCAATTAAAGAGTCACGCATTCATAAAACTGCAGGGAGACGTTTTAACACCTCTGTTAGATTACCCTCGTTAATGTGGGAGGTGATTCATTTTGATGTTCTCTGGCACGGATACCATTTCATATTTTGTACAAGAAAAGAAGAAGACGTCTTTCATCTCAAGGGGCTGAGTGCTTCAGTTTGGAGGTTACTGATCTGCACCGAGGCATCAGTCTACATTCTCTTAAATTCTTTTTAAGAAGTGAGATTTATTCTATGATTCCATCCACCGGTTTCTATGTCAAAAAAGCAAACATGATATCATCACATGTCTGACATCTCACACGTGGAAAATGTAATATTTCACATGTGAAAACATGAATTTCCCAGGCTTTCCTTGGCAACAGGGAGGGGGGGGGGGTATTTACAACCATCTGCTTGCCTTGTTGGAGCAAAACACAGAAACAAATTATTAACTGAAATGGAGGCTCACACACAGCACTACCACCAGCTGTTTGGGTACCACATTATCATACTCCTCTCTGCCGGGCTGACAGGCTGGAATCTCATACCCCAATATGAAACAAAAAATACAATTCAACTGCTGTGGCCTGCATCAGAAAGTTTTATTAAAGTTGTTTTTTGAATCACGGACGCCACAAATAATAAAGAAAATTCAAGTGCTGTGGCCTGCATCAGAAAGTTTTATTAAAGTTGCAAAAGTTGTTTTTTGAATCACGGACGCCACAAATAAAAAACAGAAGCTGCAAAAATGATAGATATTTTGGGGGATTATTGTGATTTATTTTGTATTTATTTACTGAGGATTAAGTTAGCTCTGTGGACCAATCAATGCAGATAAACTCCCAGAAATCTTCTTCAGACAACAAAACCTTCCAATAACATCTACTGGAGCTAAAATGAGAGAGATATAAACTTTAATCTGCCGTAGGTGAAAGGTTTTTGGGTTCAGTTGGACAGAAAAGCGAAAAATGTCAAGCCATGAGTGATGCATTTCAAGCAACAAAAAAAAAGCAGTTAATTTTCCTGGTGAATAGTTGCATTGATTGCAAATGTCTTCCTCTCCTCTATTTTGAAAGTTGGCCCTTTTTTCATCTTTTGTCTGGCTAACAAAGAAGACCTTTGAGGCTACTGTAGTCAGCCTTTCCACTGGTCTAATGTGGCATCATTAGAGGAAGAGCCGGTGGATTCCCAGTGACATCAATGCTGCTGTTGATGTATGGAAAACCCGGCTGCTTCACATGGTGCATAAAAGCTGGTGCCATCAGACGCTGTCATAATGAAGCCCCCTGAGATAAAGATCTTTTATCGTATACATAAAACATTAAGACCATCTTCTTGGTACATTTTCTCAAAGATTCAAACTTTAAATCATTTTCTCTTTTGCCTTACTACTTTTTCTTTGTGACCATATACTGTCGGTTTGTTTAGGACTTCTGTCAGAAATTGAGGCCGTACTGTGGATTTTGTACATTCTGTGTCCTTTATGTCCATTATAATGTCTCCATGATCTTCCTTTGATCAGAGAGATGGTTGGTTTTGTGCTACGGTGCTCATGCTATCTATAAGTTATAGCTCAAGGGCTCCGGTGTCCTCTGTATACAGCAGCTAAAGTAGCGCCGCTACTATATAAAAAACTCCCCAAATGCAATAAACTTGCCTTTTCTACTTCAAACACTGAATATAGATCTCCACTTCTAAGAGAGACAGGTGGAGTGGAGATAACGTTGTTGGTACCGTCTACAAACGGGATCAGTAGGGAACAAAATGCTAACATGCTGACGGATTCAGACCAGAGAATATTCAGTTGTTCGAGGCCGTTTTCCCCCTCACTCGTCTCTGTGAACTTTGTTAGAAATGATGAGGCCTGGTGCCTTCTCTATGGAGTGAGCACTGAGACTAAAATAAAAAATAGCCTTTTAAATACTTTGTTGTTTGTCAGCAACCGGTCAAACGGTAACTTGGGAGGTAATTTGGCCTTATGTGTTCTAACTTGGTTTACAGTTAACGTGCTTGTTATAATTTAATTAACTAACATGAAAAAAAAAAATGTAAGATCATGGATTGTAATCCTGCCTGAGGGAACCTATTGCCTCATATTGCCCACTTCTAAATGTTACCCATCCCTTATTACTTTAAGGTGCTAACTTTTTGTCATAACTCACATCAGTGGATTTCTTAGATCTGACAAGAGGAAGTTAGAAAATCCAAACACTGATCTCAGAAAATTTCCTGTGCTTCTGTGATAATAAATAAGGAAATGAAAGATCTACAGACGACGATGCAGTGGTCTCATCAAGTCAAAGCGCAGATGTGGATGTAAAAACAAACTTTAGATGAGCCACCCACAGGTTTGACCCCTGATGGGGGAATCAAATACACCACAACAATCCCCAAATGAGGCCGACAGGCTTGTATAACTGTTGATGTCGGCATGGGAACATGCGAACGATGACAAAGCCAGCATGTTCATGTGAAGCAGCTGTAACGTTGACTGTGTTCAGCATGTTGGTTTACTCACCAGAGGGGGCGCTCTCACAGTCCCGGGTGTTACACTTCTGGGTGCTCTCGGGGCTCAGCTCCTGCTCACACTGAGCTTGATCCACTTCCTCGTTGGTCTCGGCCTTGGTGTTCACACATTTGATGAGTCGACGCTGTACTCCGCCACCGCAGGAGGCTGAACACTACAGAGAAAAATGCTCAAATATCAAACATTGATTTTGCAATCTCGAGGCCCGGGAACAAAAAAAAAACATTGTTTTATCGGACTTTAGGTGGGTTGTGAGATTGCATTTCAGATAATGCACTTTTGCTCTCCACACCAATTATTAACCATTATTTATTTTGCTATCCAACACCATGCTTGCAACAATTAAAATGTAAAAACTATGACTCTGTGTCCGGTAATGTCAAATTACCCTGCGTTATAGAAACATTTTCTATAATTATCTAAATGTTGATGATGTAATTAATCAGTCCTCGCGGACATAATGAGTTACCTGTCCCCATGATCCAGTAAGCCACTGAGCACAAAGCTGGCTGTTACATGATTGGATGTTGCTGGGCTGAAGGTCCCCGTCGCATCGATCCTCCTCTGGACAGGTGACCAACCGCTGCTGCTCCCCTCCCCCACACACCTCAGAGCACTGAAAACATGTGCATTGAGAGATTTCTGTGGGTGTTATTATTTGCTGTGTACTGTACTTGTGTATAATTTACTTCACTGCCGTTGACAACAAACAATAAGATTTCAACGCATTTCTGGTCCACTTTTTATAATTTCAGCACAACATACAAATCAGCGTGGCTCGTTTCAAATAGACAAAACCTCTTTTGTCTTTTATGTGACATAATTAATGCCTGGTTGAAACTCCACTCATTCAAACACTTGTGAGAACCTACGAGATCCAGGACTGATTAACAGCAATTAACTGCTGTGAGCTGCTCAGCCGTCATCATGTTGAGAGCTGTGTGAATAAAGCCATACATTTCATATTGAGCATATTTAAATCGTACAGTGTTTAATAACCCTTCTCAAGCAATCTTTCAAAAGTGGATTTGTATTCTGCACTGAAATTAAAAGATAATTAATAAATAGGCAAGGAGCTACCATGAAGTTAGGAAGAAATGCGTTCAGAAATCGTAGAGTAGGGTATGGTATGCTTTAGCATGTTATCTGGTTTGTGCTTTACATACGGTGCTGAAATGTCCTGAACGTGATGCATTAGTCTTACCATTTCATTTAAAACACACCGACATGCTCTGAATGCAGTTTTGCCTATACACCAGAGGATTTGCCTCTCGTTATTCGTCTTATGTGACTCACCTGACCCCAGGAAGAGGTGTACCAGTCGAGACATGGCTCAAGGTTACAGGTCACTTGGGTGTGTGGCCTGGAGGACATGGCCCGGCAGTGGAAAGGCCTGAGGGCCCTTTGATCCCGCATGTCAAAACACTGGACTTCTCGTGACATACTGCCACCGCCACAGTTCTTGGAGCACTGGGAAAAGACACGCATGATTAACGGCATGAGCTGCTGGAGCTTGTATGTGTCCAGTAGTAGTGAGTCTAAGGGCAACTGGTTATAAAGACACATCTGAAGTAATGCATGGATGCATTCAAGGCCAAACAGTTCCAGTTTTCCTCATCGTATTTTTTATCCAAAATTCTTATCACTGTTTATTTAGAATATTTACCAAGAGATCACAGCCAGACTAGCACCTAAAAATCACTAAAATCTAATCTTAATTCAATCTGCTGGCAAGTTAAAATGTTCTCACCAGCATGACACACAAAGTACAGCCGAATCTGATGGGAATGTCAAATGTTTGCAGGTATTTGGTCATAATTGCACAATGTGACATTTTGACCTGGTGGTGGCACCAGAGGGAAAGCTTTTACAGTTCATCCCTAGGGGAACATAAATGTCCAAATTGCATGACAATACATCCAATAGGGCTGTTGGAATGAAGTCGGGACTCGAATATAATTTGAATAGTAAAGAAATCAGTACTATTCGAATGCTGAAATGATCATTCTATTTTTTTTGTTTTTTTTTGTAAGAAACGTGTTTTCTAACGTTATCAAATCTCGCATAAATGGAAGCTTTTGGCACATTTAGTCACAATCTCACTATCAGAAACAGCCGACAGCGGCGCACACACGGAGATAACACGACGTGACCGCGGACATAATCGCGTGGCAGCACTCAGTGAAATGAAGCCACGACTACGAGCAAATAAATACAGAAGTACATGTCATGTGAGTATCTTGTTTACTTACTTAGACGTATTTCGGAGTGAAATAGGAAAGGAAGCTGGGATAAAACGTAAGGAGGAATTTCATTTGATTGTTGAGAAGATTAGCCCCATGACCTTCTCTCTGTGCAGCGCCAGTATGATTATGGATTTATGTCATGATAGTATTGGTTGAAATTGGTTGGTACTAATTGATGTAAGCAAGTGTCATGTTTTGTTTTCAGGAAAGAAAGACAAATTTGATTTTGACATTGTAAATTGTATATATTGTTAAATGGGTGCACACTATGGCCGATGTGATTTAGGAGGCATTTTTCATTTTAGCTCCACTTCTGCATTTCATAAAAACAATATCTGAAAGAATTTCAATATAGAAGTATGTAAAAACCTCCAGTAAAAACAATGACAACATTGTTTATTTTGTCTCATAGTCTCACCTTACTCCACTGCTCAACTTTCCATGTGGAGCAGGGACGCAGGTAGCATCGCTGGGCTGGCACAGGCCTCTTGGCTGGATCACAGTCAGAGTCAGAGCCACTACTGCAACCCAAAGTCCTCCAGATGGCACCCAGGCCACAGCTGGTGGAGCACTGTCCACAAATGTAATAACAATTGAGAACACTACAGGGTTTGATGCACAAACAGCTCCAGCATGCACGAAAAACCCTCACTGTTAATGCAAATCGTCAAATCCTGAGTTTTTTGTGGGTCTGGCTTTAGGTATTTTCCTACCATGAAAGTAAATGCAAATTCTTTAAATGTTATGTTCCGCACAGCAGGGTTTTTTTAGAAGAAGTGCCATAATAAAAATCATTATGTAAATATTGACATTCGCTGCATTATGTTTAGGTCAAACGGTGTCCCCAAAGAATGAAAATATGTGCTGGCATCAAAACTAGACGCTGTGTCTGCATAATAAAAGCAGGGGGAGACAGAAATAATGAGATGCAGCTGTGCTTCGTCCCACAGTATAAGCGCAACACCAGAATGTCCGGATTAATGTGGACTCACGGCGCTCCAGTTGCCGGGGACCCAGTGGACAGCGGCGGTGACTTGTGTGGAGGCTGAAGTTGGAGCGGATGTTGCGAGTGGTGATTCCATGTGTTGTACTGACGTCGTGCTATGCTGCGGGGAGGTTGCTGCGTTCGTCGGAGGCTGGTGTGAAGGGCCGGGGTCGGTGTTGCCGCTGCTCCTCGCAATCGGGGGTACGACGATTTCATTGTAGTCGTAATCAGCGGAATCAGATGACGGTGTCTGGGATGTGGAATAGGATCCAGTTCTTTCGGTGTAGGTGGGTTTTCTCGATATCTGTTTCACTCTAGCTGGCAGCAAATCAGCTGGAGGAGGCTGAGTGGCTCCCTCTGGGTTTGTGGGAGGTATGATTTCTATTCCAGTTGCTGTTGTGGACTCATCAGAGGCCTTCTGGTTACCTGAGATGGGAACAGGGAGAGGCGTGGATGCCTCAGAGGCAGGAAGTGAGGTTGTACTGAGGTCAGGGTCTACATCCCATGAATGACCCTCGCTTGTGGCATAAACTGTATAAACATTAGTCGGATCCAAGTCCAGACCCTCCGATGTGGAGGCAGTTGGAAACACTGTTGAGTGACTGGTTGTTTGAGGTATTTCTGAAGCACCTTCGTCCAGCTGGACTTCAGTCTGGACCTGGATTATAGGAGCTGGCACGGGAGAGCCTTCAGGTTCTGGACTCTCTCCATCGTCCCGGTCCACAGAGTGACCTGGACCTAATGTGCTTTTTTCATTGTAGCTGTTTTCATAATCATCATGTTCCTCCAGCTCCTGAGCCCTCGCTGGCGTAGCAACAATAGTATTGACAGTGGTTTGATGTCCGACGGTGGAAGAGGCATGCATCGGAGTCGCTGTGACATCCTCAGTGGGGTTTTCCCCCTCAGAGAAAATGCCATAGTTATTTTCAGCCTCCTCTCCATATTGCTCCCATTCCACATCCTGTGCAGGCTCCTCTGTAGTGGGAAGCAGACGAGGCATTGTGCTAATAAGTCCAGTGCGCCGCTCATCCGCATCATGTGGGTCTCTCTGTGTTTGTGAATGAGTTGTAGACAGTGGTGGTGAGTGAGTGGCAGACACAGGCAGAAGAAAATCCTCAGAGAGAAGGTCACCCACATTTTCAGAATTCGTCTCCATGGACTCCTTCGCCGCTGCATTTCCATCGTCCTCCATATTCTCCAGATGTGTGTTCTGTGACTCTTCAGAGTAGACTGTTGCCTTTGAAGATGTTGAAAAGGCTGAAGGAGTTGTAGATTCAATGTAAGCATTTTCATTCTCACTTGACTCACTTTTCACCGGCTTGGGCTCCGGTGAAGCATTCACTCTGTGACTCTCCCCCGAATCCTTTCCATCGCCCTCAAAGTCATCCGACAAGTCTTCGTGGAAGTTGATGAAATTATAGTCGTAGTAGAAGTCATCAACTTGAACGCTGTTCTCCGGAGCGGGATTGGCATTTTCGATGCTATTGTGGTAGTGAAAATCTCCCTCCACAACGTTGTAAAGCTGATTGTTGTTGCTTCTTGGCTGGGCTCTGGTGGTGCCGTGTTTGGGAGGAGGTTTCACTTCAGGTATGGAGTTGATTTCATTGAGCACCTCTTTGCTCGACCAGCCGCTTCCAGACCAGTCGACGCCTCCGAAGTTATCCACCACTCGTGGACAGTCCTGGGTGTTGCAGGTAGACACGGCAATGGGCTTCTTCTGAGGGTCACAGTCAACACCCGTGTTTCTGGAGCAGGTGACATTACGCCGGCGAACTCCACCTCCACAAGTCAGCGAACACTGCGCGGAAGAAAAGACACAACATCAGATCTTCATCTTTAAAAATGTTGTCTAAAATCAGGGTAGAGGAGGAATAAAATCTACTGGATGATTTATTTTTATAGCCTCAGTTCCTTGTCAATGTTAATCTAAATCATCTTTGCTATTTAACTTCAAGGGGTCACAAGCAAAGTCATATCACCAGGACTGAAACAAGACTTAAAGACGACCTATGATGCTTTTCCCCTTTCCTTTAGTGTTATATAGATTTTAGTGCATGTAGAAAGATCGATAGATACGATTTCAAACTGGGAAAACAACAGTACATTTAGATAGCAAACACACTATATACATATCAAAATAATAAACACAATATAAATAATATATTAGCATACACTGTAAATATGCCAGCCTACAACAACTCCAGTACCAAAGACAGAAACAGCATAGACATACTATATACAATATACAGCAGGCAGAGTGCAATTTGCTGGGGAAAGACTAATCGAAGTTCAGTTCCCTCCGGATTTTCCCTCAGGATAGCTGGCGCTCAGAGTCTCACTGTGTTATCTGGTAAAGCGAATGATTAGAGGTCTTGGGGCTGAAACAATCTCAACCTATTCTCAAAAAAAAAAGGTATTGTGATGATTATAATAATTCTTAGATAATTGTGAAAAAATAATGTGCAATTCTCCATGTACAGGTCGGAGTAAAGTCAAAACTGATCATGCAGTTTTGAGTGTTTGACAGAGGTGAGCTAAAAGGTCTCCAGGCCACTATTACTCTCTACTACTCTCCCCCACACAAACTCTGCTCCTGAACTGCTTCAAACGCCTCTATTGAAATCCTTTCTTCCGTAAAGTGGAGAGATGTCACCAAGTAACACATTTGTATAAAATCTGCCTAGACTACTTTGGCACGCCTCCAACAAATCTAATAAGAGTGGAGCAGAGCATGGAGTTGCAAGTTGAGAAGACTGTTTTTCACTCTGAGTCAAACAACAAGTACCTAAAAGTCATTAGCACTATTCCTCGACAGTACAGCTCTGACAAACACACTAAATGGTTAACGGAGTGAGTGGACCAGCTGAAGAATCAGATTAGACTGGGCTTTTTGGGAGGGAGGGGCAGGAGCTCAAACAGAGCGTCTCAGAGAGAGGTAGAGAAGAGCTGCTGCAGCAAAGCCAGGATGGGAAAAATAAAATGTTTTTTCAGCATTAAAAGCATGTAAACATGATCATCATTCATCATCAAATAGTTTTCATGAATATCTGAGGCGAAGCAGCATGTCGGCTCTGTGTGCGTACGCCAGTTACACATGCTGAGAAAATGACTAAACGGACACGACACAAGAACTAGAGGATAACAGCATGAACGACGTTCTCCATGATTACTGAATAATCACAATCATCTTTTTTAAAAAAAGGCCTTTTCAGAAATTGTGAAATTATGGGACCAATTTTCATTTCCTTTTCAAACAGCACAGTTGCAGACGTACTCCACACTCCCACCCAAAGGTGAGTCTCACCTTTAACCAGCTGCTTGTGGTCCAGTCCGCTGGGCAGGGGATGTGTGTGTTGCAGGAGGACAGGGACTCAGGTTTGGGTATGTGCACACATTCTCTGGGCTGCAGGGCTTTCTGCTCCTCTGCACTTACTGCTTGGATGCAGAGCACCGTCCTTTTAGTCAGACCCGAGCTGCCGCAGCTCGCTGAGCATTTCTGCCAATCCCCGACCCACCATCTAAATAGAAAAAAAAAAGAAGAAATTATTAAATATTTCCAATTTTATGGCAGACCGGTGAAGGAAAATGACAATATCTTGCAACTGTGCAAATGTCGATGACTCACACGTTCAGATGTCATACATACACACATTCTGTGACTTCAGGGTGTTAATAGAAACGTCTCACATTTTGCTTGATGTTTAGTGGTGAGATTTCAAAACGTTCAGTCTCTGACTCACAAGCTCAGCTACCTAAACTACATTGTTACAAGCAAAATGCCAAAAAAGAGACACAGGATGGAAAACAATATCACCTTTTGCCGTTTGTGTTTCAAATCTCAAAACCACCGTTTTTAATGCCATTAACAAAAATTATATTTGGTGGCATCAAGTATGAATCTACATGGCCCATACCACAAAACAGAACTTTTTTTTTTTAACAGACCCAGGTCAGCTGACATGAAAGTTAATTTGAAGTGGTGATGCTAATCAACCACATAGGTTTTGGTTTATTGTTAAATAAAGTGGCTTTTCAATATCATTAGCTACTCCCCAGAAACGTACGCAAACACAAAATAGCAATAAAACAATTTCTGTACACACAAACATTTTTCTCATTTCTAACAGCAGGAATGTGTCTGATATTCCAATGAAAACACAACTGTACTGTACATGCATTGATTCCTGGGAGATCCTGAGGCATTCTAACATGATCAATACTGGACGGCTATTGTAAAAAGTTTTTAGACTTCGTTTAGAACCTGTGGACATAAAGATTGATCACCCTTTAAAAAAAACATCTCTTGTCATTGTTTAATGTTGAGGTTCTACATCATGCAGAGAACTAACACAAATATTGTGATGACATCATCCACTGATACGATGGCAGCGTTGTGCATTTCAGTGGACCTGCGTCATCTGTAGCAGAGGAACCGGGTGCTGCTGATCCATCTGAGCAAAAGTCCTGTTCTGAGACGCAATTGAGCTTTTTCACTTCTGATGCTGCCACGAGGCAACAACCTGCAGTTTGATGCAATAATGTGAGGAAAACTGTCTAGACAGAGCTGGCAGGGGGCTTCACTGAGCATCACCACGCTACAGACAGTTATTTTACTACTACAGTCATTTATCAAATGGAAACTTATGATTATAACTGTAAAAACATTTGTCAGAAAGCATTTCATATTTTTGCAATTTCCAGACACAGACTGATAAACATCAAAGATTTATAAAACACCTTTTTATGTATTTTAAGATGCAGGTAAACCTGTGACTCCTGCAGTAACCTTGGTTTTAATAGCTTGGATAATTATCCTCCCAAGCACAACACAAGCTCCAACAAGACTGTGTGTGTGTGTGTGTGTGTGTGTGTGTGTGTGTGTGAATACGGTTTGCCTCATTTTATAAACAGTGTCCAGAGGGTAAACTCACATAGCTGGACAGGGATCCTTGTTACAGCTGGTCTGGTTATCATCGGGTCGGGTTAAAGGGTCACAGAAGTGCTCCTCCACTATCCCGGTTGTCTTTTCCACACAGTGAACAATCTGCCTCTGAACACCTGGAATACCAGTGGGAGGGAAGATACGTCTTCATGAGTCAGGACACACACAAACACATAGATGTGTGAGTAACACAATAGCCTAGAGGGCACCTGGTAGGCCACTAGCAGGTGATTTAGAAGCTTGAGCCGACCAGAGATGGCATTACTTTTTAAATTATGACTTTTGTTCATTCCTTCACAGACATTCAAATCGGCTGTCTTATCGGTTTTACAGGTGGTGGGTGGTAAAAAATGGCTTCATGAATAAAAGTCATGAATACATCAAATTATCTTATTTTCTGCGTTATAAATGGGTCCTACAGTTTCTGATAGAGCTATGTGAGAGCAGAAATATCATTATGACTACAGAAAGATAGTTAAACCAGTATTGCTTAAATCAGCAATAAAAACAACCCTGCCAGTATTTAAATTCATATAGTTATACATTGAACACAACACAAAAAGTTTGGACAGAATGACATTTCAGTATCTACCACATTTGTTCTCAGACAGCACCACTTTAAGCAATGCATGAAAAGGACTCGCCACCTAAATATGTGATAGATTTACTCCCATGATACCTCTCTGCGTGACCATTTCCACCCTATCAGAGCAGGTACCATCCCTCACCTCTGCCTGGCCTTTCCTCAAGCCTATTTACACCTTCAAAGACGCCTCTTAAAAAAAGACAAGAGCTCCATCAGATGCGCGAGATTGACAGCCAGATGGAGACAGAAAGAAACATGCATGAGTTTTGTAATAGCTGCGACCACGTACATGCATCCACACTTGCACACGCAACCTTACAAACGTCTGACCTCCGTGGCTAACACCGTTGGAACAGGAACTCTCTGCTGAGATCAACGATGCCTCCCACAAGAGTCTACGCCAACAGGTTAATGAGTTATGAAAGTGTAGAGAAACTGTCGTCTTGCTCAGGGACGCTACAATATGAGAACATGAGGAGCCGGGGATCAAACCGCCAACCTTGTGACTAAAGGACTCCCCACTTTACACCCTGAGTCACAGACACCCCAATTCTTAGAGGCCACTTTTGGTACCAAAGCCCCTTTTGCTAATTGGCATGAACGCGAAGACACTTTTACACCCACAACCTTGATCTCCGTGCCAAGTTTCAGCCTCCTGGGGCTGAAACTGGGGCTGCTAAGCGTTGTGGAAAGTTTCTTGGACCGACGGACCGAGCTACAGAGCTGGTGGTCGCAGCTTCAAAAGAAACAAGGCAGAAAAGACACTGCAAGCCAAGTAGATGATGCAGCCTTTTTTTCTTCGACAACCACTTGAACGAATAATGTTCTGTGATCTCACGCTGCGGTGGATACTTTTGGTCAAATCCATTTTGAATGCGGTTAAAACCCTGTTCCTGGCACATGGGAACGGGATCTTATTGGATGGACAGGATTGTGCAGCATTAAAATAAGTGGAGTAAGAAGGAAGGGGATTTTCTGAGTTTCTTTGCAGGGACATTTGGACTCCATTGTGTAAGGAGGCTTGTCGTGCCCAGGGCTAAGAAACAAGGATCTCATGTCGAATACGGAATAAAGCGGGGCAGTAAATACCTGAAGCCAGTATTGGCACAGATGAGGTTAAAATGATTTGCTCGCTTCAACACTCATATTCTCTGCAATATGGCCGAATGGTCTTATAGCTATAAGAACTTTTTAAGCAGGTACTTCTAACTCTGCCAATGATGCTGCAATGTGACTTTATTCCAGACAACAGTGCTGTGAAAATCCTACTTCCAACTCTCTTGGGATCCAAAGCTTTGAAAATCAACAATTTTTTGAAACCTTCAACAGTCTGCATATAAAAACCCTTTCCACCAACACACACAGAGGGTTTTAGCCTTGGTGGAGAAGTACATACACAGAAAATACAGAGGCAAAAACACCTCAAAGCCTTGCTCATTTATGCTGCATTATGCACGGAGAGTCAAAGAAACGGAGGGAAACATTAATTTGAGCGACAATCATAAAAGAAATAGAGACAAAAGGAACAAACAGTATGATACTAATTAAGTCATCATGTTTACTTACAATTATACAAATATTGTATACTATAGTATGTATTCACCATGTCACCTTTTGGAGTATTATTATTATTATTATTAATAATAATAATAATAATAATAATTATAATAATAATAATAATAATAATTATTATTATTATTATTATTATTGTTATTATTATTATTATAGTGATATTTTTTATTTTGAAGGTAGATAATTAGGTGCAAAATGTGTCAATTAGCTGGTTGTATTCAAAATATATATTCATGTTTTTCAGTGCAACAAAATTAACATCAAAGAGTCCAGTCTAGTGTGTGACATGATCAACGTTTCTTTCAACTGTCACGCTAGGCGATTGCTGTTGAAAGTCTAGAATTCTGTTTTTATTCTAGCTTTTTTTTAATAGCTGTTCAACCACATGAACAAACTTTCATATCCTGTGTTTGTCACACACACAGTAAAGCCCCCTAATTGATTTCTGGTCGATCAGTGAAATAAAACCACTAAACAGAATGACTCCTGTTAACCTGATAAACAGCTTCATACAGATTTGTAGCAATTATGTCTCGTTTTTGACCTGACTTTAAAAAATGATCCAATTTTAACTTACATATTACTTCATTTATATGGTTGTACAATTCTGGAGTTGTGTATGAAGCTGCTCACAAAAGGAGAGTACAAAAAGGTGACCGAGTTTTTGTTCAAGGTCAGCTGCAATTAATTTCTTCTCTTCCGTCACTTCTTCAATATAACCTAATGCTTCTATAGAACTGTAATGGAAATAGATGAATATTCTCAATAGTCGTCTTTCAAACGTCGACATGCTGAGTTAATATTAAAAGATCACGGGTTTGACAATCATAGATCGAATACAATGTGTTAAAAACGTGTGTTAAAAAGTCTGAGATATACCAGCACCATTACATAGTAAAGAGCACATTAACACTCCCACAATAAAGTAAAGAAATTAAATTGAATTAAATTAATTAATTAAAATTTAATTAGTACAATTTAACCTTATTGCCATATAGAAAATATAAATGAAAATTGTTCAGTCTATGTCCTTGAAGTAGTCCATGAACGTCCTGTATTAGTCTGTTAGGTCTTTGTTCCCCATAGTGAGGTAGATGCTCTCCAGCTCCCACATAATAGCACTATTAAGCCTAATTATGAGTTCTGTGAATTTCCACCAGCACATTTCAGCTGAAAATTACATCCTTCGATGGTCGACTTGCAGCAAGCGAGCACACAAACAGCAGGACACAGACAATTCATATACACATACATAAAAGGATTATGAAAAATATGTTGGAAAGACAACGGTTATTGCTGGTCAACGGTATCCAACAAGCCACATATTATGTATTCTAAAAAATGGAATTTATTACTCGAATTACAAAGTAAAGGGGCTATTGCTTTAACTGTGGCTGTTCTCAACTCTAATAGCTTCTGTAATAAAACCAAACTTCCTGTTTGTTTATACATACATGTGACCTTCCACCGCCCATTCAAACACAGATTCACCAGCCTCTCTCTCTCTCTGTTTACCTGCCAACCTATCGATGGAAAAACCTGAAGTAGTCTCTTACCTGTTCCACATGTAACACTGCACCCGGTCCATGAACCATATTTCCAGGAGAAAAAGGACGCAGCGTTGTCGTCGCCCTCCGAGACGTTTCGGTTGATTGTGTACTCGTACCGCACCCCCGGATTGGTCTCCTGAAAGAGGAGCTGGACGACACAAGACAATAATCACATAAATAAAACACCAACTTGAATCCAGCCAGCCTTTCCTCACAAAATATCCCCCAAATGTAAGCTGATTGAATCGTTTATCCGACCTGAATCCACAGTGGTTCCATGGTGGGCCCGGGAGACGTCAGGTTCTCCAAGTGTCCTGTCCTCTCATAGGTGAACACTGTCCCGGCCGCCTTGTAGTCTCCATTCCACTGGATCGTCCAGCCGCCATTCAGAAAATACTTGTTGGGGTTGTCACCTCGTAGCGCCAAGAAATTCCCAGCTTCAGCCATTTCCTCAATGCGGATGTCCCAGGCTCCCTCTGGGATCAGTCCGATGTCCACATACCCTTAAGGACAGCACATTTCCAGTAAGTAGCAGACGTGCTATCCTGATATACAGTTGACAAAGAGAAAAGTGTATCGATCCACCAAAGGGGTTTATCATACCAAGTCCCTCAGTCTCCTCGAATGTTCTCCTCACGGTTGTACAAGTGGAGCCGTTACCATGACACACCCCACAGCGATCCTCTACCACCCCGGAGTCGATCACATAGTCACAGCCTAAATTCTGTAACAATACAGAATACACAATACATTATCTGGAACAATCTTACACAACAAGTTACATCACAGGCATTATACAATTTGGGGACCGAGTATCAAAGAAACATTTTCCAATCTATCAAACCATAGGTTTATTAAGAGCCATTGCGAAGCTCAAAGATGGTGACTCTGGCCGTCACCACCATCTTTTTTGTACATCAGGCTGTTAACATGTGGTGCAAGGTTGAGCATTTTAATATGGGGGTCTACAGGAATTCATTCCCATTTAGTGCCATCATCAAGTGGGAATTTTAGGAACTCTAATTCTTTTTGGCACTTCGTCATTGGCCTCATTTCTCAGCCCCTTATGTTGCCTCTCGGGAGGAACCAGAGAGCCGATACGCTACGCTCGGCCACAGCGCCATGGATCGGGACGCTGTTATCAGCATTAAGAGTGGAATGACCGCAGTGCAGAGCTGTGGGGCAAACAAACAGGGACTCACATGCACTAACATGCACGCATGGCCGTAGTAGTTATGGAAACAAAGAGAAGCTCGGTTTACAACACACACAGAGGGAGACTTCCTTCTCTGCTCAGCTAGGCATTACTGCACTATGTATTTACACACTGTAGCATATCATTTTATTTCTGCTATATTAATGCTCTGAACTTTGAATTTAGCATGATCAGTTTAGTTGAATATTGATTTGGCCTTTTAGAGCGATCCCTTAAAACCCAAAATGGATTTTCAGCTAAGGTGGAAAACCTGTGGCTTCCTGAAGGAAAACAATGTCACAAAATGTCATGAAATCAAAGCCGCAATGTCTGTGATTGCTGTCCAGTCAGTATCGAAACAACGTCTGTATCAGAGACTGGCATTGTGGCCCAGGGTGATAGGCAAAATCAGGGAGATAACAGCCACAATGTTTTTCTATCAACACGCTCATTTTCATGCAGAATGTCAAATGTACAACACTCGCCTGCAGACAAAACAATGTGAGGGTCAACTGAATGTACTCCATGACTCACGGGGCAGCGATGCAGGGAGATTAATCAGAAATACAAGGGTGGAAAAATGAAATGAATGTCTCCATACACATTTCTCAGATATTTCAAAAGAATATGTGGAATAGTAGGCACAGCGTCGATACCTTACAAATGCCATTGATGCACACATCTCTGCTTTTGTTGCCTTCATAGCACGGCGTCCCATCGGTGACGGCGTCCCGCATCTTATCAGAAAAATGCTCGTTGAGCGGGCGGCAGTGCAGTTCACAAGGGCTGACTGGGAGAGTGCAAACACAACGTCGTGATGAATTCTGCACAGTAACAACCGTCGCAGCCTGAATGAAGTTCGTCCTGCTCACCTCGGTTGATGACGGCTTCCCACTTGAAGAACTTGCCCTTGTACGGCACGGTGTTGAAGTGACTACACTGCGCGTCTCTGAAGGTGGGCAGGTCATCGGGACACGGCACCTTGCTGCAGATCTTGTACCTCCGTCTCTCTCCCAAACAATACTTCCCTCTGTACTTAGGCCTGTTAGACCGTCAAAGAGAGTATTTCAGGATTTCACTTTAAGGTTCAAAACGTTGTTATATGGCAGGAAATAGTGGAGGGAACAAGTATTTCAATTTTGTGCATAAAAATATGTCAAATATACAAACAAATAATGCAAATAATGGTTCTGATTCTGTAATATCCATCCGGGATTTGGATTTGTTTACTGAATATTATTATGAGCTCACCAAATTCAAGCCGAATTCTTCCAAGATACAGGATTAAAATGCTAATTTAATAGTTAAAAGAAGAAAACAAGGATTTCTGTCTGAAAGGTAAACCTTACACTGGGTTATCACAGTCTCTATGAGCGTTTTGGACTCCAGCCCCACACGTCCTCGAACAGCCCGACCATTCGCTCCACGGCGCCCAGCCACCGTTCACACCCTCCGGCTGATATCCGACCGCCACACACCCTCCACTGAAGCACCACTGGGGAACAATAAACACAGCAAAGCTTACATCTTTAAAAACATTAACACAAACATTGAGCTTCATCTTCCTGTTCTTGTAAGGTTTCTCTGTATCAGGTTCTACTCTAGGGCTAGGCTGATTATAAAGTCATAACTTCACGAGAAAATCATTGTGTTTCTTTGTGTCAAGGAAGCACATCTCTTCACTTTGTGGTGTGAGTTTGATCCAACCTTGCAGTCATGTTAGTGAGGAGGTGAAACCGTTTGGAACATGGTTTGCAACTGATTGCATCCCAATCAGCTGTTTTCTTCTGAACAGGCCAAATTCACGACAATGTCCCTTGATTGATAAAACTGACTGAAGTACACTTTATCAGGTCATCTACTGCCGGCATAGCACACGTCAAGCAGCAGCAGCGTCTGGGGGGCGGGGGGGTAATGAGATCGATCCAGTCTAGCGAATGGCTACTTTCGGAAACTGAAGATGGAAGAACCACTGAAAACGTCCACGCTCGCTTCCTTTACAACCTCTGCTAAACATTTTCTATGGGCAAACCAGCGTAAAGGCAAGGCAAGGCAAGGCAACTTTATTTGTATAGCACATTTCATACACAAGGCAGACTCAAAGTGCTTCACATCATAAAACAAAGTGAGAAGAAAAAAAGAAAAAAAAAAAAATAGAAGAATTAAAGGGGCAGTAACATTTGAGATATGTTACTTTTAGCGGCCTCTTTGGCGGTAGTTGTAACTGCAGGCGAGCCTCTGGGACCTCATCTCCCAGAGTTCCATTGGAAACCGAACAGTGACGACTGTATGAGCCTGGTATTTTCCCTTGTTGGCGGTCACTTCGCATCCTAATTACTTGCACTTCTTCACTTTGATTAGTTTTTTGTGTTGTTTTCTTGGGAATGGAAGTTGAATGGTCTTCTTCCATCCTCCGTTGTGAGTCAGCAGTAATGAAATGTACCTGGCTGCATCGATCAAACACTTTAGACTAGAGGGAGCCTGACTCAGCAGTTGGAAGTTACCGATTCCCGATTACAAGTAAACGCAGCATACTTCCGTGAGTAGCTCCACCTGGGAGACCAACCGCTGCTGACTGACGTAAAAAGCATCACTCATTTTGAATTTTGCGCGGGAATGTCGCCACAGACACGGAGATCCTATTTCTGGGCAAAGCAGCAAGTACCATCACTTTCATTAGTGGGTCACACGATCAATCACCATTGTTTTAATTTACTCTTTGATATATGGGAACTTAAAAGACAATTAAATAGATGAAAATGTTATGGACTGCTACTTTAAAGCAACATTATTAACCTGCTGCCACGAAGACATCTGGTTCAAGTTCGGGTTTTACACTAATATACCGTCTTATGCAAAACGATGACAGTGGAGCAGATGTTTGTGGTGAAATTCTCATTTCTCTCAGTTCAAAGTGCGGCCTGCTCTGCATGAGATGTCTGCCTAAAAGCCTGAAGACTCACCTTGTCTTCCCCACAAGTGGTTCCATCCGCAGCTCCGTCCAGCTTTGAGTGGCACGTTGTTCCCACAGTGCACCACAGAGTACTGCATACATTCTAGGAAAGCACAGAGATGTTGTATGTTTATAAATATATATATCGCTTGTGTTCCGACAATAACAGCATGTTCAAAATGCAGACAGATTGGATGAAAACCATCTGCATTCACAGCGTGTTTTGTTTTGCTGCGAGGCAAATTGTCGAAGACGTCCACCTCATTCACTTGTGTTTTATATATTTCCATTTGTTTTCTTCCGCCGCAGAGCGTTTCTTTCTCCATGCTCATCGAGTATCTAAACTTTTACAGACAACAGTCTGGTTTTGTAATTGGAACAATGATGACTGAAAAAAACTAATAGGAAGCAGTTGTTTGCCCACAGTGGTAAAATCTGTGTCTGAACACTGATAACAGCAAAAGGTCAAATGTGCTGTTTGTAAAGAAGTTCCTTGGCTGATAGCTGCCAGTTTCTGAGCCCATTCTAGTTGCCGTTGCTTGACATTTGTGATGAATGTGTTTGCATTTGGCCCAAATCATCATACTGCAGATTAGGATGGAGTTTTTTTTAATGATGTAAACTATTTGAGCCTTCAGAATGCAATAATTTACAGTGACATGTGAGCAATATTTAGCCAATTTTCCAATGAATAATGTCAAACTTACTTCTGACTGATTGTATAAAGATAAACGCTGGGAAATTTCCAAAAGAAATGGACACGTCACAGTCAGTGGTCATTTCAATGCATAGTGATTTTGAAAGCTTCTAAACAACCTGGATCTGATTCTCCCTGGCTGTTCAAGCGGCTAGCCACCCATTTCAGGGGATCTATCATGACTTCCTCCTCTGGCTCCAGCAAAAACAAACAAATCAATAGACAAACGTTCCCAAATCAACCCCAAATCAACTGAGCAGTAAGCAACGTCAACAATCCGTTAAGCCACAGACACGAAACAGTCAGCAGTGACTCCTACGTACATCCAGGAAGCTCTACGACAAAGTTATGTGACCTCATGTTCACGTGGAAAGCTGCACAAAAGCAGCACGACAGGAGGTCATTATTCACAATGTTGACATTGGACAGTAAACAGAGACATGTGTTCTATACAATTTCAAATGCATTATTACGATTGCGGCACAACGATTTCAAAAAGCCAGAGGAGACAAGGCCATTTTAATAAATACTCCATTAAAGGATCGAAGCGTCATGTTTTTGCCACAAATGATACGTGGAAAACAACTCAATGCAAACGTAAGCATTTGTATTCCTGATTCCTGGATGCTTTTATGATGAAACACGGACAAACAAAACAACCTCACACCACAGCACATCCATTTCACCACGCTGCAGCAGAAACAGCAACGTTTGCCCAGCTAACAGGCAGCAAGACTGATGACTTGAACTTAAAATAAAATACTCCTGGGTAAAAGATTAAAGTTAATGACCTGCAATCTGTTATTAAATGTGTTTGCTTTGTTTTGCATTAAAGTCCCAGTGAGATGGAAATTAGAGTTTTCTTGGCTTCTTTACTGTGACGGATTCCCCAGGGAAACGGTACATTTGAGTGGTTACAAGAGGGATTAAAATCAAAACCTTCATGTTTGATTGGGCATTTTAAAAGTGGGCGTCGCCCGGATTGGCGTTACCGGGGCCCCACCCTGGAGCCAGGCCCGGGGTTGGGGCTCGCAGGCGAGCGCCTGGTGGCCGGGTCTGTGCCCACGGGACCCGGCCGGGCACAGCCCGAAAGAGCGACGTGGGCCCGCCCTCCTGTAGGCCCACCACCCGCAGGAGGGTTCAGAAGGGGCCGGTGCGGTGGGATTCGGGTGGCTGTCCTGGGCGGGTGCCCCGGCGACCCAATCCCCGGACGGTGACTCTAGCCATGGGGACATGGAATGTCACCTCACTGGGGGGGAAAGAGCCTGAGCTAGTGCGGGAGGTAGAGCGCTACCGGCTACAGGTAGTCGGGCTCACCTCCACGCACAGTCTGGGCTCTGGAACCCAACTCCTTGAGAGAGGCTGGACTCTCTTCTACTCTGGAGTTGCCCGCGGTGAAAGGCGCCGAGCTGGTGTGGGCTTGCTTATAGCCCCCCAGCTCGGCCGCCATGTGTTGGAGTTTTCCCCGGTGAACGAGAGGGTCGTCTCCCTGCGCCTTCGGGTCGGGGATAGGTCTCTCACTGTTGTTTCGGCCTACGGGCCAAACGGCAGTGCAGAGTACCCGGCCTTCTTGGAGTCCTTGGGAGGGGTACTTGAGAGTGCTCCAACCGGGGACTCCATTGTTTTACTGGGGGACTTCAACGCTCACGTGGGCAACGACAGTGTTACCTGGAGGGGCGTGATTGGGAGGAACGGCCTCCCCGATCAGAACCCGAGTGGGGTTCTGTTATTGGACTTCTGTGCTGGACACGGTTTGTCCATAACGAACACCATGTTCAAACATAAGGGTGTCCATCAGTGCACATGGCACCAGGACACCCTAGGCCGGAGGTCAATGATCGACTTCGTGGTTGTGTCATCTGACCTCCGGCCGTATGTTTTGGACACTCGGGTGAAGAGAGGGGCTGAGCTGTCAACTGATCACCACCTGGTGGTGAGTTGGATCCGCTGGCAGGGGAGGAAGCTGGACAGACTTGGCAGACCTAAACGCGTTGTGAGGGTCTGCTGGGAACGTCTGGTGGAACCCTCTGTCAGGGAGGTCTTCAACTCCCACCTCCGGGAGAGCTTTGACCAGATCCCGAGGGAGGCTGGGGACATTGAGTCCGAATGGACCTTGTTCTCTGCTTCCATTGTTGACGCGGCTGTTCGAAGCTGTGGCCGTAAGGTCTCCGGTGCCTGTCGTGGCGGCAATCCCCGAACCCGGTGGTGGACACCGGAAGTAAGGGATGCTGTCAAGCTGAAGAAGGAGTCCTACCGAGCCTGGTTGGCTCGGGGGACTCCCGAGGCAGCTGACGGGTACCGGCAGGCCAAGCGTGCTGCAGCACGGATGGTCGCTGAAGCAAAGGTTCGGGTCTGGGAAGAGTTCGGGGAGGCCATGGAGGAGGACTATCGGTCAGCCTCGAGGAAATTCTGGCAAACCATCCGGCGCCTTAGGAAGGGGAAGCAGCCCTCCACCAACACTGTTTACGGTGGAGGCGGGGAGCTGCTGACTTCGACTGGGGATATCGTCGGGCGGTGGATGGAATACTTCGAGGATCTCCTCAACCCCACTGTCACGTCTCCCATTGGGGAAGCAGAGGCTGGAGACTCAGAGGCTCATCCACCCATTACCCGGGCTGAAGTCACCGAGGTAGTTAAGAAGCTCCCCGGTGGCAAGGCACCGGGGGTGGATGAGATCCGCCCTGAGTACCTCAAGTCTCTGGATGTTGTGGGGCTGTCTTGGTTGACACGTCTCTGCAACATCGCGTGGCGGTCGGGGACAGTACCTCTGGACTGGCAGACCGGGGTGGTGGTCCCTCTATTCAAAAAGGGGGACCGGAGGGTGTGTTCCAACTATCGGGGGATCACACTTCTCAGCCTCCCCGGGAAAGTCTATTCCAGGGTGCTGGAGAGGAGAATTCGGCCGTTAGTCGAACCTCGGATTCAGGAGGAACAATGCGGTTTTCATCCTGGCCGTGGAACACTGGACCAGCTCTATACCCTCCGCAGGGTGCTCGAGGGTTCATAGGAGTTTGCCCAACCAGTCCACATGTGTTTTGTGGACTTGGAGAAGGCATTCGACCGTGTCCCTCGTGATATTCTGTGGGAGGTACTTCGGGAGTACGGGGTCGGGGGCCCTCTGCTAAGGGCTGTTCGGTCCCTGTATGACCGGGGCAGGAGCTTGGTTCGCATTGCCGGCAGTAAGTCAGACCTGTTCCAGGTGCATGTTGGACTCCGGCAGGGCTGCCCTTTGTCACCGGTCCTGTTCATTATTTTTATGGACAGGATTTCTAGGCGCAGCCGTGGGCCGGAGGGGATCTGGTTCGGGAGCCACTGGATTTCATCCCTGCTTTTTGCGGACGATGTGGTCTTGTTGGCTCCTTCGAGCCAGGACCTCCAGCATGTCCTGGGGCGGTTTGCAGCCGAGTGTGAAGCAGCCGGGATGAGGATTAGCACCTCCAAATCTGAGGCCATGGTTCTCGACCGGAAAAAGGTGGCTTGCTCCCTCCAGGTCGGGGGGGAGTTCCTGCCTCAAGTGGAGGAGTTTAAGTATCTTGGGGTCTTGTTCACGAGTGAGGGAAGGATGGAGCGTGAGATTGACAGGCGGATCGGTGCAGCGGCTGCAGTAATGCGGTCGCTGTATCGGTCCGTCGTGGTAAAGAGAGAGCTGAGCCGAAAGGCGAAGCTCTCGGTTTACCGGTCAATCTACGTTCCTACCCTCACCTATGGTCATGAACTTTGGGTCATGACCGAAAGAATAAGATCCCGGATACAAGCGGCCGAAATGAGCTTCCTCCGCAGGGTGGCGGGGCGCTCACTTAGAGATAGGGTGAGGAGCTCCGTCACACGGGGGGAGCTCGGAGTAGAGCCGCTGCTCCTCCACATCGAGAGGAGCCAGTTGAGGTGGCTCGGGCATCTGCATCGGATGCCCCCTGGACGCCTCCCTCGGGAGGTGTTCCAGGCATGCCCCACCGGGAGGAGACCCCGAGGAAGACCCAGGACACGCTGGAGTGACTATGTCACCCGGCTGGCCTGGGAACGCCTTGGGGTCCTCCCGGAGGAGCTGGGGGAAGTGTCTGGGGAGAGGGAAGTCTGGGCGTCCCTGCTCAGGCAGCTGCCCCCGCGACCCGGTCCCGGATAAGCGGAAGATAATGGATGGATGGATGGAAAAGTGGGCGGGCTTACAGAGGAGAAGGACTGTGGCTCCAAAGAGGCCTCCACTGTCATTGATAGATTGATTGATGGATGATGGATGCCATTTCTTTGGTTGAATGAGGTATTATGAGTTGGTACTTTGTTTCACAGGAAGCTGATGACTAGATTTTCACATAAAAATATGAAAATAAATAGATTTTTCTGCATACATTGTCAAGTAGACACAAAATGTCTAGGGGTGTGATCTCAAAGGGTTTTGTCCATTATTGTAAGTCTGCATATAACTTAAACAATTCTAACCTATCAGAAAACCGTGAAACCATCCAAGCTAGATAATTGTGATGAATATTTGTCATTAATAAAAGAAAATTCTGAATGTAGTGTTTATGGGCATATCCTGTGGTGTTACAGATTATTATTCCAGAAGATAGTAGTTATAGGGATTTTAAAGGAGATACTGTGATTAGAAATGCAACAAGACTGTGCTCACTCATGACACTAGTTTGTATCTCATGCACTTCTGACATGAACATGATGAGTCACATTTATGGTTGATGAAATATGCATTGTTACCAACTGCAGGAAACATTCGATAGACACAACCTCTTCTTTTACTTTCATGAGTTTATTGCGTCCTCTGTGTTCATGAAGCTTTTAAACTATTAAAACAACTAAAACATTTATTCATTTTGGTGTGACTCACTGAATGTTAACTATGTTTATATGCAAGAAAACTCCACAGGGTATACCTTTAAACATTGAGGTTGGTAACCTTGATATGCAGGCACCCCTCGTCGGATTGGATTTTACTTGCAAGGTGGTGTAAATCTGAAAGCATCCCACAGTTGTTTTTCTATCCCTCGGGTGCTAGTAAAAACTGTGCATGACTCAAAATGTATCAAAAGACATTATGATTGAAAATAGTGGAAAAATATACGTGTGTGTGGTCTCCGTCCGTCCAACCTTTTGCCATTATGATGAACTGTGTATAAATTATTCATATCCGCTCCCAGCCATAGTACAAATCATGATGACATACATTTAAAACAGACAACTTTGAATTTGAATCCTCTTTGGTTTCAATGCAAAACATTTACTCAACGCACACATCTAAAAGAAGAGGGAAAGAAAGCACTCAAAGGATGTGTATGCATGAATTTCTATACTTGAACCACAACACATCTAAATTCTTCAGCAGTGAGCTGAAACGCTTCACGCTTCATTGATCATCGGCTTGAACCAAAATCTTTTACCAGTCGCTAGATTGCCATTCAGTGATTCATTATGAGCCACACACAACGATGAGCGTTGGGTTTAAATCCAGCTCATGTCATAAATCTAGGATTGATGAACGCAGAGAGGGGAGTTTCCTGTGCTAAAAAGGGATGGTAGTTCTGTCTGACCGTGCCAAGCTTGCCTACAGAAAAATGAAACCAGTGGACTGCTGGAAAAAGACATGGGGGCCCTAAAGGCTCCGGTATCAGACCGGCTTGTCAAACAGTTTAATAGATTCTGAAACCTCATCCCTCAACGACTTTCACACCCACTTCTCCCTCGCGCGTTCTTTGTATTATTTTTGACACAACAATCTGTCACTTTTCATGCGAGTGCAACACTATGAAAGTCTCCAGGAGTGACCGCCTGACAAGGTGCCCCATTATCCCCACAATTTAACGATCTTGCCCCCTCCCGTTTATGACGGCTGGCTCTGCCTTCAAGTGTGGCCGTTCAGAACAACTGTGAACACTTTATTCTCCCAGCGAGGTCGAACCACACGTCATATTCACTAGCCACAAAGGCGTGGATGAAGGAGAATTTTCTGCAGCTTAACAGTTCAAAAACTGAAGCCATTCTCATTGGCACCCCACATCAGACCCGGTCATCCACCATTACCAGTATCACCTTCGCCGGCCACGACATCCACCTTTCTCCATCAGTCAACAACCTTGGTGTAATAATGGACCCCCACCTGACCTTTGAACTTCACATCAAACAGCTTTGCAAAAACTCTTTTTACCACCTAAAAAACATTGCAAAACTCCGTCCATCACTCTCTCTCCCAGATGCAGAAAAACTCGTCCATGCCTTTGTCTCCACCAGGCTGGACTACTGTAATGCTCTTCTTGCCGGGATCTCCAACAAAAACATCCAAAAACTCCAATACATTCAAAACTGTGCTGCCCGGATCCTTACAAGGACACGAAAATTTGACCACATCACACCAATTCTCAAATCCCTCCACTGGCTCCCTGTCCCATTCAGGATTGAATACAAGGTTTCCCTACTGACCCACCAGTGCCTCCATGGTAATGCTCCTATTTACCTGAAGGAGCTAATCACCCCTCAGCCCACTTCACGACACCTCCGCTCCGGTCAGGCAAACCTCCTGCAGATCCCAAGGACCAAACTCCGAACCATGGGAGACAGAGCTTTCTGTCACGCCGCTCCCTGTCTTTGGAATGCTCTCCCTGACCACCTGAGAGCACCACTGACCCTGGACACTTTTAAAAAAAGCCTAAAAACCTACCTTTTTAAAAAAGCCTTTCATTAGTTGTTTCCTTTGGAGAGACGCTCTCTCTCCAAATTTTAACTTTTACTTTTCTTTTCTTTTTTCTTATGTAGCACTTTGAGATTGTTTGCTCAATATAAAGTGCATTACAAATAAAATTCATTATTATTATTATTATTAGTTCTTTTTGATGATGACATGTTTTTCTCAGAATAAGTACTTTTTTTCTCCGTAATGATTGTACTGCTAAAAACAATTCACCTTCTACAGTAATATTTGTTTTTGTAATCTTTATAGAATGATAGCAAATCTGCTGTATTTATTAGAGGACAAAGTTTGAACAGCACGCACCGTACTAGAGAAATAATGGGATCGGGGGAAGAATAGAGGAGGCAGTGGGCTTTAAAAAGAACCATGTTGCTATGAGAGCTTTAAAAGAAGAAGGTCAGGTCAAATCAGAAGCAAACAGACTTTGTTGCAAGGAAATGTGGGAGAAGAAGAAAACCACAGCAAGGACACAACAGAGTACAAAAGAAAGCACACAAGAGAGTAGGAAAGGGCAGAACACAGGAGAGCCATACACTTTGCATTCCACATTTTTTCATATTTCCATTCCATGTATTTTAGTCTTACGTCCATGTCATCGCAGATCAGGGACCCAGATCCATACTGTAGCCGACACTGGTGAGCAGCGCTGTACAGAACCCCAGGAGGCACCAAGTTCAGAGACAGCTTATCCTTCACCGGGGCATCATCGAGGCACCAGCCCCAGCCGCGACTGTGAGGGGTGACAGGAGCGTGAGGATGATAACAAATATACATTTAACGAAATTGAAAGAATCTGGCGAGCACAGTTTATGAAGATCTCTTTGGTGCGTGTGTGTGTGTGTGTATATATATATATATATATATATATATATATATATATATATATAGGGTCGCCCATGAAGTTGGAATAATTTGCAAATGTCTTGATAGCGGCAAACAAATGTTATGCATGAATTCATTTCACCTCGGTAATTGGGACACAAAAGGAATAGTCTGAAAACAAACTATTCCAACTTTATGGGCCCCACACACACACACACACACACACACACACACACACAGAGACACAGACAGACAGACAGACAGACAGACAGACAGACAGACAGACAGACAGACAGACAGACAGACAGACAGACAGACAGACAGACAGACAGACAGACAGACAGACAGACAGACAGACAGACAGACAGACAGACAGACAGACAGACACACACACACACACACACACACACACACACACACACACACACACACACACACACACACACACACACACACACACACACACACACACACACACACACACACACACACACACACACACACACACACACACACACACACACACACACACACACACTATCATTCTGCAACATTTTTTTATAAATTTAAGTGTTATTCTTTTGGCCTTCTTTCAACCACGAAAGCTTTTACAAAGACTACATTAGTTATTCCGCACACTGAGCGATGCCTCATCCCGTGTGTAATGGACTTTCTGGCAGAGGCCACGGGGTCTGCTTGGACTGAATAGCAGAAATGAAGAATGTTTTTTGACGGTCTGAGAATTGCCGACCTTGTTGCGTTGTGGGTCGGTATAATTATCCTTAAGCTTAGCTATAGCATGGCATATTCTTTAACAAAAACACAAAAAACAACTGAAAGGCAGAAAGGAGGATGAGCTTAAAGGTACCGTATTCAGTTTTTGACCATTAGGGGGACAGAGCCTGCTAACGTAACCACAGGAAGTTTTCAAGAAAATGTTATGTTGGATGGAAATGAATTCAAATGTATTGAAAATGTGTGTTATCCCTTACAGATACAGACAACGTGTTTTGTTGAGTAAGACTGTAATTTAGGTACAGTGCACCTTTATTGTTGTAAATACCTAAGTCAGCTTTTATTTGTAAGAAAAATTCTCAATACCAGCGTGAATTCTGTATGACAGGATAAAGTGTTGGATACTTTAGCGACCATAAGAAACTTAAACACCGTATTTACCAAGCGGATGCAACAGGCTGTCGTGTTTTTTGTGCAAATGTCTTTCAAAATCACCTCTCTTCTCATTACATATTGATTTAAGGGACGATTACACAAATAAGAAGCCATGAAAACTTGGTGTTTTTTAAAATCTTGAAGAGAAGCAATCAAGTTCAATCAAACGGTCTAATTATAAACTGCGGATTAAGGCGCCCTTGAGCCAAGACAATTACAAGCGGGTGATTAAGTTAACACAATCATTTTAATTTTAATTAATTAAAGAAATACACTACTTGTATTACAAGTTTTAAGGATACTGGCCGCCGATGTATCCGTCTATCTTCAAAATTAGGACCAAAAAGACTGATAAATAGCACTACAGTTAAGGGGGAAATATGTATTTGTTTGATTTTGGGCTGAACTATCCCTTTATTTAAATTTTAAGAGATGCTAGACATTATCACCAACATATAAAATATTAGCATTTAGTCCACATATGCAGTTGTAAGTACTACATCTCATAAATATTAGTATTAATAATATGTCCAGCAGTCCAGTCCTTTATCTGCGTGATTTATGTCTTAGGCTCAACAGCGATGCGCTCATTAGTGCTGCTGAACTGAAAATCGTTTTGCTGACGGTGACAGGGATGGTTGTACAGCACCGTCTGAAACTTAGTGTCATTAACACTTTTAAATGACTTTCAGAGGATGGGATACATCACTAAATACTTAGTGGTTAGGTTTCTCATTATGGCCTAGCCATTAACATTTGCCAATCACACTAAATTCTCTTAGTCACAGTTATTAGTATTTTGTTAAAATATATTATTAATATTAAAGCTAGGGATGGTTGACTTTAAAAACATTTTGTTATAACTGTTGAAAGTCACTATACATCCCGACAGCAATCGATGATTTAAATACTTTTGACAATAAATAAAATGCAATTTTAGGACTTATCTGCATGCACCATGTGCACTTATAGCACAGGCAGATTCGTTTTTAAATCTAATGTACTCTGGTTTCACCTTGGTAGCCAAATGGTTAGATTGCATGCCATATACACTATTACTACACCGTATTACCTCAAAGATAAAGGAGAACTCAATGAAAAGAACTAAGTGGGAAACTATGTATCTATAACTTGCAAAGTGCATGTTTTATAAAAGCTGGAAAAAAGAAATGAGTTCCGAGCTAACAATTTTCTCCTAAGTAGCTGAGGTAATGTTTATCAGGACTTCACATACAAACAAACATACATATTCATAATCTACTAATCTAGGAATGATCAAAGTGATCAGCATAATATTGAACAGATACAAAATAACACTTTGTGAGGCTTTTGATATCAGTAAAAGTTCTTTGATGTAAAAATTAATCATTACATTTTGTGAATGCGTCACGGCAGCCATGTATCCATAATGAGGGCCCTGATGGGCCTTTAATGATCCTGTGGAAATTAAATAAATATGAGATTTGTGATAGGAAATTAAATTGCATTCATAACCTTGTATGACCAAATTAATACAAAGCCTCTTTGTCCAAGGTGTAGTTAATTTCCCTTAGCCAATCTGAAAGTATTATCCTGTACTGATCTGTGATAAAATAAGACAATAAATAAATGGAGAGTCCTATCATTATGAAGTCAGATCCACAGACAGCTTTACCATGTTAAATAGTTTTCACTGAGAGAACAAATGGGATAATTTAGTCCGGATAAAGTGAGGCTTCAGTGTGTAGATGTTCGTTTAACCTTTGTTGAAAATCAATATAAATAGAGTCCATAACTTAAACAACCCCGCTGTGCAGCCTTATACAGCAGGGAGTTACCAACCACTGTGAGAACTGTCAAAGCAGTCGAAAATCATTTTCACAGGTTGTTCTTCCTCTCATTATGTGTGTAGCAGCAATAAATCTGTACCTTCTAACATTTATCCTTGATCCATCAAAATGGAAAGACATGTCAACGCGAGACATTTTGTTATCTTAAAACGTCCATATGGCCCGTTTTCACACCTGCCAGACACAAAGCAACATTAGCATTGAATTAGAGTAATGTTTCTGGACACACGATGAACGTTATTCACAGCCCTTTAAGCCCTGTTTTGGTTATCAACTCCGAAGGGAAATATCCGTCTCTTAAGCTGATAAATGCCCCACTATCACCAGCTGACTGTGTGTCTCTGCTATGTGGTGCTGAGCAAACAGTGTGCAGTGGGTTTATCAGAGCTTTTTCTATTGTGAATAAATGTCTGAAAGCAACACTGATGAGAGAACTAAAGAGTCTATTTTCCTAGATAATACACATCGATACATATTTCTGTCACATGTCAATGGAAAGTGTCCTCATGAGTTAATGATGGGGGCGCCGATTGTTCAGCACCTAACAACTAGACCTCATGACCTTTTTATCCAGTATGTATTTTACTCCCGACCTTCCTGTGAGTTTGAAATAAAGACTGAATTCGCTATTGAAAGGCAGCAATTAAAATGTTCTCCATGAGTGCCCCCAGACTGCAACGCAGCTCAGAGGGCAAATTAAGTTCTCCTGCAACCTTTGTGAAAACCACTTTTCCTGGAAATGTTTGTGACAATTAACTGTTATCTGTTCCCTGAATCCATTCGCCGCAGCATATGTTTACAAATCGATACATGAGCTGCCATGAAACATGCTACGTTATGTGCATCTGTGGTTCCTGTATGTATCAAAAAATAAAATGCACTTGAAATGATTGTTTACTGGAACTTGACCTTTATGACCCTTCAGGAATTCTCCTCTGGAGATTTATATTAAGGGTGTCTCTGTTTACGACTGTGATCGTATCTAAACCACTCCGCTCAGTGTGACCCTCCACATTCCACATAAAATAACACCTAGAAAAAACAACCTGTGAAGCGATGTGGAGGATTGGAGGCCTCAGGGACAACCATAGCCATGTACAATAGGAGCCTTGTCCTGCAGTCAGCGAGAACATTAAAACTGGGGGGGAGATGGCATTAATTTATGAGATGGGAAGACAAATATAATTTGTCACGTCTCATGTAAAGAACATGATCAATGCAGATTTAGTGGTTTTGTAATGCTAGATGATGTGGAGGTAAAAAGAAAGGGACACGTCAGCTGGAACGGGGGTGGGTGGGAAGTGGGCGTGATCTTTTTCCCATTCATGCCTCAGTCACAGTAAATCAGCTAGTCTTCATTTTCTAGCGTTTAGGTAATCCTGAATGTGTTTTTTTGTATCATAATGTAGGATATTTTAGTTTTTGGAACACAACAAATTAACTGTTGTTGCTTTGGTAACACTGTCGCCTCACAGCTAAATGTTTCTTACAAAATGACATTCCCATTCAACTAAACTTCCTTTTCAATGTTTCAAGGGAAACGTTTTCCTCCTGGATTACAGTCATTTTAAAACTTATAATTAATGTAAACTCACACAAAAATGCAAAAAAGACAGTAATATGTTTCAGCAAAACGACTTGGTTAGGTGTATTTCACCATAGTTCACCACATAAATTAACCCAGTCATTCACTGGAGCTCCTCCCTACGCAGACCTCCACTGACTGGGATTAGAAACATATTTATGATACATCAAAAATATTCCAGGAGAAAATACATTTCTGCAAAACAAGAGGGTTGCAGGTTTCAAACCTTTTGCCCTTCTGGTCGTATGTTCTCCCGTTGTAAGCTAGCAAGATATGCAGCTAGGCATGGGACAATTTCAAAAATGTCATGCCATGATTATCCTGGCCAGATTAAGATTCATCAAAATATGCTTAAAATGGCACGAAAATATACTGGAATAACTTCTTTTGTATTGCATCACGGATAGGACATACGTACTTTTTAGTGAAAAACTAAAACTGCGGTTAACAGATGGAAGCAGTTGGGATATGATGATGCCGTTAAGAGGACAGTCAGGGGACCCAGTGGGGAACACACACATTACTGCACCCCATGTTATGGTGCAATAATGGTGAAATGGTGCAAAGACAGCTCTTTTTTGTCTCCTTTTTTTTAATTACCATCGGCCAGACACACAAACCAGTTGCCTTTGTGTAGCGACCTCCCACAAGTCTAAATATCACCCCGCAGGCCTTTCTTTCCACAGTGGACACCCACCAAATGAATTCCAGATGCTTGGAGCTGAGAAACTGGAGCAACTATGGTGAAATATCGCAGACATTCAACACACAGTGAATCACAGTGCAAGACTCCGACAGTAGCAACTGGCTGCAGTTGAGAGAAACACACGCACACGCACACACACACACACACACACACACACACACACACACACACACAGTACTGTAAATACTGCAAATAGACATAATAATGCACACACAAGATATACTTTATAAGCATGTAGCAAATGTATGTACACAACATGATAATCACCCATATATATGCATATTGTGTATATATATAAAATACGGCTAGCCTTCGAGAGCTTTACAGTACATGATTGCATTTAAAGAGCACAGGAAGGTTTAGTCATGCAGCATGAGTGGCACTCACTCGAGGAAGCGGGTGATATACTGGCGACTGCAGCGTGACCACCTGGGCAGGGAGGTGCCATACAGGAGCTGTGGAGACATGACGAAAGGTCGTTTCCCAATGGGTTCACAGTCATTACCGTTGCCATCATGCTGAATCCCAAAGCTGTGACATAGAAGCACATCCCACAGAGAGGGCAATTAAAGTGAGTGTTCACCACACAGAACGCATACTTCAAGGTACAGCTCCAACAAACAAGCACACGCTATATATAATAATAACAGTTATAAAACAAATAATAATGATAATAATAAAAATAATTTTGCAGACTGATGGATGCCTTGGACCCCTGCTCCCTATAAAACCTCCCCACTCGTTTACTTGGCCCAAGGGACCCTCTTAACTCCAGTCTGCAAATTTGATACTGTTAAAATGGTCAATAAAAAGTTGCCAAATTTGGTCGCTTCCTGTTTTTTGAGGGAGAATAAAATGTTCTCCAACTCCAAATATTCCATAACATCCCTCAGTAGTTTTGAATGTGTTAGTGCAGTCCTCTGATTTTAATAGGTTTAAATCATGTTATGTTCTGCTTACGGATTTAATCATGAATAACGTTCAAACAATATGTTCACATAGCTATTTTGTCAACAATTCTGTATATTATTATATAATATACATCTATAATATTTTTGCATTATTGATATTTTGTTAAACATTCTGCAAATTTTCACCACATTGGACATTTTAACAAGGTTTAAGCTAGCTACCGTGAACTAAAATTACATAAATTGCTGGAATATTTGACCAGCAACAGCATATTAGTTTAATATCATATTAGTTTAATATCACCAGGAAATGCCATGCTCGTCGTAAACTGCTTCCCAGACTAAAGAAAACACCACTTTGCTCTCTGGAGCTCTGTTAGCAGCTAGGTGGCTCGTCTCCTCGTCTATAAGCAACTGGATCGTGTTTCATACACCATGAATAGGTTCTAGTTATTAGAAGCTGGGGACATTTTTTTGAATAAATATCTTTGGCTATGTTTGTACTCTGAATGGTGAAAACAACCTCAGCCAGTGAATCACATGTTCTCCTTACAGGAAGGTCTGCTTGGTATTCATAATGGGATGCTGTCTGTCCAGGACTTGTTGGTGAATTGAACACAAAACACCCTGAACATACAAATCAGGACTAGCTGTCCACACATTATGGCTGAGAATAAAGTAAGTCACCTTAAATAGGAATGCTGCAGGCTCAGCTTGACCACAACAAATTAGATGAACAAATACAATGAGGCCATCAACTGTTTTCACTGACTGAAGACACAGTGAATTAGTCTGAAGACAATAGGATTATAATTGCAATCTACATTTAGAACTGGAAAATGGATCGATGGAGTCGACCAATGTCACGTTAGATAATTCATTAGCTCCCCGGTCGATGCTGTGTCTGTTTGACTTCTGTTTGCACCGTTACAATTTTATTATTGTTTTCTATTATATTTTTAAACAATATATTTACACGTGACCGATTGAAATACAGAGGACATAAATTAAGTGGAATTTAAATAAGAGTAACACCTAGTCTCTGTACAGAGATTGTATGAGTCTGTTTTTTAAAATTCGTTTGGTTGCAGTATTGTCAAATAAAAGAGGATTCTTTAAAATATATATATATATTTGTGATTGCGTTTGTATTACAATCGGCCTGTACTAAGTAACATGACATAATCATTACTGTTAATTCACACCCTCAGATAAGAAGGACAATAGCTGAGCTTTTCTCTTGATTCTTTACTCCTCTTGACAGTCAAACCAGCAGTGACAGTCATGGAAAACAAACTATCAAAAAGGTATAAAGGAGGGCAGCAAGTTCTCAGCTAATTGGTTGATATGGAATATTTATTATGGGTTTGTCATTGGTTAAGTCAGCCAAGAAAATAGACTGTTTAATCATATTAATATGCTGCAGCTACACTTTCTTAGTAGTTTACCCGACACTGGGTTTAACCCCATCATTTGACATGTGAACATAGAGCATAAATGCGTGTGTGTGCGTGTGTGTGTGTGTGTGCGTGTGTGTGTGTGTGTGTGTGTGTGTGTGTGTGTGTGTGTGTGCGTGGTGAAACCTTACTTGTGTCCCAGCTCGTGGGCAACAGTGAATGCCAATGGGAGGCCAGTGTCCTCACTAATGCTGCAACTGCGATGCGACTGACACATCCCCGCCACATGGGACAGACCCAGCGTCTCACAGGGCATGTTGATGGCTGCACAGATGTCCTTCCTGTCAAAGACAGCGTGGAGCGCTGGTCAATTATCTGCGACTCGCAAGGCATGAAAGATGACACATTGGGGGAGCAGAAATATAAAGTGATGGAGAGCAGACAAAAACGCTGGGAGGTGGAAAAGTACAGGAGAGTGGTAATGAATGAAAAAAAAAAATTAAATGTTCCTACCGCTGTTAATTCTAATACTAGCCACCATTTCCTGTGAGAATCTTTTTAAAACACTAAATGCAAACATTCAAAGGGTTGAAAAGAAAACTAATTTCCCTGATGTGCTTAACCATCCATTATCTGTAGCTGCTTATCCTGTATTCAGGGTCGTGGAGGGCTGGAGCACATCCCAGCGGACACTGGGTGAAGGCAGGGTGCACCCTGGACAGTTGAGTAGCACTGGAATATGAAATATATGTAATAATTTACAAACTAAAAGAATATTTTAAAAGGAATGAACAAGAAAATGTGCTCGGTTAAGGAGATTGCGTGGTATGTTTGGGTAAATATGGGTTTGAAGATATTTCTTCAGCCTAAGGAAGCATGAAATTGTATCTTTAAAGGGGGGGAAAGTGAATCACAAGGTGAAATTGTTCCTTGCTGACGAGTTCTCTTTGTAATCTAGCCAAGGAAATGATCTATTTGTGTCCAGATTAGTGATGCCCCTTCATACTGAAACAGGTCAGTATGCTGCTTTTGAGGAAGAAAATCAATTTTGCACATGTGGGATCTGAGAGAAATTGTAAAAATAAATAAAGAGTGCAGTTTTGTTCTTCATGGCCGTTTGTACTGGAAATTGTGTGATCTCTTAAAAATGTTTTGAAGGATAAAAGCGCATCACGGGACAGCGTATGGATGACTCACATCGTGTGAAATTGTGGTTTTGATAAAAAAAAAGGGACCTTGAAAACAGCAATGATTTAGTGAATGTTAGTACTTTAGTCAAATGTATTTTCATAACTCTTTTCACAGACAAAAGTCACACATTGCCTAACGAGGCGTAGTGAGATAGAAGAAGTAAATCATGCTAGCAGTAGTGACTGATAGATATAGAATAAAAACGATAAATGGATAAATGAAAAATTGTGCTACGGCTGCATGTAGTTTGGTTCTTCTTCTTGCAACCATCTCAAACAGTCAATCAATAACTGCTTTATTACGACCATGATTATGTTGATTACGTGATTATGTTCGCTGGAGAAAAGAAAAAGAAAAAAAAGCTGAATTGGCTTTATTTCTACCTGGTGAGGAGAACTGCCACGTCATGGTGCAGCGGGTGATCCTCTCCTTTCATGTTGAGCTTCTTCTGCCACTTACAGAAGCTGTTCAAGCTGTTGTCAGCATGGTGTGTAATCTTTAAGTCGTCCTGTTATCGGCACATCACATTGAAATGAAGGGAAGGGAACACAAAGCAAACGGATAAAATAATTAGTTTTCGGGCACTGTAAGCTTACGTAAGGGCTTCAGTACGGAGCACAGCAGATAGAAAGCAAACAGTCTCTATTTGACAGAAAAGACCAGAAGTAATCACCCTCCACTTACAGCGTTCAGGGCTGCCTTTTAGTCACTAATAACAGTCATTTTGTCAGGAAACAGCACAGCATGTTGTACACATGATTATCAGGATAATGACACTCAAGCATCTTTATTTTCTCCACCTAATATGTCACAGCATTTTTAACACTTGTATTAGCTTTAGTTCTGTTTATTTGCTCCTTTCATAGAACTTTCTTATTATCTGTTGCTGGGAAAGACGATACAGGAAACATTCAAAGCTGTCAACAATGTAATAATGAAGCTCCCTGCATGCCGATTCTATTCAGAAAATAGCTGCTGGACAGACATTCAGGTTCCTTTGACATTTAGAAGTAGTTTCACATAGACAATCATTTTTTATCTACAAAGAAAATCCTTATCTTCAACATTTTAAATGGCACCATAAACCATTAAATGGACGTGGCTTAGACTTTTCATATCCAAAGCATCAAAAAGTATAGGAAATAGTCACATAAAACAAGTTGGTGTCACTAAGATTTTAACATCTTAAAATACGTCTCATGAATTTTGAAGTTTACGTGTCTTGAAAAAGGGTGCAGATCATGTTGCCATTATGTTTCAGCATCATGAACCTGTATTCGGGACAGGGTTTGTTTTCTGTAATAATCCAAAATCCAATCGAAATGCTATTGGCTTTCTGTCGAGGGAGCCAGTGTGATGCTAACTTCCAGAACTGGCCAACAAAAATACGTCCTTCCTGCAGCACTTCATGGATAAACCACTAGAAGATTCTTTAATTATTATATATTAAGTGTCTCGAAAAGAGAAGCAAGTAATTAAACATATATCAATATCAAGAAAAACATTTTGTGATTTCAAAACATCATATTATTGAAATCAAATTAGGATTTGTGTTGTGTTGATATTGATTTTTACCTCATCCTGCTCCAGGAGGATGAGTCGAACCACCACGATGTTGATTGCGTTTCCAATACTGGCATCTCCGAACAGACCCGCCACCTGGGGAAGAAGAAAACTCAGCATTTAACATCTCAGGATTCCTCACAGGAGTCCTACCTACAATTAAATATCCAAAATAATTCTAATGAGACAATTTATACAATATATATGTTATTGATATGCAACATCAGGACCAAGCCGAACCTGGGCTGACAGAGCCTCCTCCACAGCGACACTCTTTCCCAAAACACATCAGAGACTTCACCAACCATCCACATTCTAAACTCACCTTTTTAAGATCTGCTTTTAATGTGTGACGCTGAGTTTTTGACTATTACTTATTTCTATTTAACTGTTTTTTAACTGTAAAGCCACTTTGAGTCCCATGAAAAGCACTCTAAAAATAAAATGCATCATTACTATTATTATATAGAGTATTATTGTTGGATAGGTAAACTGATGACTCTGAATCGCCCGTAGGTGTGAATGTGAGTGTGGGTGGATGTTTGTCAACCTGTCCAGGCGTACCCTGCCATCTCCCAGTGTCAGCTGGGATCAGCTCCAGGATAAGCGGTGGATAATGGCTGGATTGATTATTGTTATTGGATCATTCGTTCCATATAATTATTCTTTATTATAAACCAAGGTTGGCAGGTCACTGCTGTGAGTCATATGCATGAAAGATGTCGGAATATAAATCTAAAAAAAAAAAAAAAAAAATATTCAAATAAAAGTTTGATAACTGCAGAAAACACTCTGACCTTGACATTATGTTTCGATGTTTTAAAAGGAAATGATGTCATATTATAGATCATGTCAGAGCTTTTACTTCATTTGACATCGGGAGGATTATGGCAGCTGTTGTCAAGGCAACGCATTCACTTAAACACGGCATTTACAAATGTGCTCAGAAAATATAATGATGAATTCCTCTACAGAAACATCTTGCCCCTTGACCTCAGAAATTTGTCACAGCACATCAAGCCTTTTAACAACAAGCCAGACGTTTGACATCAAAGCTTTTAAAGCAACACTGTATTTATTCCACGTGTTCTAGATGTTGTTTGTGACATATTACAATGTAAACAATGATTAACATTTCAGTCACTTTAAATCACTGCAATACCGTTTTGTTTGAGCATGAACAGTTGGAAAGTGGCAGCCTCAACACAAAGATGATATATATTTTAAATTCAGATGGTTTGTTTGGACGGTTTCGACGCGGGGAAACCCGTATCTGAGACTCGTGCATGTGCATGCAACTATTCAGCGCTGCTCGATAAAAAGGGCAGCATGGACACAATCAAGGCCGAGTTGTTGAGAAACAAGACGTGGGGAATGTGAGTCACGCTGATGAGATGCCTGACTGTGAGCATCATTATCATCTCATTACATTCTGCACCAAATTCCACTTTTTGTTATGGATAACCGAGATCATTTTCTTTGACTCCGGAGCTCAGATGTTGAGTTATTTTCTTCTCACAGCGTTGTTGTATTAAGACTGACAGTAATGAGCCCCTGATCTGTTGAATATGGTCCAGTGAGTAACTCAAAGCTGAAAGCAGGAGCAGTAACAGGTAAAAGGGACCTCAAGTGCATTTCAAACTAAAGATGGCAGAAAAAAAAAGACTTTAAAAGGCACTTTAAAGAAAATGCTTGTCAAATTGTTTGACAGCGTCTGAAACGCAAACCCCCACACTCCTGATTTTCACCTCACCTTCAACTGTTGGCCTTCAGACGTGTTCAAACAACGTCTCCTGCCTGTTCATTTCAAGCATACCTCGATCCAGGCAACAGAAATAGTGTCATTTACAATGGAAGCTCATCTGCATCCATCGCAACACGAACAAAACAACGGACCTACAACGTCATAGATTCATTGAGGTGTCTGGGACGTGCCGTTATGCAATATTGGTGGTTTAAATACCAATATTTAAATAGGTGTATCCCAGTATGTGGATTTCCCTGGGTTACAGTGAAGGGACACTGTTCATATAATAAAATCACATCATCCCGTTTTTTAATTAGAAGTCATGCATTTCAGTCATTCTTTCATTCATTCGGCATGCTTCACAATGCATGCAGCTCCGGCCCACTGACTAGATTTCAACACAACAAAAGCCTTGTTCAAAGCAACAACAACAACAACATAAAAGGATTTCACTGTTTGGTTTGATGCCGTACTTCAGCTTAAGTTCAATGAACTGAAACATACAGTACATTAGATTGTTGCCACACACAGTTGTAGAAGCAACACACACATACACACTGGTCCTTTCATTGTCCTTGTTGTCGGGTAAAACGTCTCCACACTAAAGCCTTCTGTACGAGCTCAGCCACTTCAGGCAGAACAGCTCCGACACACATAAAGGACTTAATTCATCCAAACTTGTGGTTGTGTCTCATAGAAGCGCTCGTTCACGGACACTTGGTGGTGCAGCTCTCGTGATGCTGCTGTTAAAATGTCTTGTAACATTGATTCAGCTTCCAGTCTATCTTTAGGCACGTTTCTCTTTTGTTTATCTTGTGAATAAAAATAGAGCCGCAGCTATATAAAGCAACAATGTGCTATTGATTTAAGTGTTTCCTCTCAAGCCACATGCACACCCAGTCTTGACTGGTCAACGTTGCTTTTTTCATTCTTTATGCCCATGTGACGTCTGTTTGTTAACATGTGGCTGTGAGAAACAGCACTTAATAACCATAGTATCACAACGTGAGAAGGAAGTAGGGAGCTATTTTGGTGAAAGGGCTTCCCATTTGTTTTCTGCTGATATTGACTATCGTGGCTGTTACATGTGTGTAAATCAAGCCACACAGTACACCCAATACGAAAACATGCACCTCTTGTGAAGTCTTCAACTTCAAGACGACTCTGGTGACGAGACAATGGAACGGCTGGAAGCTGAGGAAGATGATGCCATTACTTATTGTTTGGGTAAGAGGTTGTTTCCCTTGTTTCCACCAAACTGAATCGTTTGGGGCTTTAAAGTTCAAAGCTGGCGTGTACAGAACAAAAATATAACAAAAAAAAAATTGAGAGGATGTGGGGAATAATGGCCACTTCCTCCATGTATTATTGTCTGTTAATCCGTGGGCTTCTCCGTCAGTGAATTCCCTTTCCTGATATTCTGTCCTCTGATAGCGCTTTGAGTAGCTGGCAGTAATATGTTGAATGAGAAGAGTTCAATGCATCCATTGTGTTACCTGACACATGGAAAAACTGAAACACCTAAACATCTGGGAAGACGTTCAAACATTCGGCAACTCTGCATTCATTGTTTTTGTATTAATTAAATATATGAAACTATTCTGTAACGTTAGCTTTAACTGTGTAATTCAGTTACTCAGAAAAATATCGACTAATAATTACAAAAATATGCAGAGATTTACTGTAAAGTTATTACCGGTTATCATATTTGTGCAGAGGGAGATGTCTTGTGTAAAAAACTACATTTTGTCACCTTCACGTTGTTATTTTGTATCTTTTCATTATATGAAAGAAATATTTGTTTGCCGCTTTTACAAGAAAACCTGAAGTCATTCGCAACAACAGGAAGACGCTAATGAACAAAATTTCCAAAGTCATTGGCGGTTATTATTACACCTTTGCAAACCAATCCGGCAGCATCGTTTCATTGTTGCGGATGACTGCCAGTGCTTCTGCATGTACTGGTGTTTCTGTGAGCTGTTTATGTTTTCAGGTTTTTAAGTTGTCAACACAACACCTTCTAACGTGAGAGTGCTTCTCATGCAACTCTCAGCAAGAAAGTGAAGACTTTTCCCCCCCAAAGCTTTTGTGTGCGTTTATAAAAGCTCGCAGATCAAACGGGTTGAAATTGATGGCAGAACTTTGACTCAAAAACGAACAAAAAAAGATTTTGATGTGTGGAAATGTTGTCGTGAATGTCACATCCTTACAATGTTCATGACAGCCAAAACGTAGCTTTCCACGGCTTTGCTCCCATGATGCTCCACCATTTTGGGGTCAGCCACCACCAGCGTTTCCACCCACTTCTCTTTGCTGACGGAGCGTTGACGAATTCTTCTCCGTCTTCTCTGCTGCCGGTGCTCCCAGCGCTCCCGCTGCCTCTCAACGTCTGCAAATCTTTGATCGGAATCTGGTGAACGGAGCCAGAAATAGACATTTAAAACTTTCTTACAGAGAGACGGTGTGTGTGTGTGTGCCAAAATAGCACTCCAGGTTTGACTTTTTACGTGTGTGTCCGTGTTTCTTGGAACCAAAAACCCACACATGGTCTCGTATTGATCATATATTTATACAGTAAGTTAATAGAACAGCTAATGATGGATTGGAATAAATGTAACTTTGAATGGTGTATTTGGATTTGAAGGAAGAACACAAGCAGAAAAACATCCTGTAGCATGAAGATGTTTCTCAGTAATCCTACTCTGCCAGCCTGTGAGTGCTTTAGTTGACCTTGTTAATTGTCTCTTCTTCTTTTGTGTTCAGAATAATGTTAATCATTTGATGTCATTGTAACAATACATTGCTGTAAAAGAGCACGTGTGTGCAACTATGCGTGGGTTTATCTGGCAAGTGTGGGAAATACTGAATTTAAATATGATATTTCTTGATTTGATAGGAGTATATTGGATTGTGAATTTGATTAGACCAGACCTGATTAGACCAGAACAGATACATTATTACAGAATTATTTTTCTTTGATACTTATTCAATGAGTATTGTTAGAGGGAGCCTGAGATTAGGAACTAGAAACAGTGTATCACAATTATGAGTTGATATTGCGATATAAAATGATATATCCATAATAGGGAATGTCTGTCTATGCTCAGCCACCCTCTCCTGTAGAGTAAATGTTAAATCAAATGAAAGGTTTATAATGAATATTTTATATTACACTGGTAGGAACAGTGCGTTCTGCAGACTGAAGATTGAATACCTGTAAAGTAGTTTTTCAGATCCGTTTGTAGAACATAATCTGGAGCCTCATCTTGCATAATTACATGTGTCAGCAGCTGTCTTTGGTCATACCAGTCATAACACATCCATCCCCCATCCTCCCCATGAAAGTGATGTGACTAAGGATTCTGGGCTTGAGCACCTCACTCTGCAACTGGTTATTAGACTTCCACACGAACAGACCCCAGGCAGTTCGTATTGGAAGCTGCACCTCCTCCACTCGAGTGTTGTCTACCAGATTCCTCCAGGGCCGTGGGCTAAGGCCCCCTCCTGTTCCCACAGCTGCTACCCCAGACATGAAGAGAAGGCTGTTGTGAAGTTTGCAGACGACGCGGCCGTCATGGGATTGATTACAAACAACAATGAGACTCCATAAAGAGAGGAAATCAACAATCTGGCAGAGGGATGCTCAGAGAACTACCTACTGCTCAACGGCAGTACAAGCAAGAAGCTGATTGTCGAACTAAGAAAAAGGCAAGGATGATGCACACGGTTTTAAGTTCCTAGAAAGCAGCATCACAAACAACCCGACTTCCATCTTGGAGCTCACAAACTGCTGTATTTGAGGCAGAATTCTCATTTTGAGTTCTTGCTAACTTTACCTGAGGAGCTACAGAAAGCATCCTGACTGGAAATGTTACAAACTGGCACAGGATGTGCACAGGCCAGGACAGGAGGGATCTACAGCAGGTGATTAAAACCACAACATCATCGCTTCCCATCTACAGAGCATCAGTGATATAGGTGACAAGAGGTGCCTGCAAAGAGCCCAAAGTCATTTAAAGGCAAAAAGTCTGGCAAAAGTTATAGAAGAATCATCTGCCGTACCACCAGACCTCAGAGCAGCTTCTTTCCTCAAGCTGTCGGCCTCCTAAATTCATCCTCCATACCAAAAAAGTCTGTTTTTTTAGTGTGCGTATTTTTCTTATGTAGAAAATGGGATCACATACACAATTCCGTTGTGCAAATTACACAATAACTATAAATAACCTATCAACCTGTCCTTCCATCTACCCAACACACACCCACACACCGCTGCATCGATGCAAGAGACAGAAAAGTTTGTTTTTTCCAAGTGGCAAAAGCTGCTTAAATTAAAAGTAATTATCTATTCATAAACCCAAAGTTCATGTTCTTGATCCTCACTTTTCTTTCAGGATCATGTTTCAGAATTTGCAGGAGCTGATTTATGATCTAATTAACATATTTTATTCTCCCGACCTCTGCAGATCGGTAGCCTGAGACACACTCAAGAGACAGACGAGAGATTGTTATCATTCATCTGCTTCACTCTTATCATGCAGTGTTCAGTGTGTGTCCTCAGTGGATAAGACTTAACTAATGCAGACAACTTACACTGATTGATTCACCGGTTTAGTTTGCCACCTGACTGGATGGTTCAATTCAAGGAATGAAGACCAAGGTTTAGGTATTGCTAGACTTGTTAATAACGTTCTCACTCTACATATGGTGCATCCATGTATGTGGGCGTGACTTACTTGTGATTCCACAGGAAACGTTGAGAGGTTGTTTCCCTGAGATGGGCTGTACCACTGGACTCCGGGAGGCAGGGGACGCGTGGCGTTTGTAGATGGCGTGGGCCTGAGATGCTGAGGCCTCGTCGCTCGTCTTCTCCAGAGGGCGAATGAAAAACTCTTCATCGGACAACTTGAACAGTCCTGTCTGAAGAGAGAGAAGGACTGTTCTTACAAAATACCTTTATATTTCCACTTTCATCAAACAATGCACTTTGTGTATTTCATTTGATCTTTGGTCACAATAGAAATGTAACAATTTGGGATAATAATAATTATTATAAAACATTTTACTTTGTGCCTTTCATGGCAAATACAGTGAAAATAGAAGCAAACAGACAAGTAACAGACATTAATAAGGTGATACGTGATCTTACAGTTGAGTTGCAACCATTAGCAACAAATGTTTTAATCATCAACTAATTATTAGATATCATTATTATCTCATTAAGCAAAAATGTCCAAACATTTGGTGATTCCAGCAGTGTTAATTGATGTTAAGTTAATGTGACCATCTGGTAATTTTTCACATCCTGCAGTAACGTCACAGTTTAAGCCTTGAGTGTCCTTTACTGTGAAGCCGTCGCAGGTTGTGTTGGGTGTGTTCAAAAAAATCGTAGAAAAATGAGAAATATTTCCTTTCTTTTACACAATATTTTCCATCAAAAGCTATAGTCATAATATGGCTCCAGAAACCCATAACGCTGACATGTCTCCATCACACAAAAACCAATAAAGCTCCCAGTGAAACGGTATAAAAGAGTCCCGGGTCTTCCATTTGCTGCATGAACGAGAAAGGGAGAAAGATCAGATGTCAGATAAATTACTGCAACCTAAACCCCGCTGGCACAGCGCCAAAGCCAAATTCCAGTACCCCCATTCCTTTTCTTCGTGACCATCCTTGCCCTATATATAATTCCCTTCCAGCTCCTGCTCCCGTTTACTCTCCCTCAGCTGTCAAGGAGTCACAGCATCCCACTGGAGCTCAGGCAGGAGTGCTACGACACACGTACAGTACCACATGGTGAAAGTCGAGTAGAGCAAGTGTGACGTGTCTCAATTTGTGCACTTCTGTGCCCACATGTGCTATTTTGAGTGCATGAGTGCGTTCTGCAGTGCACTATGAGCAGCGTCGTGCAAGCTCCCAGTTCATGAGAGCTAAGTTCAGAGTTCAGTTCACATGAAGCAGCGATTTTGAAAGATGGAGCACGTTTTGGTTGACTTTTTTTTTTTATGTATAATTATTTAATGAGCATTGTTGAGGGAAGCCTGGCATCAAAGATTTGTATTGCTAACAACTGCTTCATTGTTGTTGTTGTTGTGCATAAAGAGAATATAATAATAAAGAGCTTGACACTTTTTTGGGACGAGACTACCCTGTCAGAATTCATGCACTTTGAGTGTTATCACACCGTGTTCTACATGGAAGTGTTCAACATCGAAACACAGCGAAAATGACTCCCATCTCTTACATGTACGGTAATAAAGCTACGGCTTTAAAAAACATGTTACATGTACATAACACATGCACTCCATTTAAGTTAATGCTTCCATGTCTCTGTCAACATTAACAGCTCTACCTGGACTAATGAGCAGATGGAATTACATCACATGTATTTCTATTAAAATTCATTTGTACTCCTGTGTGTGTAATTTTACAAACATGTCTGCTGATTGTTTTACCACAGATGACTCATGCTTTTAGCATAAACACACAGGGGAAACAATACATTCACTGTTGATATAAATTACCACAATACTCCCTCTTCTCTCTCTCTATACATTGCTGCGATGCATAGCCTACACAATATTAAGACTGAGTTGTCAACACTGCTTCCCATCATGTGCATCCTCCTTTGTTTGTGTGCGCTGTGAATCTCTGCACCACTTCACCAACAATACATCTGAAATATTCAATCCACCAGTGACTCTTATATGTGGTATTTTTAGCCCGACTCAAGACTTGCAGGACTGTGGCATCCCACCACTTCAGCAATACTTTCTGACAGAAATACACATATTTCTACACAGGAATAAATAAGATCCAAAGTTTTTTCCTGCTTCTTTCAGGAAAGTAACACCTCAACAAAATCTTTAGGCAGACACAAGTCTGATATTTGCAAGACAGAAGCATTTTTTTTAAATAAATATACACAATATTTCAAGTACATCCATTTGACATTTATGGTTCAGAAGGTTATGTCACTATGCAATGTGGATTTTGCTATCCACAAGCTTTGAATGCAAAACCAGGCTTTGGTTGATACATTGATATTTGCTTTGATGCTAGAAAGAATAACATGACAACTGCCTTTGTACAACATTACATACATACACACACATGTGCATGTTTGGACCAAAAAGAGCCGTCATCAACAGGATGCCGGGTATTAGCTCTCATAATAATGACCATGAATAACTATATAGTTATATAATGCTTTTCTTTATTGAGGACTCTTGGAATGTAATGACAATATTAACGCCAGATGCTTGAATACTGTGAAATGTGTGCTCATGAAAATGAAAACCAGCCTTTCTGGCTTGTAATGACAGTGTGTACAAATTGAAAGAGAGCACAATGATGCAAGCGTATAATATGGAAATAAAGCATACCGGATTAGCATGTTTTACTGTGAAGCCACATATTCGGACAAAAAGACTAATGGTTGATCTTTCTGTGGCTAATAGTTTAGATCTATGGCTTCCTGACCTCGGTTGTTAATCACAGAAGGTTGGGATGGGAGGTGCCTCTTCCCCGAGGGCTCAGCAAATACTCAATATATCCACAGGGGTGTGTCTCATCTCGGATGACACATCTGCAATCACTAATCATTTAAGAAAATAAGTGTTTCTTTAGACCGTTAACTGCTAAAGTAGTTCAGCTCATGTGTAACTATAGGAACATATTCATACTGACTTTTTTTAAACCATCGGGATTTAATACCAATCTGATTGACTCACTCACTGAATAATAATTTTTTTTAAAACTCATTATGACTTCAAAGATACAGCAGATGGAGATCAGCAGCACTCCTGCTTAAGAACACACATCTTCTGCAAACTAACTGCATTTCTTCGGCTCCACACACAAACTTCCATCATGTTATCCTATTAGACACGTCGTGCACAATTAGCTAATTCAATCTTGAGTCATGGCCAAAAATGTGTTTGGTGAAGTCAGTAACCTTTGCCCTCCAGATAATAATCAGTTCACCCTCAAGAGGACATGTTTGGGCCAAATTTGAGGAAATTCCCAGAGGGTGTTCTCGAGGTGTTGTCAGAATGGGAAGGAGATGAGGTCACAGTGACCTTTGACCTTCAATATATATAAATAAATAAATGATCTGCAGGCCTCTCTCTTCTCATGTGTCATCAGTATTTATTCCTCCTCCGCCATAAAGAAACACATGTAATATGTGATCATTCACAGACTCATCTCAAGTTTTCCAGAATGCTCTCCAGAATAATAATCAACCCAAACGTAAAGACGACGCAATCAACTCTTCATTTAGGGCCAAACAGGAGAGCGGTGGTAAGTGGCCGCATCAGTCAGCTGACCTCGATCCACCCTGCTGTGGACCAGACCAAATAATACAAAAAAAAACCCAGAAGAGCGAAGCTGGCTGCTGTTCAGGCCTGGCGGAGCACCACCAATGTGGATACCATGTGTCTGCTGATGTGTATGGGTTTTCAGAATGTGAAGGTCTGCAAATGTTTACCAATTAATTATCAGAAAAAATGCCTTTAAAGTCTATTTCTGTGTGTCAAACTGCTTTGAGGTCGCCTCTTAAATCCGATGAAAATAGAACCTATAGTGGATCGGTGCTTAGACCTGTTCATTTAAAGGTACTCTGTGGAGTTGTTGGCCTCCAGCAGTTTTCTCATGAGCAGCATTCAACGTGTTTGACCTCAAGTTTAGCTCTATAGGGCAGCTGTAGCTTAATAAATGCACACAGCATGAAGACAAGGTCAAGAACTATGTTTACTATTCAGCTTAACGCTGCAGGCAAAAACGTATGATCCATACATTATCAGCCTGTTATAAGATGGTCAAATAAGCTGGTGCAGGATGTGGTGATTCCAGCTTCTCAGAAAAAAAAAGATTTCCATGCATTTATAGTTAGTGAAAAGGGTGCAGTGAGAAAGAACATGTGGCTGTTGATACTTCCGTTGGTGGAAAAGCTTTGTGAGAAGCTCACAACTCAAGGCCAGACACGTGCAAGTCTGTTACGACAGCGGTGAATATCTGTAAAGACGTCACTTTGAAGCAGAGGGGATATAGCAACAGGAGGTGTTGTCCTAGTTCTGAAAGCTCTGATGAAAAACAGCACACTGGGCAACGGATCACCCCAAAAGTGAACGGATTAAGAGTTCATCAAGAGCAAACAACAGCCCCTTTCCAGGTCGTGGGCCGATAAAGCTCCTGTGACATGCAGAGAATAATAATAATAATAATAATAATAATAATAGTACATGAATCCATGCATGTTGGTGGTGCAGTTACGCTTCCTCGGCACGTGCGATAACAAAAGGTTGCTGCTGAATGGATGCATTCATCGAACCTGTGCCAGTTTGAGTATACCCAGCTATTTGACCACTTATCATGGGTTTACTCTACGATCTCAACCCAATTAAGCTTCTTTCACACGAAAAATTTTCAATTGGAGACCAAAATCCCAAAGTTCTGTTTCCAGCATCTCCTCCTGCGTGGATTTTATATTATTATGTTCCTCCAGGATTTCTAAATGACTAAAATGGCACCGACCTTTTCTTACTTGCGAAAGGCAAATGCTTGTTTACTTTAAGTGGCGTTTGCGAGTCTGGCGTTCCAAAAAACTTCCACTAAGGGTTGGCTTTACAGCTGAATACGGTCAAGCACACAGAGTTGTATAACAGGCACTTGGTCCACTCAAAATGATTTTATTTTGCAAATAAATCTTTATAATCAATGGATTTATTGAAGTGGGGTTGTTCTCTATAATCAGTGTATTACCTACAGTAGATGAGTGGCAGCATGAAGCAAAGCAATGTACTGCTGTGGAAAGGGGGCAGCACAACGTAGCTTAACAACCAAATCAGTTTGTTTGTGTTATTGTGTGACTTTGTTGAATCTGAACAAACACTATAAAAACACCAAACACCAGTTCCCCATTGTAAAAGGCTATCTGACTGCAAGGTAAAGCTGTTTGTCAATTTAAAATCTCTGAATGCACAGATGAACGCGGACTCCTCCTTTAGCAGGCTGCTAACGCTCACACCTGCAATCACAGAGGCAGAGCACAACACGCCTGACTGGCTGCATTTCTGAAGAAACGGTCTTTGAATACGAGTGATCGGACGGAGGCGTAACGCGGGATTCCTGCTGTGATCTTACAAATGCACAGAGGAAAGGCCTCAACAGTTACATGGTGAAAGTTAGAAGTAGATGTTTACTGCAAAGGATAAAGGCTGTTTTGCATGTGTGTGTGTGTGTGTGTGTGTGTGTATACAGTGTATGGTGTGTATACAGTGTATGCTCCACTGCCTGCAAACATTTTAATGGGGAAAGATTGTGGCTTCAACAAATTGTCAGACTGTGTACACATTCTGGCTGAAGTAGTTTCCATGTCTGAATAACGGATAACTCCAGGGTGTGTAGCTGACCCTGAAGATGTCTGCTGAACATCCAGGTACCGTTTTGATATGAATAACCTTCACTCATCTCGGCTCTGAATACAGCCCTCTGCTGCAGCCGACCCCTCTGTGTTTAACTTGAAATGCATTGGGATAAAACGTCAAACGGACTTTTAAAAGTTACTCACCAGTCCATCACAGGTACTAATGGCTGCGCTTCCTTTAGCGATGTCCTCATCCCACACTTCACCCAAGAAGTGGCACTGGGAGGCTCCAGGAGGATGGATCTGGGCCCCATCCAGGCCACCATACCTCCTCTCCGTCACAAAGCCCGGAGCCAGCAGGTGTGTGTTGAGGGTGAGGTTAAAGTGCAAACTGTGGCCGCCGTGCCACAACTGGTAGAAGACTCGATCTACGGCCGCCGGTCCCTCCGAGGCTTCCCGCCGCTGCACGCGTCGAGCATGGTGAGACAGGAAGTTGGACAGGAAGTGACCTCTGGCGTCCACTCTAGTGGGGTAAACCACTTCGTACTCCTGCAGGACTCTCTCTGTCAAAGCCATGGTGGGAGGAGAAGACATAAGAGAAGAGAAGTCATGCATCACAGGAGACAAGAGGGAAAATAAATAATTAAAGTGACCGTAAAGCTGTAAACAAAAGTGGGGAAACACAAGACAAACACATACGGGTGTCTCATCCGTCATCCGCTTCTATATTTGTATATAGCTGCAGAGTATACAGCCTGTTAGAGTAATACTGGATGAGTCTAATATACTGCTTTGACTTTATACTTGTGCAGCCGGTGTGATAAAGTCGGTGAAACTCACTCTGCTGAATACTCCCTAATGTCCTAGTGGAATCAGCAGCACAACAGGAAGCAGAAAAATATATGTTTTTGTGAGCAAGGATAACGATTTTGTATTTCTAATATTGAGACCCCCGGATCAAAATATTACAATACCGCATCAAATTATGTATTATGGTCATTTTCAATTATTTTTGCTAGGGGTGTGTGTACTCAGAGATAACATCCTAGCATCATCATTTCTGGACACGCTGCCTCATGTAGAGAGATCATCATTCCTCCTCACAATGTCAACATCAGTGAAATGTAATTCAAAAGACATGAGCAGAATGCAGACAGAGATTTCACACAGCTTTGTGACGAGGTCTTTGAATGCCTACGGTATGTCATCTACGGCACAGGGAAACCTGATGGAGTCTCACCCACAGTAGAAGCTACGTGAAACCTAAATGGATGGTAATAAGTCTGTGGTCATGACTTAAAGTAGCAATAGAGATGTTGTTTTTTCCTTTAACTTATCATTACAAAGTAAATTTTACTTGCATAATGTAATGGCTATACAATGTTTGGCTATACAATATAAAGACATCGTTTAGATCGGTTCCCTATAAGCCTTTCACTGTGCAACTCTAGGAAGTGCATCAATCGTTGCTACTGAAACAGGAAGAGGCTAGCACATGTGTTTTCCCTGGAAGCGGTCCGTGGCTATCCCGTTGCCAAAGAGCATCAATGGAAGTTCTTTGCAGTACCATCGCCAGAGTCGGAAATGGCATGAAGCGAAGTAATTGTGTTGTGTGTCCTGTGTGAAAACAGAAAGCCATCCAGTTGTCTCTGCGCCAACACGACCGACAATAATACAATTTGAAGAAGTTAAGTGGGGGAAAGTTGTCCCTTTCCTCTTTCAACTAAACATAATACAATACAGTATAATTTGATTTATTGCAAAGATTACAGCTGCCATCAGTCAATCAGCATCAGCATCTTTCCTTGTGTGTATTTTGATGAAGATCTGGATACAAAAGGAGGAAGTTTTCAACAACTATGTATAGGCTTATGCAGCCTTGATGGAAGTATACTCTCAACTTCCTTGATGATCCTTTTCACGTAAAGTGAAACTCAAAAGACTTTTCATTGAGCAGCTGTGCTCTTCACTGCAGGTTGACAAGCAATGATTTGGAAGGAGCAAAGGAAAGGAAAGGAATGCAAAATAAAATGTTGAGAAACCATCAAGAGTTCATAATTAGACACAGAGGAAAACAGTAGCTCAGGTTTTGAGGAGGAGGTTCTCAACGTGGGGTGTTTAAGTAGCTGCCACTCATCAGGCTTTAATGCACCCTGAATCAGAATCGGCTGTGTGTGTTTTGTAAGCTGATGAGAGCAGCAACGGATGGCAACGCAGCCAACTTATTTCACCAAGTTGATTAGCAAGAGAGCTAGAAATGAGAAGTGGATTGGTATTCAGATGGATGTGTCCTCTCTCCACTTTAACTTGTTAGAATAACTACAATTATGTATGTCTGTAGATGTAGAGGGGTTTTATTTCAAACATGTCAAAATTAATACAAAAATTGTCATACGGAAAACAAAATATTACTAGAAGGCATCAAGATATATGAAAATATGTCTTTTTTTTGGCATGTCGGAAAAGGAGTGGGAAGAAGTTTTCACTAAGATCCCTTCACCCCTTCTCCATGATTCAAACCTCAGTCAAACGTATATATTTTTTTATAATTTTTTTTTAAACTTTACTTAACAAGTATCTTACAACATACCTTTTTTCTCATGTATTCCTAAAAGATATATATTAAAGTTTCTTGCAATAACTTTTTTTGGTTGTCACACCTAGTTTTGAAATTAAATAGTCTCCTTAAACCATAACTCCCTTCTTTTTGAGTAAACATCTTTTGAATATTTATCGGTAGTTGATTATTTTTTTTGCTTTAAACACTAATTGTACCAAGACAGAAAAAAAATGTCCTCCAATGTGTTATCAAGAAGATCTCCGTGCCCCATGACTTCTCTATTTTGGGTTCTTAGCAGTTTAGAAATAACAACATTTACCTGAAATCAATACTGAGTGGAAGGTGCCTCACCTCAGTGGCACACTGTTGTCAATAACACCTAACAGTAATTTGTTTTTCTCTCAGGGGCCGTGGCTGATTTATACAGGATGTGACGGGGAGCATCCACACGTTTTGTTCTGCTTGCACCTGTAATCTCAGGAGAAATGTGACTTTCAACATCCACAGCAGGAACTAAAGGGAGAAGAGATGTGATTACACTCCAGCTCCGTTATGATAAGGATGATGCATCCTGTAGATACCCAAAGGCACATTCTGCTTCCTGACCTCCACTGCTGAGGTCAGAGGTCACGGTCAGCTGCAATGGGAGTCTGGATTTTGGCTGGAGGCCTGGGCAGATGCATTCCTGCATGCAGCAGTTTAAACTCCAGCCACCAGACTAAGCTGCAGAGATGTGATTGCCTTGGTGAGAACAAAAGTTTGTAAACACAAGTCAGAGCTGGCCTTCCCTTCAGAGAGGCGCTCATCTGGTTGTGGGCTGAATCAGATGCGCTCTGGAAACTATGTGCAACAAAAAAAAAAAAGCAGCCAAGACACCAGAAGACGTGGCCTTATCGTGAATCTGAGTCTAAAATGTAGTTTCTGTCTCTCACTGACCTGGCTCGGGTGATAACCCCGACGTTCCGCCGTATTCCAGGACCGTCAGCAGTGCGATGAAGAGGTGGACGGGAGAGAGTCCTCGTCCAGAAGCGCGGACCCCGCAGTCCAAACGGGTCATGTTGTCAGGACGGTGGCCCGTCTTTTAGAAACATTTAATGCCTTGCTTACACCGCGTCGACTGTCACTTATTTTTAAATCATTCCCACAGACGCTGGGCGCACTGTTTCTCTTTGTTGCGAGCATGCACTTAAACTGTAACAGTCCACCTCAGGCCCGGACATGGTCTGCGTCCGCGGGCCGCTCCCGTCGCATTCTCCGTCTTTCTGCCACTTGTTTGTACGTCGGCGTCAATGTTTGCTCGCGAGCAGCGGACCCCTCCGTCCCTCCATCAGTCTCCGCACCAACAACGGCCAAGTGACAGCTTAAAAATGTTCTCTGCAAACTTTGGTGGAGCCACCCCCACAGATGGGTGGACTTAAGACAATGGGCCATCTTTCAGCGGGGCCGCGGACTTAAAGGGGAATGCTGCTGCAAGGAATCGGATATGGCGCTCCAGTCCAATTGGCAGTCCCCCCCCCCCTCCAAACCCCCTGAGGTTCTTTCTGGGTTTTCGGCGGGTCACGTGAGGACCCGTTTCTTTATTGTTGCGTTCACTTGAAGTCAGAGAAAGGAGGACAGATCTGGGAGGGCGGTGCATTGTTATAAACTCTCTAACTGGGAGTTAATTAACTGGGAGCAGTTCAGTGCAGATCCGAAAACATCTGCAGTCGCGAAATACACCGTCTTTGTCTTTAAGTGGAACAAAGTCAAGTCTTGAAAACAAATCCACATGGTCACTAAACTCTACGTCATTGTTTGACTCTATTATTTGCGTCTGCTTTGAGTTCAGCGCCCCCTCTAGCGGTAGAATGAGGGAACTGCGGGCCACTGATGCAGGGATGATACTTGTGTGTTATAGAAGTTTATTCCCACATTTATTCTAAAGGCGCAGCAGGCTTTGAACACACACTGAGCTTGGTGATGATGAACAGAGATGGAGAGGGTTTAACTTTGGTCTCTTGATGCCTTTATTTGTTTCCTTGATGCAAAGTTATGAGCGTCTCCAGCATTCCGTCACATGCCTAATGAGCTGAGAATGCTGGGGGAACTAAATATAAATTGCTACCCATCAGCGCAGCAGCCCCCTTGTGTTTGTTTCTCCTATCGTGGGGCTTTGTGCTCGTTTCCACTGACTGAGACTGTCTGCGTAACTGTCACGTATCCTGCGACCAATCGTGGCGCGGCTCGGGAACGACACACCTGTATAAAAGCAGGCTCGAATCCACCGAATAGGGATAAGGAGCTGAGACGCTTGCGCATGGCGTGCCTGTGCAGGTTTTCCATCCATTCCGCTTGTGAGAGCCCGGCGTGAGTCCAGGTGCCTAACTTTTTTTTGGAAGATGGATGACATATTCAACCACAGCGGGGAACCGAACAGAAGTTCACCCGGCGACGAGAGATTCAGTTTCGAAGACATCGACGTGAGCGCGGACGGCACTCCCATCCTGCGGATACTCATCTGCGTGGTGTACTCGGTAGTTTGCGCCATGGGCTTGGTGGGCAACCTGCTCGTGTTTTTCCTCATGAGGCTGCGACAAGGTCGGAAGAAGTCCACCATCAACATCTTCATCATCAACCTGGCAGTGACGGACTTCCAGTTCGTGCTCACGCTGCCCTTCTGGGCCGTGGACACGGCGCTGGACTTCAGCTGGCCGTTCGGAGACGCCATGTGCAAGATCGTCCTCTCGGTCACCGTGATGAACATGTACGCCAGCGTGTTCTTCCTCACGGCCATGAGCGTCACCCGCTACTGGTCGGTCGCCTCGGCGCTGAAGCAGAAAGCGCGCCGGAGGTCCCGGTGCGTAAAGTGGGTGTGCGCGGTGCTGTGGGTGGCGGCGACGGTGGCCACGGCTCCCACTAGCATCTTCTCCACCGTGACTGAGGTCGCTGGAGAGAAACTCTGCCTCCTCAAATTCCCCGAAGGATACGACTGGCTCGCCCTCTATCACATCCAGAAAATCCTTATAGCCTTCCTGATCCCCATGCTCATAGTCTCCGTCAACTATCTGATGCTCCTGCGCTTCATAAAAAGGAGGAGCATGGTCAGCAGCAACTCCAAACGGACCACTAAAGTCACCAAATCTGTCGCTATTGTGGTTTTGTCCTTCTTCTGCTGCTGGATGCCGAACCACGCCATCACCTTCTGGGGCGTCCTGGTCAAATTCAACGCGGTCGACTGGGACAAGTCATACTACACGGTGCACACCTACGTGTTCCCGGCCACCGTGTGCCTGGCGCACGCCAACAGCTGCCTGAACCCGGTGCTTTACTGTCTGATGAGGCCGGAGATCAGGAAGATGCTCAGCGGCTTGTTTTGGAGGGACTCTGCGCCATCCTCCAACAAGGACTGCGCGGCGCGCTACTTTACGCAGAGAGAAGCCGGCGGAGTCGTGTCTCTCCAGGTGATGGACAACGAAGCGTACACGCTGTCCACCATAGACCGCAAGGGCTTATCAAGCACCAAAGTCGCGCCATACACCCGGTGAAAATAACCCCCATGTAGCTGCCCCCTCCCCTCTGTTTGTCCTACTGTGAAGTTGCGACTCGTGCGTAAAGCTTATCCATCTCCGACTTGAACGTTTTTAAACTACTTAATCGTGCACGTAATCAGGTGGTTGATGTGTGACAAGTGTGGCTGTCACAAAGTCATCGCTCGTTCATTTCCTCTTTGCCCTCTGTAAAATCACACACACTCATGAGAGAGAAGCAGAGAGACCGGGACCTGTACCAGAGAGGTACCGGAGACCCGGACGAAGACCCGACATGGAATTGTATTCTGAAAAAAGGACCAGCAGTGGATTTGGAGAGACATTGACAATGTTTTCTACTCATGTAAAGTCGACCTGTAAATAAAATGCCTTTTTTACAAACTGGTTGATTTCCACTTGCTGTCCTTTTCAAACCTTTTTCATTCATTAGAATAAAAAAAGTTGTTCATGACTCACCACGTCAGACGTGTTGTGAACGTCCTCGAGATGGATAAAAGCAAACTGAGCTATATTCTCAAAGTCTATTTGTATTAACTTTTGCTAAAATTAGCTATTTACGCTGCTAACACCCTTAATTAGCATCACAGAAACTAACTAGCTAGCTAGCTAGGAAGTTCGCGAACATTAGAAGTCTGATCTCGCGAGAGCGTGTCGTCGAGACAGAGAAAGACCTCGAATGTTCTGCGAACTTGTCGGTTGATAGGTGGCTTGTGAAAATGGCTCCAGTGTTGACGTTGGAGCGAAAGAATAAAAGCGAAAAATAATAGCGAAAAGAATAAGCGATATATATACAGGCCTACATAAATAATATATATATATATATATATATATATATATATATATATATATATATATATATATATATATATATATATATATATATAAATAAATATATATAAATATATATATATATATATATATATATATATATATATATATATATATATATATATATATATATATGTGGGTAACAGCGTTTAAGATCATAACAGCGTTTAAGATCATTTTTTTGTTCTATTTTATAAAATATGTCAGTAAGTGCACCTCTCCTGAACTTTTAAGCTTTCACATGTTTCTTAAAAAAAGGCAGTTTCTAATAAGCGACTACATGACACCAGTCCACATCTGCGGCCTTGTTGTGTACGCTCACGTGACTCCTTTATAGCGTAACAGGGGTCATCCTTACGTTCCCCAGGTCAAATGTTCCCCGGTTGCAATACATTTATTTAGTTTAGTTTATCAAAACTTTCCAAATGTGACAAAAACAAAAGGCAATTTACAGCCTAATCTCTCCTCATAGGCCTAGTTGGATATACACCTCAAATTATACCATCAGTGCCGTGGAATCTGGCACTGATGGTATAACAGATCTTGGAAAATTGGAGCCTTTTTCAAAAAAAGCTAAGCTCCTGCGTAACGTTAGCTTTTTTATTTATACCTATCGCATTCAAGCTTCAAAAACCACTTTATGTGGTGTTAATCTGGGAAGATTATCTGGCTAAACAAAAGCACGTTAGAGTCATACACTTTGATGTACTTGAGCTAGTTTTCTGCAGAAATCCATAAAGCCAATGGGGAAAACAATTCTCACCTTCCATATTTCCTACCAACCGACTTATCTTAACCCATATCTGAACTCGGCCTTCATTTTAGTCTTTATCGGCACCTGTAGCTTCATGATTGCATTTTGCGTGACGCTATTGCAGTGACACAAAAACATATGGATTCCTGCAGTGTTTTTTTTTATCATGTGCAGGCAGTTTTCTAATGAGTGCTGAATTCATATTCTGCACCAGCTCTAGTCTGTGACAGGTGAACCCAGGGAGGAGGTGTTTGAGTGAATGCAACACAGGAGAGCCTTGAGTTGAGGGAGTCTGCTGGAGCTCAGGGAGTCCTGAGGGGGTCCTGGAGCTGAGGGGGTAGCTGTGGGAATCTCCTGGAGCTGAGGGGTCTCCATGGAGCTGAGGGGTCTCCATGGAGCTGAGGGGTCTCCTGGAGCTGAGGGGTCTCCATGGAGCTGAGGGGTCTCCATGGAGCTGAGGGGTCTCCTGGAGCTGAGGGGTCTCCTGGAGCTGAGGGAATCCGCTGGCTGCAGTCGGCTGAACAAAAAGGAAGAACCTTAGGAAGAGCAGCAGAAAACTAAATTCTTGATGTCTTTTGGCTCAATATCAGGAGCACAACTTCAATATTTTATCAGGAAAAAAAAATCGATATATGCATAATTGACCTGAGAGTAGTTGTACAAGCGGTGATCTGGATTTAAATCAATATCACTAAAAATGACGTGTTCAGATGGCTTAAAGGTCATAACGCATATAATATATACTATAAATATTCAGTCAGGCAAATCATGTGTACATAATTGAACTGAAGCCGAGGACATTCATTGGAAAGAGAAAGATGTGGGCGTTAATCCGCTGTGACTCAAATAAGCTCCACACATGTCAATGCAGTGAAAAAGACAACCAAGTTAAGTTTTAGGAAAGTAAATTAGACAATAATAACTAGCCGCATTGGCAGGTTTAACCCCCATCCTAACAACATTTAACAAAGTGCACTAAATAAGAAACCATTGCTGCAAAATTGGATTTCGTCTCAAAATAGAATTAGTTATGTAATTAAGGTAATCTGAAGGGGGGGGAAAACCCTGATTATGATTATTTTAGGAAGGTTTCAGTTAATTTGATTACAGTGTTGTATAAAATAAAACAGCACAGGAGGAAATATGGATTATATCAATTTAATTTTGCTTCAGCAGTCGTCACTGAGCACACAAACGTAGAGAAATCTCCACTCTTTTGTTTTATTCAGTGTTCAGGTTTGCTTTTGATTCAACATTTTTTATTTATCTTTAAGTTTTACATTCACACATTTTCATGCCTGCAAACCCACATTTACAGTAATCATATAGACGCCATAAGAATCATTTGAAATTAATCTTTCCTAATTTCCATTTCTTAAGAGTCTATCTACTGCAACATGTTCTGCAGCACATTTACATAACCTCACTTTTCGTCTGTGTTTTGTATACTTGGATTTATTGATTATCTTTGTTTGTGCAGCTGCTTTCCCATCTTTTAATTACATTTGCAAAAGCAAACATCTATTTTCTCCCCTCGGGGATGAAAACCTCGACACTGTTGGACGTGTCAGCGGGCAGATGGTTAACATGCGTGCCAACGGAACAGAATCAAACTGCATCCCTGAACACAAATGACAGTTTCACTCACACACATGTGGGAGGCTCTGTTTTAACAAGCCTTTGATCAGCGGCCTCCACACAGTCACAGCTGTGCTGGAAGGTGAACTGTAGTTTGCGATGCTGAAATGAATACTGAATTAGGACCCTTGTGGCAAACCTGCCAGTTTACTTCTTTACTGAAAGCTGACTTTTATCCACACAGCGTTCAGCTAAATATCACACCCTGAAGCTTTGACACTGGCAGGCATATGGTCTGTTAATGCTGTCGTAAAGTTCATAATCATTAATATACTTCACTTTGATAATTTGCTAATGAAACAGTGATAATCAAACTGTATGTGGCTGCAGTCTCAGATATCAGAAGCTGAACACTGCCCCATACTGGTGGATGAAGAGCATTACAGAGCTCATTCTCTAAATTTCCTTGTTAAAAAGGTGCAGTCTGAGGAAACAGCCTGGCGTTCTTCCAAGTTTCTAAGACTTGAGGCAAGGTCGGTCGAATATATTGATTGGTTGCATTGTGGGAGATGTATTCCATTAACTGACAGGATTTTAATACACAACTCTCTTTGTGCAGCTCAAACTCCTCAGACGTTCATTAAAAAGACATCCAGAGACATATACAGAGTTTTATTTATAGGCTTATTACAGCTCTTCACACCTCATCAAACAGGACAAACTGACATTCTTTGATAACACCAGCGGGAGTGCTGACATACTGTAAGCACTGTGCATCTACTGGACTCATCTTTGTGGCATCCGATTACCATTTAGTTACTTAGTTGAAATCCATGTCGTCTGCAGTATTTAATGCACATCATTATGCTCTGATGCAGTGCATGTTAGAAGGCATGCAACATCTCCTAACAGGTTCAGTAACACAAAGTCTAGTAATAATAATCTAGCTATAAACCATGTGGAAAAAGTACTGAAAACCATTATAGGACCTGAAAAGGTATAAAAAGATACTTGACTATTTACAAAATTCAAGTTAATTTTGTACAAAGTAAAAGTGCATCAAATGTTTTAATGTTTTCCAGGATGAAAATATTAAAAAGGAGAAAAGGAGATTCTTTGCTGTCGAAAAAGATCAAGAAACATCTCTGTTAAAGTTAAAACGTCATGAATCTTCTTTGTACTCTGGCGACTTTAGTTCAGTTTTTTTTTCTTCATAAATTATTATGCAAGTGAGCTGAACATGTTGCAGATAAAAAAAAAATCTTTTAAAACATCGAATTCAATATACAGTATAGTAACTTTACATTTGGGTGGCATGTCACCCTTGAGGTTTTTCATTTGTATTTCAAAATTTACCATAAGAGTTAAATAAATATACATCAGTAAGAGACAAAAGAGTGATTGGCTAACGCTTGCCTGAAGGGCAAATGGCCTGACATTTTTTGAAACAAATCGATCGAAAGCTCGCTCTGTTCTTCTTTTCAAACGGCCGGGAAAAGCATCACAGCTCCAACCCTAAGCCAAGAAAAGCAGAGCTCACAGGTCTGTGGAAGGTACGACAACGAGGGCGGTGAATACATAGACGAAGAAGAAGGCCCTGATGTCGCAACAGTGCAGGAATGCTAAGTGAGTGTGACAGTGCTGACTCTTGGGGGTCGTGGCGTGCGACAGATCCAGTGCACTGAATAAGCCTTGCTTATGCGGCCATGCGGCGCTGTCTATGCGGCTCCACTGTGGTGTTGGGGAGCAGGGGGATGGGGGGTGTGAGTTGGTCCCTGAGTGTCGGGTCCCCTGTGGAAAAGGTGTCTGCTGGGGGCCCTCAGCCTGCGTTACCGTTCTTCGCCCACTTTCCCGTTTGCCTCCTGCTCGTCCTCGTCTCTTGGCTTCTGCCTCCGGAAGAAGCCGAGCTGGGAGGGAGAGGAGTTAGAAACAGCGGGGAGTTAGACACAGCGGGGAGTTAGACACAGCGGGGAGTTAGACCAGATGTGCACAGAAGGTCATTCTTGAGCATCAGGTGTTATTATGCAACACTATGACATCTCTGAGAGGACGATTGTGACGAGACGGTTAAAAGAAAGAAAACAAAACAACACATTTAACTATACGTAGCTATATAAACATTACTTTTTCAGTGACATTCTGCCAGTTAATATCACAGATTTGACCTTTCAGTGTTATTTTATTCCTGACCAGAGGGGGGCAGCATAACCCTACGCTGGCTGTGACTGGTTTAGATTTTAACAGGGACTACAAAGACTTCAGATGACATCAAGGCAGCAAGAGAACGACATGCTATTTCCTACTGTAGATAAAATAACACTGAGGCAGAGCTGATCTTTGATAGTCTCAACAAAGACATACTGTAGATCTTGATGTAATAACCTCTAGTAAGTGTGCGTTATATGACGGCTTACCTTCCATAGAGCGAGACTGAGCAGTGCTAACAACAAGAGTCCTCCCAGCGTGCTACCGATGATAATCCAGTTTGAGATCCTGTAATCTCCCTCCTTCCGGATCTCCAATATGATCTATGGACGATATGATATTTGAATCATAATGGACTGATATCTTTTTGTGTTCATCTTGTACACAAATAAAAATATGATGCACATACAGAAATATATAATTATAGATTACCCTTGGGTAAATATGATCATATATTATATGATCATCTGCAGAATCGTACTTTTATTCAGCACAATATGTGTGCAAACTTAGAAATTGGTCTGAAGTTGTTCTGAAAACTTGACTTCTTATCATATTAAAGGCATACTTGCAGCACAGCTCAGAACCAGGTTTACCACAGAACCAATTCCTCTTTTTATACTCATAATACATTTACATGAGCTAATATAAATGAGTATCTATTTGCTCATACAAGCACAATAAAGAGATATTATATGGCTGTTTGAAATGGCCAATAGATGGCGGCACAGATCAGCGTACGGGTCCAGACTTGTACATGTTGTGCCGCTGGTCCTTTCGGTCCCTAAGCACCACACAACACGTGTGCTCCAATACCAGCCTTTCCCGCCGTATATACGCTGCTTCATTGATGCTGGGCCACGCTCAACTGTAGCTAACTCCACTGATATCATTTAGAAAGTAGTCACTGCAGAAAGTGATGGTCTTGTTTAGCGTTATTATTTACACTTAACCTTCAAAAGGATAAGGGTGTGATCAGTCAAACCTGGCAGTTCACAGCATAATTGTTTGTTGACTCACATGTCTGACAGGCCTCTCTTCATGTAAAAACATGGGGCTGGAGGAGTGGAGCTCCACTGATGCGCTGGTTCCCAGTTCCAGGATTTTAAATTTCAGCTGGAGAGGAAATCAAAACATGCTGCCAGTTTTTTACAAACCCATTACACAGCTTAAAGCAGAAAAACAGCAAGACAAAGAGAGCACTTGCATTCACGTGTGTGCTTTTAAAATGCCGGGGACTTCCAGCTTAATGGATGCATATTTTGGGTTTTATACTCACTGCGTGTAAGGTGTCTATTCGCAGAGCTCCTGTGATTCTAACTGCAATTTCCCTGTAGGAGGCCACGTTGACGGTACATTGGATTGGCAGCGTGAGGGTGTTGGACCGGTTCTGTGTAAAGAAACGCATCCAAGTTGGAAATAGAAAAATCTTATTTGGGAATGAATTAGGTTGGCTTGTTCTTTACCAAGCGGGAGAAGCGTGACAGGTCCTCAGGTGACGCTCTGCTCTCGGCCACATGCTGAGGCGGTAAACAGCGAGTACCGTCTCTCTGAGGTGTGACATGAGAGGGGAAACACTCGTTAGTATCTTACAACCTTGTATCTGCAGTGAAAGAGTGCAATAATATCCAGATGAGATGAGGTGTATTAGCATTACTTAATGAATGCACATACATTAAAAAAATGGTCTTTAAAATCTTTAAAAATATTTGTCCATATTCCCAAATATTAACAGTGAGTCCAAGAAAGGATTTTCCGCCGTAAATGACAAAGCCAGTCAGAGCCACAAAAGGATCCACGAAGAGGGCCTGTCTTCACTTCCATTGTGGACCCCCTTTGGAAACCGGTGCTCACCTGGTCAATATAGAAGTCCGATATCTGCAGGAGTTGGTTCCCATTTTTCGTCATTTCTGGGATCTCAATGTTCAGCTGCAGATCCTTTACAGGAAAATAGCCAAGGTTCTGGATCTGCAGCAAAAACAATGTGAAGTACATTATCTATCTGTCTAGTTAGGATAAGTGTGTAGAGCTAATGGCCGGGTGGATGTTTTCCTGTACAGTTACTTGCAGTAATAATAATGATGATAAAGATTCTCACCTGGAAAGTGAAGTTGAAAGGAGGGCCGATAACTCCGGGCTCCTCCAGCGACAGCTCTGACTTGATGTCATATCGGGTCGGATTTGAATCCCTTTTGAAGTGCAGAACGAGCACAAACAATAAACAAGTGAGACAGCTATCATCCTCCGTTTATCAGAGCTTGAAATCTCAAGTTTAATACGTGACAACCAAGTCCCTAACCGGCTACAGCATCTGCAACTTCTCTCACACCGAACTGACAGCATTTGGAAAAAAAAATCACACTTTGCTCCTGTGACTTGCATTTCTAAGTTTGTTGCTTCCACAATCATCAATAATCATTCATCAATGCGGAGCTTCAGCAGCATGCATCGTTTGGAAGGACATTGAGAAACTGACAAACCTTGTGAAGAGAAGGTCGGCCTCGTATTTCAGTGAGTAATAGATATCATTGAAATTATCAGCTGTGCTCATCTCATCGCCATCACTGTTGACAGAACGGGACACAAACATTGGAAGAACGTGAGCGGTGATGTGACAGCCGGACACACCAGATAAAATATTTATCCTCGTGGCAGCATTTCCATCTCACTCTCCCCAAGATATGTACGGTGAACGTAATGCCTTCTGAGAAATCTTTGTTGATCTTTGGCATCAATAAACGGCAGCTGAGGACAGACTTCTCTCTATGCAAACAGGAAGTCTACCTAATGTCTATCGCTGTGAAATACAGATAAAGGTTCACACCTTCTGGCCTCCAGGATAACCCTGACGTGCTCCAGGAAGACAGCACGGCTGAACTCAAACTCCAGACGGAATGATACCTACACAGAAGAGAAAATAAAGGTTCAAACAATAAATTCATTTTAGCATCATTTCATTTTTACCACCAAAACAAAACCACGAAAAGCGCTTCTTTTGACTCCACACGTGTCTCTATTCACCAAACAGTAAAAGCCATGCATTATGGATTGAGGAGTAAAGTCTGCAATAACCATGTATCCAGCTTTGACCCCAGGCAGCCAGCTGCACAGTTGGTGCTGCTTAAACACAGCCAGGGAATTTCCCCTTCGTCCAGGACTATAAAGTAAATGCAAAATCAACACGACTACACACAAACACACACACATACGACTAACAGTAAGAGTCAGGTTCAGGATAAAATGCAAGGCCAGAGGCAGGAAAGAGAGGAGACGGACAGAAACGGGGGACGAAGAGATGACGGGTATGTAAGAGAATGGGAATCATTAGAAGAAGTCCAAACAAAAAACCGAAGGCGAGGCCAAGTCTAGAGAGGAGGGGAGGAGAGAAGAGGAGTGGAGGTTTGATTGGCAGCCGAGAGCAAACCGAGCTGATCCTTGTTTACAGAACTCCATGTCGTAATGAAATCCTGACGGACTCCGTCTGACCAGAGAGGAAGACGCTAGGTTTACTGTGGCTTCCCTCCTCCATATAGCCTGACTCATCCCTGACAGACCACAGATATAGTACAGATATACAGAAGTAATGACCTGTATTAAGTGCTGGAAAGTACATTTGCTCAAAGTATGGTTCTAAATGTACTTTTCCGCACCTTTGTACTTCTACTTCAAAAATATTGTTCTCCACTAAAAGCATTTGACAGTTAGAGATACCAAAGTAGTTACTTGTTAATTTGACATTGATTGGTTCTCAACCTTTTCAGTCTTACTAAAAACTGTTCATATAATCGGATCCTATTATGAGGAAATAATCCCTTGTTTTTGTTATGAAAGCCCCAGAAAAATAAATCCTGGGACATTTTGTCCATTTTCAAAATAATTGGAAAGATCTGTGTTGACAGTTGACAATCACTTAGAAGACAGTTAGATGAAAACACACACACACACACACACACACACACACACACACACACACACACACACACACACACACACACACACACACACACACACACACACACACAGACACGCAAGCGGTAAGGGGTTTGAAAGACATGATGGTCTGTGACAAGGGGATGTTTGTGCGGCAGCATAGTTGGACGTTGAAATTCAGACAGAGCACGAAGCTTCCCGTCCTCCTCTGGTTTGACGTAGTTCATCCACAGTCGTCCATTTTGGTGCTGACAACAAAACAGTTGTCAGCACCACGGCATGATCTCTAGACCTCACTTTGCTTTCGGCGGTAGTAAGGTTTACGGTACACATGCTAGTTTCACGCTGGTCGAATGCAACCGGAAAAGTCAAAACAAGAGTGATAACTGGCTGTTTTAAAAAAAGCTTGCCCTGAGGTTTGTACTTTCCTTCAGCTGAGCAGCGGTTTGGGGCAGGCTTGGCAGCGGCACCGGTGGACAATCAGCCTTGTTTAACCCCATGCCACATTTTTAAAAGGCTCCCCACCAGAGCAGATCAGCTATGTGGCTCTGGATGCTGTTCAGGCTGAATGAGTGGGTATGAATCAGTTTTAAAGGGTGACCGGAGTCCTCATCGCTCAGTTGTTATGGAGCGTTACGGAGAAATGCGCTAATATTTCCGTTGCCAAAGAGACGGCTATTGTTTGTGATAATGACGTGGTGGTCAGGACATTTCGTGAATGCTTTCAATCCCCTTCATTACCTCTTTCCTGCAGGCTTTTGTTCTGACATCAATGGAAAAGACGGCTTAGGTATAATCTGCCCACTGTTTAATAGCTTTTAATTGCACCGTGCGATGCACTACCAGTGTCATCCCTATCAAAGTTAATTCAAACATCACCCTCTTAAAAATAAAACTTGATGCCTCGCTGTAAAACACACTGGGGTCTCATAAATATCCTTGACATTACAAGCCCGTGGAAAGGCTCGGAAACGGGAGCATTTAACGCGAGAATCAGTAACAGATGAGAAAATAACCTCTCGGTATCTCTCACTATGTCTTACCTGGTGCACTAGGCAAAGTGGAGAGAAAACCTTCCTAATGGCTTCTGGTCTACGTACCGCGCTGCTACAGTAAGATGCATCTTGGTATAAAGATTTAATAACAAGCAAATAGGGTGGCTAATTTGAATTTTTATTGTGTGTAGAGGACGACGGTATTAAGACGGTCAGAATAAGGGACAGTTCATTTCTTTTAAGAAAATGCTTTCAAAACTGTGGACTCAAACGTTTTGGTCCGTCTCCTAGAAATTCCCCAAACTACACACTGTAGGTTTTCAGTTCCACCAATATGTTTTTGTGCCAGTGACAGCGTGTCCTCGTTCTAGCTGAATGTTAAACATAGGAACAATGTGGAGGTTCATTCTTGGGAACACATAAAATATCAACTCATATGACCTCAATAACTTAGTAAGTAGTAGTAAGAAGCGGATGTAGTCGCCGTGAAGTCCCCCTTTGGTTTGTGGACTACGGTTTGGAAGCCTTGAGTTCGGCATTTGGAACCAGCAGTGACACAATAGTGTGGAACAACTAAATTGTGAATGAGACATTTTTTAGGCGACCAAAAGCTGAAAACACACTGTGAAAGGGGTAAAGTTGAAAGACAAAAACAAAGACAACGCCCAGACTGAACAAGTCCAAGTAGCCCTCCCCTACCCTGCTGTATGTTTTACTCTAAATGGAAAGATCGCTTACATCATGAACGTCACGCTATATTGAAGACGTGAAACTAGCGATTGAGACCATGTTTAAGTAAATAAATCAAGTAAGACGTAGGGTAATGTTCTCATAGACTTCTTTTTGCAATCGGAGAAGTCACATCCTGATGGCCATTAGAAAGAATGCAAGTTTAAGGCACTTCAGCTTGGGCTTCACTTTTCAAACCGGAGGTTGCCGCCTGAGCAAGTTCAGTTCCATGAAGAAGGCAGTGGGATGTAGGCAAAAGCTCTGGAAAAAGCACGACTTTTAACATGTTAAACTGAAGTTAAGAAATAGTGAACACATTCCCAGTTTGGAAGAACATCACAACTTGTCAGGTTTCCGGGAACGCTGCACTACTCTGCTGGTTCGGCGCCTTACTAGATAGATTTTGATCAATGAGGGACTGAACTGTATTAACCAGGGCTCTCTTTAGAGTTTTACACAATCTGATGACAAAACAATCCTTGACACTGGTGCCTGATGCCGAGTGTAGCTGAGGTTTTAAGTTTTAAGAGGATGCGATGGCTCTGGGAAACCTCAGAAAGTATTACGTTTCAACATCGTAATGTGCTTTGTGGGGGGAAACCTTTACGCATAGAACTGTAAATAATGATGCTTAATAAGTTGTTGTTTTGGCTTGAAATCTCTTTAAACTGGTGCAATAATGAGGAAGTGTTCAGGATTAAAATGTATATTATAGTTAATCACATTTGTTATAATTAGAAAGTTAAATAGAGAACGGCAACAGTTTTAGTGTCAACGGTGGGGACTTTCATGTCACACTGGATCTCACAAACCAGAACTAAACTTGGCTCCTCTGGTTGGCTTGTGGGTTTTTACATTTACTAGTGTGGTCTGTCATGGTCATCTAACGCTTGCAGCATGTGTTTTAGGCTGCTGCGATCGAATATTGCCCACATTGGAAGCGTTTTATCACATAATGTGTGGGCTTCGAGGCTGCTCTGACAGGGAAGTGTGTGGAAGTGTCCCCTGCTAAATAGTTGTTGTTTTTCAATTTGAAAATGTTTTTCAAACACAGAATCGATGATTCTCACCTACAAATATGATTTCTTGGACTTAAATCACCCAGGAACAAACTGTCAGGTATAATATATAGTATATAATATTTAGTGCAAAACCTGCAAATCCATCATTTTGATTTGACTTAAAATAGAACGGCAAAATATGTGCCCAGTTAAGTGTTTTGATAGTAGATTAGAGCAAATTATAAACAAAGTCACAATTCCACAGTGAAACGTGGTTTATACATTAAAAATAATGTCACTGATTCAGTGTGTGATATCTCACCTGACTTTTGGCCCTCATGAACGGAGCGCTGACATTGCAGATCTTCTCATTCCTCAGTTTGTCTTCAATGAAACACTCGATTTTGATGTCAGAGTTGTCCTGAATCAAAAATAATAATGACGTCCATGTCTATAATACATTACAAACATACGTACAGTGAAATAATTAAATCTAAAATGCAATTGAGTGAGCAGCAAGTATGAAGTATTACGATACTTGACCTTTTAAGTCATTATATATATGTGAAGACCTGTCCTACTTGGCCTCTGATTGGCTAGTAGTTGTTGTCTTTTTTAGTTTATTGCTGATGTGGATGTACTTATAAGGATGTCTGCCTTCTTGTGGTGCTGTCATATGTTACTATATATATATATATTTTAATGCTGTAATGCATATTGCCTGTATGGATGGAGTACAATTACAGATCTGTTGATTGTAACTATACAGTGCTATAAGCAGATTACAACACACCATAAGAATGTTTGTAATACATTATAGACACAAGCTTCATCGAAAGTGTTGTTTTTACTCTTTAGAGTATTTTAGACAATTTCACACAATTTAGGGAAAAATGTTCTCATAATAAACCAAATGGCCGATGACAATGTACCTTGACTATGAGGCTGGAGAAGCGTAGATTGGGTGTATAGGTGATATTTAGGCGGGCATGGTAGGCGTTCTCTCCCTTGTTCTCCAACCGGACATCCACCACCATCCTCCTCCTGTTTCCCTCCAGAACCCGCAGAGATCCCTCGCTTCCTCCTTCACTCAGATGGCGGCAGAGATCGCCACGAGACTGTACGGGCTGCGCACAGAACTGCCTGGGAGGCGGTGAGGGAAAGACAAGTGAAATCTTAAGCAACAGAGCAGGCGAAGGATCAGTTTTATTAACGCATGTGTACCTACTTTCGAGTCATCAGGTCGGTCATACTCTGCAGAGCCAAGTCAGGTGTGCAGTGGTCGTCCTCGTCACAGCCGTTCCAGAAGGGCAGCTGGACAAAGACAAGAGCTCTTGTCAAGTCAAAGAAACTCTTTCCATCTGAGTGCATTTTACTAGAACTTGAATGCAAAGATAAGTTGACGCTCTTTCACCTCAGTCCTCACAACCGTAGGCCAGCTGTCATCCAGGACTGGTCCCTGGGCGGGATCTTGTAGGGCCACTTGTGCAGCAAACACTATGGGCCGTGCATAGTCTGTAGTCTCCTAATATAAAACATTAAAGTTCAAAGATAAGCCTGTGGATTCACTCATTTATCATGGCACTTTATCTATGACACTCAAATACACTCACACTAACGTTTACACAAATATACAAGATGCAGAAATACTAAAAACACATGATTATGATCTCATTTTAATGTGCAGTTTGTGTTGTTTTTGGCCATGGGGAAGATCGATATAATTGTAATAATGATGTTTTAAAACTAAGGTAGCTGACTTATGTTTTGCTAAAATGCAACATGTTCAAATTTGACTCTTTTCATTCAACAAGAAAAATCCCACAAGTATCCAGTGAACCTGCCAGAATTGAATTATTGTCAAAAAGCAGTATTTTAACCTTCACATGATACTATAACTTTCCACAGAATCCCACTTAAAATATATATCTTAGCGCCGTCTCGCCTATTCAGTGAACATTAGCCTTGGGATGGGGCGGCTGTGGCTCAGAGGTAGAGCGAGTCGACCTCAAATCGGAAGATCGGTGGTTCGATCTCCGGCTCCTCCAGTCTGCACGCCTTGGACAAGACACTGAACCCCAAATGCAGGTCCATTTAGCAATTATTAATTATAAGTAAACATCATCATGGAGCTCACCATGACGTGGAAGTAGATGTGTTCGCAGGTCTCTTCTCCAGGAAAGAGCGTCAGGTTTTGAGGCTGCAGCTTGTTCGGGTTGTCCAGTATGGCCCGAGGATTGAAACGCCTCTCCGCAATGGAGACATTATATTTAATCCCTGTGGGTCACGGGAAGAGTTAAGAAATGACATGAAATCCTAGATGATCCTGTTTTATTTTTGTTTAAAAGGTTTCTAAGATAGTTTCGGTTTGTACTTGGGTTTGGGGCAGACTCATTAACAACCTGCGGCATCAGGCTATGGTAAATGACATCACCGTAGCCATGCGATGCATTATTACTCTGAACAAATGACAAATGTGTTACCAAGATATACAAGAATCCAAACCCTCTGGCTTAAGTACAGTCATTTCCAAGCCACATTGTTTAAAAGGCTTACCATTTATTGCCTGTTTTCATGGCATGAGGAAAAATCGACTAAGGGTGAACTTATGCATGAGTTGTGTTTGGGGTCAACTACAGAATTAAAGGGGGAAATCTTATGCATAATGGACAGATTTTCTCCACTTCACCACAATTGTCAGTATCACCCATTTAAAAAAGCATTTCCCCTTTTTGACAAGAGAAACTCTTAATACCAATAAATAAAGTTTGATCTTGGACGTTTCCCATCCAAAACAGCTATTACCCCTAACAGCAACATTTGTCATCACTATATTCCTTAAAAATATTGCATATATATATTTGCATAAATAAGATTAACTTGGCCGGGACAGAAAAAGAGCTCCATTTCTGCAACAGACCACAGCGAACTCACAAACACCAGCACATCTGCCACGCGTTATGAGCCAGACACGACAACGAGAGGAAAATTAAATAAACGTGTTCCACTGGATGTAACCAGTGTAGACAAGATAAGTCCCTCTCACTCTTCCTCTTCTCCTGTTTTGGCACATCTGGTAGATTTGATAAAGATGTCAGAGGGTCAACAGGTTAACTCAGAACACGCTCCCCCTGCACCTCTGCTTCCTCCCAACCGATACACAGTGAAACTGAAACCTGCCATCATATCTCTGAAAACAAATTGTGAGCAGAGACACCCTGCAGCACCCATGTGAAGGACTGAGTCACCACCAAACAATAAGAAACAACTCTCTCTTTTGAGACGACTAATACAGCGATAAAATTGCGTTCCCACCTGCGTTCACACATTAAAATGAACATTTTATATCATCGGTGGGCTTGTGATATACCCGGAGATATTTTGGAGGCGGCATCGTTTGCTTTGGCAGAGAACGGCAGTGAGATCAGAATCTTTTACTGCTGGTAAAGAAACACATCGCTTTGGCGCCGCTCTGAACGGAGGAGCAATCACAGATATTATGGAGAGCCGCATGCTGAAAAGTCTGCCGGAGCCAGGAGGACATGAATGATATACATTCACAGGGCTGAACGCCGTTTCTCACTGAAGCCAGCCATGTTTCATCCTGTCATGTCTCCAGATCCACACTACAGCTGAACTACAGTTCCCAAATATAAATCTCTCTGCTCCAAGTGGAACGGTAAAAATTATGTGTTAAAGGTTTGACAATTTCCAGAGGTTTGACAAGACAGCTGGCAGTGTCAGCATCTTTCTGTCTCAGGAAAAATACTTTTTCCTTTCTTGAGATTTGGTGTTCGATTTGATCCGTTGTGCAATAAGTAAAAGAGTCTGCTTTACTAATCGATAAAAAGGAGTTTTATTAACCTTTGAATGATGCCAAACATCGGGTAAAGATAGGGGGGACGAACTGAAGGTTTACTGAGATTCTTCCACAGCAGCGGATTATTTTGACTGACTTACCAATTTCCTGTGTCGGAGGAATGGCTGTCCTGGCCGTGATGTTGAAACATACAATGGCTGACATACAGGTCACATCTTTGCCACCCCTCTGACAGTCCTTCACGAAGATGTTGATCTTACTGGGCTCAAACCTAACAGTGGTATATATCCGCACGACACTCTGTGACCTGTGAGGGCATAAAGACGTGTGAGACTCAGGAATATTCTTCTGAATATATGATTCTTTCTGAAGTCGTAAATAATACTCTCTATTACAGGGTTTTAACAGGAAATGTAACAGTAAGCTAAGAACCGCGGGGATAAGACAGATGTCTCTAAAGTAACTGATGAAATTTATTTGGAGCCAGCTGTGTACTCGACAGTGTGTTTTTAATATTCTTAGGTGGAATACTCACCAAAGGAGAACAGCAGCACCAAGGGAACCTACTGCCAGGTCCACTAAACCATCATTGTTCATGTCCATTGTGCCATGAATACTGCGGCCGAAGTACAGCAGGCCGGGAGCCAAATCTGCTGCTGCGATCCTCTGGGAAACAGGCAGAAAAAGAGATCCGAGCAAATCAATCAATGAGCAATCAGAATGACGACAATGCTGTGGTTAAAGCCATCACCGGAGCGGTCGTGTGTGGAATTAAACTGTAACGTTCATACGACATTATTTCAAGTGGGAGCAAAACCTCTTGTGGTCTGTGTTTGTACGTTTTACCAAATGTACTGCAAACTATATTTCACATTAATACCAGCCGTTCTCTGAAGCAATTTCGTTGTATTGTGTGCAATGACAATAAAGAATTCTATTCTATTCTATTCTATTCTAGCATTGACTTAAATTGGTCACCACAGCTTCCTGCTTCTGTTTACATCAGTGTTGTCACTTACAGTAGGCTGTCAGTTTCATGCCTTTGTCATTGCAGAGTTATTGTCACATGATCACCCACCTGCATCCCTCCCCCTCATTATCTCATAGTCACTTAGTGTTGCAACACGTAAGGTATTCTTTGGAAACTGATGAGCAGTCATGTGCTTGTTAAAGTCTGGACTGCAAACCCCCTACCTGCTTGTACTTGCGCAGTATTCTGTTGTGCTGGCTGAAGAAAACATAAATGGCTCCTTTGTGGTCGTCTTCCAGCGGGGCTCCCACCACCAAGTCATTGAAGCCGTCACCGTTCAGGTCAGGCACAGGAGCCAGCGACGAGCCGAAGCGGGCGTTCTGGCCGCCGTTATGGATTTCCAACGCCCCCTCAAAGATGAAGCGATTCTGGAGAATGAAGGGAAACATCGTGATGCATGCTCATTAATTTGTTACAAATGTTTTCTTTTCCCCTTGGTTCCCACTTCACAAATATCTGAAGGCAATTGCCCCTCAGGGATATTTTAGATCGGTGGTGGGTCCCAGAGCGGGAGATCTGGCTGCTTATTCCCGAAAAATGAACTGCAACAAACAAGCTCAGTGGACCAAAACCTTTTATAATCACAACACAAAATGATCCAAGCTTGATTCTCCTCCCTGACACTGTGTCCAAATACATGAGAAGATAATTGCAAATTCAATAAATCAATATTACTGCCAGCAAGTAAATAAGCTTGTGTTAGGAGTTAATGTTACAGCCAACTAGAAAAATAGCACATATACTGTGAGAAAGTCCTGCTCTAAGTCTTATCTACAGTAGTGGGGACGTCCAAGCCTTCTGGCAGACTTTTCTAGTCAAAGTGCTGATCTGTTCTTCAACTGATCCGTCAGAAATCTCATAACAAGACCAAGGGAGAGATTGTTGTCCTCTCTGTCCCCCTCCAGTTGGATTTGTTATTTAAATGATCTCAAAACCATCTTTAGTGTAATCATGTTGGAATTTTTACAGGAAAAAGTAACAAACAAAATTCCTTTATAATCTTTCCAATCAAACAAAAGATAAAGTTTGAAGCAGCTCCTGTGTTTGCTACATAATCCTTTAATTCAGTCTTTTTGAACTCAAATATCTCAAACATCTGGCAACAAAATAAAGAGGACTTTTACTTCTAGGTCGTAAAAAGAACTAAAGAACGGCGTATAGCTTCAGTGTATTTATTTGAAGTTCTATTCTTAGCAAGTGTAGCGTCAGATGGAAAATATCTACTTCTCTGAAAGCAACTAGCCGACTGGACAAAATGGAGCCAAATAGCTCAGTCATCAGAAGTCATGCATATCATTGCTCCACTTGGCATCCCGGCTCATAATATAATTTAGTGTCGGCAGACGGAACATGAGATCACTTGTTATTTCAGTTGAGTAAATGGGAAGGGAGCTGATTTAGGAAGGTCGTTTTTAACTTCTCGGCTACCTGATGTGCGCCAGTGTGACGAAGAGGGAGACTGGTGGAGAAAAGCGGGGGGAAATATATTCAGCGTTTTTTAAAATTTGAAACATATGGTTTGAGGCTATGAAGGGTCAGGACCAGTCTGCAGCGGCGTTGGAGTGGAATTTTATTTTTTTGACCTGCTGCCAGACTGCAGGCGACGTTGTTTAGCTTTGGACTTGTAGTTATTATCCCCTAAGTTTTGATCATAGCCCTCGGTGCAAAGGCAGCTCAGTAATGGCTTGTCATTGATTATGTGTACTTACAATAACTTTACAATAATTGACTGCAGCTATTCCACCCATACCTTTGTGATGGGTTAAGACACCCTACTCATATAGTGCTAAAATGATTAAAATAAATATCTACGTAGATTAAACATAAGAGTCTCCAGCCACGCTAGCAGCTCTGTGAGGCTGCAGGTTCACAAGATGATCTATTGTTTGATCAATCAGATATTAATAATGCTCAATCAGCTATTCTAGTGAGGGGCTATCCGGCACGCAGACATGAAACATGCTAGCATGGTTAAAAAGCAAGAGTACCATACATGCTCAGTGCCAATGAAAATGCATTTCTTTTTATGAAGTCTGGTTGGAGAATCACGTTATGGATGTGTAATATTCATGGGATCCACAGGGACACATTTTTGAAACCAGGGTGTCCAACCTTAAATGGTTTTCCAGAAAAATATTGTTATGATAAATCTAACGCAACCACCTGAATCAACCTCATCATGACTGTTATTGCCGACAGACATTTTGAATTAGGGATTTCTTTCTGTTTGTGTTTTGCGTCTGACTATTAAACTTGGCCTCCCACCTGTGATGTGGTTTGGGGCCACACCAGATATTTAAATGCCTCTTCCATGCCTGCTCAACGGCTTCAAAACAGCTAAAGACATTTATTATTCCAACGAGCGACACAGACCTGGATCACTGGGAAATTTCCTTCTATTAAAAGAGACTTCTCGCCTTCAAATGGTTTGCTGGAAATGGCTTCGGAAGGGGCAGAATACCTTCCCGTTGAGTTCATGCTACACATCCATGAAAGTCTGCACACGGGCATGGCTGCATTTGATCTGCTCATTTGATCTGGACACGGTCATGTGTCGAATGTGTACTTGCAGCATGCGAGCGTGTCAACTGTGGAGCTGGAATGCAACTCTGGTTTGGCGAAGTGTTACCGGACACTTCTGGTGAGGAAGAAATTACTGGGAATGTCTGGAGTTTTAACAGGTGTTGACCCACTTCTGTGTCAGAAATGGATTCGTCCCTGTATGTGTCCCTCCTCTGAAGATTTGCTGAAGATTTTAAGAGTTTATACGCACCAGCTCTGTCACTCTGTAGATATAGACCTTTCCCTTCTCCAGGCCTCCGCTGAAGAACATGGGTGCTGCCACCAGAAGGTTGTCAGTGATGCCGTCTCCATCGATATCCACGGGTGCAATCTCACTGCCGTAGTAGGAGCCAATCTGAAAGAGATGTGTGCATCACGTCATTCTAAAATCTTGATTAATCCCTTCAAACCGGTTGATAATATGCCCTGAAATTGTTTGTTGAACTACATGTTGTCTGCTGATGATCTGGCGTGGCTTATGAACTTGATTTAGAATAAACAAATGGGGGGTTGTCCGTGTCGTGTGGAAGCATGTGGTCAGAGTCCTAATGATTACGTAGATGCAGACTGTGAGAGCTGTTGGGATCAGCCACTGGAGTGGATGGAACATCATCTGTTGGTTTTCAGATTAGAAACATGTGGCCATAAAAAAAACCTCTCTTTTCTCAAGAATTGCGAGATCAAGAACGTTTTCTGCAGAAAAACATCTGCTGTTCTGGACGAGCTGTTGCTGACAAGGTACAATGTTAGCTGCTGCAGGATCACTTCCTCAGGCCTGCAGCCTGTGAGGAGTTGCCAGTTATGAGTGTAGCGGCCATTAACACGCACAGCCACATCCCCTTGAAATGATGATTATTTTTAAACCTAATGCTCCCGATATATGCTTGCACCATCAGTGCAGCATGTTGTGTTTATGTCATTTGGACTGTTCTATTGCGGTCAAATTTCACAATGAAAATCCTTTTAGCCTTTCCATTGAAAAATACTGCATGTCATGATCATTTTTCTGGCCATTTTGTCTTCTTTTATATGGTTATGAATTGGAATAATTCTAATGTTTTCCAAATTTAACAAAATATTCTGGGTATTAAAATGTCAAAAACAGAGAGAAAGAGGAGATCGATCCCAAAATCTGACTGAAGCAGCGTCCCACTGCCAGTCGTGTTTCTGGTTTTCATGTTAAATAAAACCAAACGGTGCAACACAGCCAATAAACTACGATAAGCTTCCTCCATTTTAGGCTCTCCGGACTCTGATCTCTCAGAGGTTTGCACTCACAACGCAGCTAGCTATTGATCAGCGATGCAAATTTGTGTGTCAATTAAAAGTTGAACTTGATGGGAAAAAAGACCCCAGCGAACAAATCCAATGACTGCAGTGATTCCATTTGGTGTTTTAAATGCAGGGCACGTGGGCCTTAATTTAATTTAACCTTTTAAAAAGTTTAATGAGCATACTTTCCAATTTAAAGCCATTAAATATAGAATTAAAAAAGGTCAGACATTAGTGCCCCCCAGTGGTAAAATTCCAAACATCACTGTGGCAGACACCAATGTATGACATGAGAATAATTTGTAAGAGGCTACTGTTTAATCACATAAATCCACTTAAAGAGTTTTTAAAGTTTAATAACCAAATGAGCTGCTGCTAGATTTATCGATGAAGTGCAAGCAGTCTTTTACAACAATGTTTTACGACATTGCTTGATGCACTGAAGCACTCGTCCAAAGCAGACACATCTCTGTGCGCCTGGCCTGCAGCTGATAGACTTTTTGGTCAAGTAGAAGGATGCTACAGTACCTGCTGGCCTTTGAGGGAGTGCAGGATGGTGAGGTTGCCCGAGTTCTTCAGAGTGAAGATGATGACTTTGCCGGTGTGGTTGAATCGTGGAGCGCCGGCTACGAGGAGACGACCGTTTCTGGCCGACACCACGGACGTCACAGTATAACCTGGTTATGTAAAACACACACATTAATTCTGCCATTAATTCTGTCGATTGAGACCAAAATAACCCATGAACGATATTACTTGCGACGTTCGTAATTCGATTTTTCTTCTACTGACTATGAATCTGTAAATCAAGTAAAGTGTGGTAATAAAGTTTTCTTCCACGGTTTGAGTCTACTAAGAGCGTTTTGGTCTGACATTCAGGTTTAATTTCATAGCACTGATCTGCATGACTTAAGGAAAAATAGTAAAACTTTGCTATTAGAGTTAAATCTCAGTGAGCGCATTCAGTAACACAGAACCGAATGTCCTGGTTTCTCAGGTTTCTCAGATTTCTTCTTCTATTTCGTCTTTTCCCACTAAAAATTCCACTTAGGCCTCGTATACTTTTCCACCTTCATCGCTCATCTTCATACCCTCTTTTTTTCCCCCACAGCTTTAACTTTCTCCCTGGCTGTCCAAAATTATGCTTCCACCTCATATTACTATTGAGTCTAGAATGGCGTCCATTGGCAGCCTGGTGGATAAGCTCAGAGACAAACCACTGATGGCAAAAGCAGAGGTCTGTGGTGGTGGAGGGAGCTGGGGTTGGATACGGTGGGAAGTACTGGGGCAATGGGTACACTTAGAGACGGGCTGCAGCTAATACAGTTAGCGTTAAACCGCAGGTCTTCTACCGGGACGAGATCATGTGAATAGAAACAAAAGGCTGGTGGCTGTGGGAGCAAATGTTATAAATGGTGTTCAAGCTTGTCTTTGTATTTTCTCTGCATTTCCCCTCCCGCTATAGACCCATCCATCACAATCCGGTCTGGGTTTTTTCCACTCCGTTAGAAATGAATCCTCGAGCGTTACTCACCCAAGTAGGCACCGTGGTTTTTGAGCTCTTCAGGGAACTCCTCTGCGTAGGAAGACTTCGGCGGGACCACCTTCCCCTGTCGTGTTTCCTTCAACACCGCTCCGTTCCAATCGTAAGCCCCGACAGCACCCACCACAATCCCGTCCTGGAAAATAAAGAAGACATATACTTTAGATTTATTTTTATACTTCTACATTTTTCATCTAAAGCAGCATACAGGCCAATGTCATTCTTAAGAAAAAGTGCCTTTTTTTCTTTGATAGATTATGACCAACATTTAATAAAATATAAATTTACACAGCTCTGGTTTACTCCATTTCTCCAGTCATATTTGACATTGAGAATCCTTCTCTCCTTTTGAGATACAACATATATCTACTCCAGCTTACACACATCATAGAAGTTAGTTATCCAGGCTCATATTTGTTTCATTCCTTTGGTTTCTCTATTACTGTCGCAATGACAATGTTACAAGAATGTAACCGGACAAATGTCTTGTGCCTGGTTAGGAATAAAAGATGACACAGACTAACTTGTTATCCACAGCTTACAATTTTAGTCGAAATCAATGTGGCTCATCAGCACTCTAGCTAACATTAGCATAGTCCAACTACTAACATCTGGTTGCAGGGCCTTATGGTTATTTTAATTATCGATGAATGTGCTGATTGTCTTTTATAAATTAGAGTTTCCATCAGTCCGGGGTGATGTCATGCAAATAGATTCAGTTAAACATGATATAAAACAGAGAAAAGCACAGCCACGATAAATCTTCATCCAAAACCCCGCTCGTCCATACTGGATTTAAGACTTCTTCTTTCCAGGAATTCATGACAACTACCTCATCAACAGTCACAAAAGCAACAGTGGAACATTTTCACAGAAAAAATCACAAACCACAAAGAGAAGTAAGTCTTTAAAGTCCATTATAAAATCACGGCTGAATCTTGATCAGTGTGCAATTAGCTGCAGACGCAAGCAGCGATTTTCTATCTCTTCGGTTCACCCTACTTTGTATCACTGACACTCTAATTACAGGGTTACTCTGCTTAACGAGCTCAGTTTTTTGTTTTTTTACCGTACACAATATGCCGACAACACATTTTCCAGCGTTGGAGCATATGCTGGAAGGCTTGCGATTCCTTCCTGAAAGATGGAATTGTGTGCTCACCACGCTTGCACTACGTCACTCTCCGACAGCAGCGTTACGCCAATGTGGTTGTCTGTTTGGGTCAGAACGGTCTCCATGGCAAACGCATGAAACCCCAAAACAGTTCAACCTTATAAACCAGTGACCTATTTCTGCTGCAGTCGTATGTACAGCCATGAGCCTCGCTGTGGTTAGGAAGTTGACTCTTTATTGCATGGGAGAGGGGCAGATTTGTGGCTGTGCATAAACATGCAAAAGCGTATTGACGATACACATATTTTATACAAATCAAACAAAAAAGGGACGTACAGTGTATTCTATATTGCGGTAAATACAGGAATCTGTTGAGCAAATGAGATTCAGCACCATTTAATCACAGTTCAGCAAACAAAACAGCAGGCAGAGAAACTGCTATGTATGCTGATGCATGAAACGTCTATATGGATAGGATATGACATAAGCAGCCTTCGGAGTTGGCACGTCACATTTAGCGAAACCATCTGGGCTTTCAGTGCTGTTTTTCTCCTTTAAAGTCCCGACATTCTTTCCAATAAGTTATCCTACTCTCGACACTCAGGTTGTTGCTGCCGAGCATCTCTGGAATCTGGCCCCGTGGACAGACTTTCCAGCCATTCCTGCCACCCAGCTGCAAATTCTGCTGTATATTTATTTTCATCATCAATGGGATATATTTAAATCCTCCCTTCACAAATCACACGGGGAACTGGAAAATCAAAGTGGCAGCATTGGCACTAGTCCAGCAAGAGAGAGAGGAAGAGAAACCATTTGAATTGGTAAGAAACAGCAGGTACAGTAGAAGGGAGGCGTCTTATCTCCATCTTCTGGCTACGTCACCCTTAAAGTCATCACACCTGCAGCTATCCGCTCCCAGATACAAAAAGTTAAGGAGGAGGAAAAACAATCCAGTCTGCAGCAGAACCGTCTCAGCGTCTCACCAGTATGTTTCCCGGGGGAACAAGTGGTGTCTTATTACCAAGTGAAGTGGAAAAATGGCTGTCTCTGCTGTCAGGGGCTCCTAAATCAGGATGACCTAAACCTCTGGGGCCCACACAGCAGGCACTCCAGGGGGGAGGGGAGGGTTGGGGGGGGGACTGGAAAGCGATAAATGGCAGGTTGTGGGGAGGAGTTGATGATGCGCCAGAAATTGAGAGCGTTGTTCTACATGTTGACAGATAATATGAGGCGATGTGGTAGCAGACGTCAGACTCACCTCGACGTAGTGCGTGGAAAATCCAGCCTGAGACATCTGGAGGCCAAACGCCGTCCCGTTCTTACTGGTCCCTGCGTAAACAAGCCGGTCTTTTAGAGTTCAAACCACTATTCAATTCTCAGCTACTCATTTTAGCAGGCTGCAATAAATAATTACTTTCATGACTGATTTATCTTGTTAACCCCTTTATCATTTACAAATTATCAACAAATGATTTCCCCTTTAAAGAATCACAAAGATAATTTTCCACAGACCAAAGTGACCAAATTGGTTATTTTATCCAACCAACTGTCCCGAAACCAACATTTGTTATTTACCATGATAGAAAACAGAGAAAGTGATTTATTTTTTTTGTCACTGTTGCTCTGAACACACATTTAGTTGTTTTAGTTATTTAAGAGGAATGCACTTATTGTGAGTTATTTTGGACAAAAATATCTGACAAAACATTGTTGTAATGAATTCCTTGCCAGACCTTCCAAACCGAAGATGCGCTCTCCGAGTGCGTCCACAATATCCTTCAGTGCCGACTCATCGGTCACATTGAAGAAGTGTTTGTCATCCGGGTCGCTGGCAATGTACTTGATTTCATTGAGGAAGGCCTCAGGGTTGATCCCACGACGTTTGTAGTAGCCGAGGACCTGTGAGGATCAGATTAAACAATGTTTCGGCACTCACATTTTAAAAACACGTTTACATTAGTGCTCTTTGAGGAGGTTTGACATGATTTAGGTTTTCTGCACCAATGCCAGCGCTGTCGCCAAATTCCAGTCGGTTTTCAACCAAATGACCTCAGTGGATGGATTCATGTGTGCCATTAGCTGCTCCAGCAGTGGCCCAAACCGAAGAAGCATGTGGTTTGGAGGACATCATTTACACATTTCACTACACTTATACAGCATTTGGAGCTCTTCAGGGGCTCAAGTGATTTTGGCTTCATTCTTCACTGAACTCCATGAGGTCACCTTATTAATGTTTATGGTGTTTTAATGGATATGTATGTGCCATCAGAAAGCAATCAATCAAAAGGTAAATAATAGTTCAGGTGGACTCACGGCAATGGCGTAACGGGTGATACCATCCTTGTCACTGTCCTCGATGGCTTGCTGGAGATCCGCACTGTCATGTGACTCTCCGTCGGTTATCACTATCATCACCTTCTTGGCGCCTCGCCGGTCTCCTTGTTTGAAAGCCTCCGAGCTGTGCGAACATGTTTGATATGTTCATTAAGGCGAATCACAGAATGGAGGAGGAGTAAAGTAGTGCCGATCATTAGTACCGTGCTACGTTGATGCCAAGAGCTGTGTTGGTCTCCTCGCCGCCTCGCTGGTCGATGCTGCGTGCTCTTTTCACCACTTCCTCAACAGATTTGTAGTCGCTGAGTTTAAATTCATGGACCACCTTCTCGCCATACTGAACAACTCCAACCTGTGTGACGGCAATTATCTATCACAATTCGAGCTCTGTCTTCTAGCAGTCACCTAAAGTAATGACTGAATATATTATTCTCTTGGCATAACTTTCATGAATATATCACAGGCACATTAAAGCTGCCAGAATTTGCGGAGATAAAGAAAATACTTTTGTATAAATAAACCAACATAATATCCAACATAAACATAACCAATTATCGTATCTTCTTGCAGTATTCCTTTCTTTCTTACTCACCTGTATTTGACCCGGTCCAATATAGAACTTCTGGAGAATGTTGATGAGAAAAGCCTGCACTTCATACCAGGGGTAGATGGAGTTTGAGCCGTCCAGAACAATCACTATGTCCATATAGGTCTCGCATCCTGAAAAACATTTAAAGAAGAAACTCAAATCATGAGCGCACACATGGCGAAAACAGATGTTCATAAATGAGGAAATAATCCCGATTTGATACAAACTGTCCATGAATGTTTGTCAAACAGGAAAAAAACACTTGAAGGCTTACTCTGAAAGGCCGGCGCAATCGTTCTGGAGAACTTGAAGCTCGAGTTGACTCGGGAGCATATGCCAGTACTGTAGTAGGAGCTGCCACACTCATAGGACCAGAGCGGCCCACAGGCCTAAAAAATACAGAAATATAAAAGAAAGCATTTATACAAGCAGCATCATTGACCTCAGCATATTATAGAAAGCTAGGTTCATGCTCTCAAGAGAACATCCGTAGGGAGAGCTGCAGTATAACTACTGTGTAATCAAAAGACAATCTTGTGGGATGCTTTTTTTCCATTTTGACCATCGCTATTTTATTAAATGTGTTCTTACTTACCCGGACGGTTCCGCAGCAACAGACCGTTACTGTTATGCTATTTGTCAAGAAGGTAATGGCAACGGGTGTTTAACTCACAACAAAGCTGTTGTCTTTGGGGTTCGATGTGAGCGTCATTCCCAGCCTCATCTTGTCCTTTCGCTCCGACACGTTGGTCAGAGATATCCTTCCTTGAGGGAAAATCAATCTCACTGAGAGGCTCTTGGATGCACAGACTCGTATACACATAAATACATGCACTATCCTTCGGAGACCAAACAGAAGTTCCACCATCTGGGACTTTGGTTTGTTATTGCTGTCTGGGTAGCCAAAGCAGCGTCTCCATCCTGAGACCTAAACGTTTACTTGTGCCTTTCCTAACCAGCACCGCACACGTGCAACCGGTATGAAGAAGCATGCGGTGAGATGTGCGGTATAACACACATGTGGAAATGTCCATAAACCATTTAAAAAAAAATTGTAAAAGTGTGGAATGATTGGTATGGTACCCACACTTGTGTCTCACACATGCCACCATGATGTTTACTGAGACACATGCAGAAAAAGCGTGCTGGCACATAAACACTTATACATGCATACATCCAGATGTTTTACATTCAGAATTATTGCGGTTATTTGGGTAGAGTATGGTATGATTCTCTGGTGAAACACTGAGTGGTGTTTTGTGATACTTTACCTAAGTTAAGCTTGGAACAACTGTTCCCATTGGTTCGTCGGCTCAATGAACATTTATAAATATCCCCCGTCTGGTAAGGGCCATTCATTTCATACGGAGCACCCACTAATAACCTGCAATGACACAAAATCCCAAAGTTAGTGCCACAATATTAAAAGTGTGCTTTACACGATGTCTCAGTTGTTATTCATTGTCTGGAAACAGTTAACTGGTGACAGAAGAGCAGGACTGAAAACAATCTTTTGTTCTATCTGAGAGTCTTTGTCTGGCGTCTAAACCTCTGAGGAAATACGACAGGCTGTTAACACCGGTGACCCACAGAAAAACACATGGGCTCACCTAGAGGGTTTTAAACGTATATTTATCCACGGATGTTAACCAAGCATGTTTAATTATGTCCAGCAGCACCAGACTTCCCATTCATAAATAGTTCCACAGAGTCTCACCCAGTAAAACCAGACAGCTCCTGCAAGTCAGATCCTCAAGACACAACGTTATTTTGCATTAACAAAACATTAACATATATTGCACATAGTACATATATGCCCGTGTATACTGCCAATATGGCAAAGTGTGTGCCAATTTCTTACTCTTCCAATGTCCCTGTACAGCTTTGAGGTAAATACAACAGCATTGACTCTCCCATCAATCACTGCCGCAATGATGCTCTAATTGGGAAACGTGAAGGAAATAACAATTTAATTTTCTGAAGAATGCTCAATCAGAGGACTTTTGTCGTCATAGACACTTATAGTATTTCCTCAAAGCGTAGCCTGTTGGAGTGCTGGACATTCTTTTCACATGATGTAGCGTTTGTGAGGAGTCAGTCCTGCACTTGACTTCCCAGTGGGTTTCCTCTGTGGGGTCAGTGTGGTCTTATAAAAAGTCCCTAAAAGCTTTCAGATGGCTTGATGTGTTGGAGAATATAAAGTCGTCAGGCGTGTTTACTTCAGGATCGATGGAGGGCATAAAGGGCTTCAGAGGGAGCCAGAATTCACATGCATGTCAGAGATACAAACTCTCCAATGTTCAAAACGAAAAGGGGCTTCGAGCCGTTTTATTCATTATTGACGGTCTTCAGAAAAGGCCCATAGGGTTCCACACTATGTCTTGTGATGTGTGTTCATCATTTCTTATCTTGAGATAAAATGCCTTCCTACTTGTACATATCAACACTGTCACAGTCACAAGGCTAATTGTCCAAATGGCCTCAGGTTTTCACATATATGTCAACACATACTTGAACTTGACATCAGCTCTCTCTGTTCCATTGGGCCTTTTCTACATTGTACATACAGTACAACCCATGATACAGTATAAAGTATTAAACCAGTTGACCTAAACCTTAAAAAGATTCACATGAGCATTTACAAAAAATACAGAAAACAGCACTAATAACACAGTATAACACCTCCAGCTCTATTGTATAATCTTAAGAATAGACCATACCTAACATCCTGACAATGGAGTAAACTGTCCTCATAATGCTTTCAATCATCATCAAATCTTAGCAATAAACTCTGTAATTTAGCGTTAGATTTAAATTAACACTAAATTAATAAGTATAAATCACAGCAATGGGGCCTGAGTGAGAATCCAGTTAATTGATTGTGTGAATGTGAGCATGAATGGTTGTCTGTCTCTACATTTCTATGTGTGACCTGTCCTGATAATGGATGGATGGATTTAAATTGTTCTATAAAAAGGCAGAGAATGAGTGAATAAAAAGCCAACTACAAATCATTTTGGATAAAAGTGCTACATAAATGCAACATTTTACAATTTACTCGTTGACTAATTCAAATATGCCATGGGAATTTGTAAACTAATCACATTCCTGGAGAAGCTTCAAGATGGTCAACTAGGAATTTATACAACTCTGCTGTCCAAGTGTAAATCACAGGGAAAGTAGCGGGCAGAGGAAAATTCCCAGGCGAGTGATGCCCCAAAGGAAAGACACTTGACACCACTTTATAGCAAAAGCAGACTGTGTCCAACCTCCCGCGTGGACTTCTAGGTCAAAGTCTAATAAATAAAGAAAGACAGATCTTCAAGTTTTAGGATTTCGAGGTCAGCTTCATGATCCCCCACCTTCTTCAAATCCCCCCCAAAAACATTCTTGGTAACAGAAAGGTGTAACTCAATTATAGAACGGCATACGGTTCGTATGAAATAACAGGATGTCTATGATTTCAGTAGAGGTTAGGCATTTAATAAGTATACACTTGATTATTAACAATGCATTTGATACAATGTATGCATTTGTTGCAGAACACATTACTTCAGACACAAAGCCTGTATTCATCATTGCAACCACCATTAAACTAATCAGGTCAGAACAACACCACCACTAGATATGCAACCAACCAATCAGACGTTTCTCCAAAACAGTAATGCCTTGTCCAGAAATCTTTTCTGTCTTTCTGTACGTCTTATGAGCACAGCCTGAAAAAGGCATTTATACTTTGCACTCGACCAGAACTTTAAAATGATTCAGCTCAAATGTCAAATGGTTTCATCTGCTTGTGCTATAAAAGCCATAACCCTGCAATGTACTGTAAAACAGAGCATAACTGGTGCATAGAGCTCATCACCAGAAGGACTATGGCCTAGCAGGGATGAATAAAGTCAAGATTGCATGGAAATTGAATATACAATTTCATGAAAACTGGGCAAACTCCTGCTGAGGCAGACCATGCGATAAAATAAAGTCCCAGAACAGAAGCGGACCTTGTGGTGAGATTTGTTTTAACCACTGTTTCCGGGATCACAAACAAACTTTCAGTCTTGAGTTTATTTTTTTATGTCATGTGGCAGGTCATCTTTATATGCAAGCTTAATTTAGGGCAGCTATACACGAGATGTGTGCTATATTAAGGACACATACACATTAGTTCTGATTTTGACATTTTACAGCTGCGATGTCGGACAAGAGGAAATGTTGTTCAAACAGTCCATCAAAGAGCGACTCATATGGAAGTCAGCTTCAGTGTTTTCTTTTTAAAGTCTCAAAGACTCTGGAAGTCATTTTGACCAGGATGTCTTCACCAAAACGGCTCATATTTCTAATAGCTATTAATATCATGATTATGACTTCACTTATGGCTGTCTGTTGGCAAGAGGAGAAACTGCAGCACAAGTTCAGGTCAGGATACAGCTACCTTGCTGAAAAGGGACCATTGTTGCCTCCGACTTGGACGCCCGTCTCTGGACCTCCTGAGTTACACCAGAAGCTGTTCAAACAATCATGTTCCAGGGCTCATTAGGGTCGAATCCTAGCCTCGGTGCATCCTCACTGGAGGAATGGTAATGACACTGGAAGAAATAGCTTCTACCCAAAATGAATGCGTGGACATATTCTACAATGGTTACCGGGATTTTGGGGTTTTGAGGAAGCGCCATCCCAAAGCCCAGGCTGTCATTAATGTGGTTATGTTTTTTTCATAGTTGGAAGGAAGAGACGAATAAGCTGTGAAACCACATCCCTGCTCCAAACATGAGCGTGCTCCTCCGATGTCACGACTCCCGCCTGGTCATCACATTCCGTTTGTCGTCATTGACTGGATATGTGTTCTTTTGTTATACTGCCTCATAATACTGAGGAATTGTAATCGTAGTAATGATCATTTGCCAAGGATATTCATTTAGCGTGTCTACTTCACTTGAGAGCATTGACCAGACAGTGACATTTAAGGTAGAACATGCTTGTTCCTTTAAGTTATTGTCCCACAAAGAATGTTGCTCAAACAATGAGCTGTCTAGGTCCCATTATAAAGATGTATATATTTTTTTTGCAATGCTAGTGCTAATATTTGTATGTCAGTCCATCACTTTCCTTCATATCTAAAAAGGTATTAGATGGATTGGATGAAATTAGTGTGTCCGGCTTTCATTATAGTCAATCTAACAGGGAGCTATCCTCTGACTTAAATGTCGTCTAAACAAAAGTCAATAAATAGAATCTGTTTTCCTAACGAGCTCAGGAGGCGCTAAAAACACTTTTCTTTGCAGCTTCGTGAAGGAGCTTAAGAAAGGCAACAGGATTTAAGGTCAGTGCTGAAAGACTTCACAGACTCCCTGTGGTTCTCTGTGGAGCTGAAGAGTGAAAGGTCAGGTCTCCACTGAGGAGACTTGGTACAACTGTAGAAAAATAAACAGTGGGAACAGAACGGGGGAGGCTTCTGTGGCGCACGGCACAAGAATGCAGGTCAGTGTATCCCATCAGGTTTAAACACCTCAAGCTCTTTGGCAATTGGGAGGTGAAGTGGCCTCCTCCCAACTCCCCTAAGAGTGTCCGCTCTTGCAGAGTGTCTCGAGCATCACAATGCTCAGTCGACACGTGAGGAAATTACACATTCTTGACCTTTCCTCAACTTGGTAGCTCCGTCAGCAGTCATGGACAGAACCTGTTAACAGACCTGACTAAGATGTCTCAACTCCTTGATGTCTCTGAAGCAACAGCAAAAACAAGTGAGAATATTATTTTTTTCCCATGTCAGTTAAATATCACATTTGGATAAGTGAAACAAGTCTTCTATACATATGTTTTTATACAGATACACAAAAGCTCTGGTCAAAAACTTGCACACTAGAATCAATAAAAACTTAATTTGGTCCTCAAAGAAATCCTTTTGAATTGAACTGGATGCCTATCTTACTTAAGTTTCGGGCCATAACAAGTTTTTTTTTTTTAGTCCCTTTCCAGCTGTGATCCTGTTTCTATCCAAACACAGAGCTCACGGTTTCGTGAAAACCGACTGGAAAAGTTGACAGCATCGCAGTACAGATGCTCACAGGCAACATCAGTAACTGTAACAATTTAAATTGTCTCAAAGGCTCAGTTGAGGTGAAACCACTTGAGGGGAAAGTGAAGGTTAGAGAGCTAAAAAGGCATACATGGTCACTGACTGCATAGATGGTCTATTGCAATTTAAAATGAGCCTATCACTCAAATGCCATCCATCCATCCATCCTCTACCACTTATCCTGTATTCAGGGTTGCGGGGGGGCTGGAGCCGATCCCAGCTGTCATTGGGCGAAGGCGGGGTACACCCTGGACAGGACGTATCACTCAAATGCAGTTCTCTAATTGAGAAACGTAAGCATGAAGTCCCATTTGTAAATACAGCGAACACAAGCTTCAAACCCAGACGCAAACCCAGACGCAAACCCAGACGCAAACCCAGACGATCAGCAGAAATGGCCCCCCTGAAGTCACTTGGTGAGCATATGTTCCACTGCAGAGTGGCTGTCTGGCACTTCAAAGATGCATTTTCATACGCTTGAAACCAAAAATAACAGACTCCGTCCTAATCAGCATAATTCATCGAGTCATCAACACATTAATCTTGGGGGAAACAAATACAAATTCCTCTCAAACCTCTTAGCAGACACGCATGAAAATGGGAGTCGTGTGGAGCCAAAGTCATCATTTCTCCACAACAAAGCATTGCTGATCTGGAAAAAAACTGGATTAAATTACTGTATCAAGTACTGAATCTTGCCATTGGGTGTGAGTGAATTCCTATACTTGTTTTCACTCCACACATGCTTTGTAAGTTATTTGTTTCATTGCAGAAAACAATCTGTCAAAAATGTTTAATTAAGTGCAATCATAAAGTATAATTTTATCTATAAACGGTACATAAATGAAGACTCGCTGTAAGGACGGCCTATTTTTATGTTATAGTATGTTTACTTTTAATTAAGTAAATAATCTGAATACTTCCTATAACGGTCTGATAAATAGTGGATGGTCCCACTGGTGATAGACACGACGATCCTGAACATGAAGAGCTAAGATAATGAGCGTTCTCACATCTTTTCCAGATCCTGCAACATTCCTGGGTACAGCTGGGAACTGTCAGACGATGCATCGCACACAAACTCCCACAGACACAAACACAAATATACTCGACAGCTTGAGTTTGCTGCATGCAGCTGTGTTGTCTGCCGGGGAGACGGACGAGTCATGAGCAAGGCGTTAACAAAAACGGGAGAGAGTCAGCAGTGTGGGTCACAGAAGGTTGAGTGAGGCAGTATACTAAATAGCCACAATATCGAAACGCCGCTTTATAACATTAACATAGAAAAATTAAGAGGCATTTACAGAAAACTTTTCTTGTATCATTTTCAGCACATTAGTGATCTTCCACACTACAAATAGTGTATTGTATTGACCTTTTAAATTCCAGTAGTCACGGTTGCTTTGACTGGTAAAGACGTTGGATTTTACAGTGTAATCAACTCTGAAAATGACATGTGCAGGAGGAATACTTTGGCTTCCATGAGCCGGCAGCTCTGTTTACTCTCCAAGTTTGTCACCTTGTCACTGGCCCTGTCTGTACAACAAGAACACACACGTTTGCACTCCCCAGACTGTAGCTTGATTTGCATGAAAAGACCAGAACCAACAATGTGTTTAAATACTGTCCGACTGTGTGTGGTTCCTTCTGAAGATATAAATCTGGAACAACAGGATGCACTTTTTTTTAAAAGAAGTAGTTTTTGGCAAATGACACAATCACAATTAAAGTGTGTATTTATTGGGGATTATTTTAATACATATTTAATATATTAGTGAGCGTTTATGACAGTGACAGGACATCTCTCCGAGTGAGACAGTGTGACTAACTGATGTCTTTTCAATCGTTCCTTGGCTGTTCCAGGGAGTTTTTGGCTCAATACAAAGGAACAAGCCACATCATGATTTGGCTCCATAGACATTGTTAGGAGGACCAATCGATTGGTTCTGGTCTTCTCACAGGCTTTTGTTGACAATAATAGAGAAAATGAAAATCAACAGACATCACTTAACCATCACAAGCCTGAGCTGAGCTTGATTCTATTCCTCCTATCTCAAATAAACTCACCTGCAATTAAACTTTAACCCTAAAATCTTTAGTCTAAAATCGGAATGCTTCAGCTTCTAGCTTTGTTTACTTGGATGCTAGAACCAGACTTTGTGATCAGTGATGACATAAAGCAGCAGAATATAGTGATTTCAATCCCATGTGAAATATTCTGAAGCTTCTTTATATGAATACAATGCTCTTTTCACACACACACACACACACACACACACACACACACACACACACACACAGACACACACACACACACACACACACACACACACACACACACACACACACACACACACACACACACACACACACACACACAGGATGGATAACTTGGGAAAGTAAACCCTGCTGTGAGGCATTTCCTATACACTGGTCCTATTATGTTAGCAGAGAAAATCACAGCGCTACGTTTAGAATGACACAATCAAGCTGGTCTTTGAGAGAAATGATGACTGATAAAATCTTAATGAACTGTAGCCCGCTTCTACCACAATGTTATCAGAATAATCAGATGACCACAGACAACGCTTATGTTCCGCTTATGTTGTCACTGATGTGAGTATTTTCCTGAATCTTATGAACTTCATGGTTGAGGTTCCCCACTAGATCGTTGGACGCTCATTACCTGGACACACGTTGTACCCAGTAGAGTTTGGATCAAGTTGATGTTAATTTAAAAGGTAGTTATTGAACTGGTACTTGTAAAATAATGACAATAGGATCCTAAAAGGCCCAGTTTGAGTCCAGATCCATGTATGTGATCATGATTCTGATGGCAAAACACGGCAACATTATTGTGAGGGATGATTTTACTGCTCTGGAAAGGTAGCACAGCAGCAGTCGTCGCACAAATAAGGTCAACCGTAATCCAGCATCTACGTAACAACGTACCAGCAATGTCAGTTCGTATGTCTTTAATTGGCCAACACAACGCCCTTTTCTGAATTAAGCTATATTGCATTGATGCAAAAGTTGAGCCAGGTTCTACTTTTTTGCCAAACAGCCCTGCGGTTATTTTCTGTAGGCCTATCACTGCAGCACTCTTATTCAGATGAATGAGGGGGCTGCATTTCCTCACGCAGTGCTTTTGTCTGTCTGAACCCAACAAATATATGAGACTGTGCGTATGGAAAGGGAAATATCTTATTTTTTCATGGTCAAAACAGGGTTGATCGTTTGAAGTAGACACGATGTGAACCACGGCTCAGCATCCAACCTAACGAATGAAGATATTTAGGCGGCACAGTCGTTATTTGATTGTAAAGTTTGTAAACCAAAGGTTTTAAGCATTCAACAAACGACTAAAATGTTTTCTGGAAACGCCAGTCTGGAAGCCATTGTAGTCAGAGAGAAACAAAACAAAACACACATAAAAAAAGATATATATAAACAGAACTAATGATTTATACAAGCACACACAGAAGCACAGCTGGAACTCAGCATGGTCCTAGCACTGCTGTCTGCTACCAGAGATTCTGTGGAAGCCAGAGACTACTTTTGGCCACCACACGGTGCCAGTTGGCCTAATAATAGTGTGCATCAGTAGTCTGTTTGTGCTATGAGGTAACGTGATGAATGTGAGGTATCCAGCTCAGAACTACAGTTTGCTTTGCAAGCACAAATAAATGGGAGGAAACTTTGCACAGACTGCCGGAGCAGTACAGTAGATCACTATCTTTCTGGTGAAAAATGTCTCACCGTCAAGACGGACAGTCTGTCTGCCGCAGCATGTGTTTTACAGTCGTAATGTACTTGACCTCTCTATCTTAGCCATAGATCACAAACGTGCATCACAATAAGTGATATTTATGTTACAACATAGATGACACTGTCACTGTAATTCAAGCGGTCACTGTGGTGTCAGAAGTCAAAATAATGTACAATTTGTATTTTACAGGTCAAAAAAAAAAGTCACAAAGCTATAATATTTTGCAAAGCAGCAGTGTGTTGTAAATCATATCAGCCTCTTACCACTTTTCTCCTCCAGCAGCCACGTGTTGCTGAACAGTGTATCCAAACTGGGCTTGTTTGGGGCCTTTGATGATCCTGGGGTTCTTTGTGTCGATATTGAAGCAGTCATGGAAGCCTTGAAAAAGAAAAGATGAGGAGGAGATGCCATTAATGACCTGACGTATTGTACCTAATCAGCTTCATGGACATCTGTACTGAAAGCAACATTTGCAGTCACAATGATATGACCTCAGCATCTGGTGTAAAGGCAACAAGCAGCTGCACTCTCATCCTTACTCATCATTGAAATAATCCCTACCATGCCTTGTGTCTGTTTGTCACCCTCAGCCAGTCTAGACACAGACACACACATATAAACTGTATACGTGTTGCAGAGCAGCTGTCTCATATGACTGACATTCTGCCATCAGACGTCTGCAGACCCAGACAGGTTTTTCTTGATCAACGTCGTATCAACGCGACCACCTTCATGACATATGACAGGCCGAAAGCCGATGCATGACAGCTGGACAAATCTGTGATTTGCATTCAGTGGTGAAGGAGCTCAAAAGCCTCTGAAAATGTCCTTATGAAGAAATTACAAAAAGAAACTGCACTATATCAATACCTAATATTTTGAAACTGCAACAGACCCCCACCACAACTCCGTCAAGCTGTCAGAGCGACCATGAATGTTGGCACCATGGGTAATATACACGTAGAAATGCAACATTACAGAAACGGATATCTCCTTCCAACGTCTCCGGTCAGCAAGTATCACCATTACACAACCATGACTAGCTCAGAATCCACAAAACCAGCCTGAAAATGAATCTGAAGCTAATGGAAGAGAGTCCATGGAGCAGGCCCATATAGTGGTTGGACCCCAGTCAGAGCTGGCCGATGCTTAGTTATGATTGGCTAGTCTGTTTTCCAGGGGAGGGAGGTGGCAGTGGGTGAATTATAAGATTGTTAGAGATACTCAGCAAGGGGGTTTTGTTTTGATATTGCAGTTAATGGACGTGTAGAAGTGTAACCTGACAAGTAGCAAGAGCGTGAAAAAAAAGTAAAGGCTCCTGTGGGACCTGATCAAAGCAAATCTGTTTTCCCGATTGTGTACTTAAATTGCTCTCACATATCTTGACAGCGTACCAGGTGGTAGAAAGTAGCAGTGAGAGTCTGTTTTCAATTAAAATGCCAATTGGAGGAGGTATTTTTCCCAGCAGCTTTTGCATGTCACTAGGTTAACCATTACGGCGAATTAATGGTGATGGCATTATTGGCTTTTAAATTTCCATCAAAGGAGGAGGACTATGTGAGGACTTGGAGGTGATGATATTTTCTTTTGGCGAAGGAGAAGGGGAAAACACGTAACCATTTGCCACTCTGACTTCCTCTCGATCCGTCTCTCTCCGTTCATCCATCTTCAACCTAATCTCCTGCTGATCTCTGTCTCACCAGTTGCCAAACCTATCATATGTGTGCGTGCGTTGATCGGTTTTCTTTCCATTAATGTTTCAGCCAGAGCTCACTGATGCTCTAAATCCCCAAATATACCAACTTTGATTGGGAACTATTATGTGAAAGAGGTAAATAAAATGCAGGAAGAAAATTAAGCAGGAGGGAAAGTTTAGCAAACGTTATGTTTATGAGACACAGAGGTTTCTTTTATAGGAGCTGAAGATGCTTGCTTGAAAATGACGTTTTTTCTCACAGTATAATCTTCAGGGTTGAGCTGAAAGCACAAAGACCTCTGCTATAAACCACCACAAACTCCCCCACTTCTTACATCTCTGTGGCTCTTGTCAACACACTGTTGGGCTTGTTCGATTTCCCCCCTCATGCTAAACGACCCCACTCTCAGCTCACTCTGGGGGTCACGTCAAGTTAACTCTTTTTTTCTTCCTGCAAGGAGAAACTTAGTTTAATGTAAACAGCAAGGTGAAGGAATGCTCAACAAAGTTGGAAAAAACCTGTAACATTTTAATTAAACCACAAACAAAAGGATAGCGGAGGTAAAATTCAAGACGGTTCTTCAGTAAAACTCTGCTTTTTCATTGGCAGCTATTAAGCGGACTCAACCAACCTCATGAACACAAGTATGTGATTGTGCAGGATAGATTACATTAAGCATATATTAATGAAGAGAAGCGTGCTATTACTCACTATTAGGCAGAGAAAGCAGTCTCTTAATGTGATTACTGTTATCCGGTATTGTTGCGGTGTTATCCAATAACGCATTAATTGCGAGTGCAGCATCTGTTTTCACTGGTATCCCAGAAATACTCATCTGTATTGCCAAGATAAATCGAGTAACCCACATTACATAACTAGTTGATGTCAAGGACTGCGTGTCCTTCCCAGGCGTAACAATATGTACCAGCCTGCCATTAGGAAAGCAACAGCTAAGTCTTTTATAAACACATCTCACAGGAGACGCTTGCTTTTCCTGGATATCCAAGGAAAACAATAACAGTGTCAGCTAGATGGAGACAAAAGTTTGGCTTTAAAAAACAAAACAAACCAACATTTTGAAAGCTGAATAGATTTGATAGATTTACTAAGTTGATTGTCAACTCAGTCTCAACGTGTTGGTTTGGAGTGGGTTCAAATACGAAAGCTTGTCGTGCGGCGGTTTGTGGTTTGATTTCGTAACACTTATGCAGTCATTAACCAGCTGAGCAAAGCAAGTAACTATTTCTGGAACGTTTCATGTCAACTTAGAAAGCCATGAATGCCTCTCAGGACATGGAGTGTGGTCCATACGACGTGGTCGGACAGCACCTCGTATGGACTCGTTTTTTCCACCATAAAAAATAACTATTTTTTTCTGCTCTGATTTTTCTTAGAACTCATCAGAAACACTTATTTCCTCCAATCGCTCCTTTTTGTTGCATTTCTGTACATTTATGAAGCGGATTTCCTGGCGTATGTGCAAATCTTTCAATGGAGTTGAATGCAGTTCAACTCATGTGGACGGGAGTCTGCATCAATTTGTCACCCATGTCGAATTCACGTCCAATTCTTTCTTCACATTGACGCGATAACTAGGTATGTCTATAATTAACTGTATTTGACCCGATTCATGCCATCGGTTAAAATAAATAGACAAGAATAAAATAGCATTTTGACATTTATTCACCGCCAAATAATCTGTATACACAAAGCACTGCTACCCCCACAGCTATAATGTTACTGTTTCATTCCCATCACATGCACACACACCTTCTAGACTTGACTATAGTAGTATAGTATAGTATACCAGGCAGACGAACAGCTGACTACCTTGCGGTTAAACTAGTCGATGCGGTGAGACTTACTGGGAAAGTGGCTGTGGCGGTTCAACTGAGGACTAACGTACAGTACTGTCGATGTTGAGCAGCTGTATTCCTCCAAAAGAAATGTGTAGTTGTCTGCATTCCTTAGATACTGAATATTCTGGAACGTTAATAGGTTGTCCAAACAGATAGCAAACTAAATATCTACCACCACTGTTCAAGTAACTGTGACACAGGTGCCAAAACCATCACAATTTCACCACAGGGCATTATGTGAGTCTGACAAGTGACCAGGAGTAAATCACACCTCGATTGGCACATAGACCATTTGTTCTGTTTCATGAAATGCCTCCATAAAAATAAATGACCATCTCTGCCATGCAGATTGTTCATGTAAATATTGACACATTCTCCACATTGCTCATTTCCTGTTAAATGAATGGTTCACATGTTCAGCTGGTTGTTTGATCCTCCGCCCAAACATCCTCCTAAAGTTTCTGTTTATCTAGAAACGTTAAAGGGGTGATTGGAAATAGATTGTTGGGAACAGAGAGGTGTATGAATAATAAATACAAATCTGTCAGTAATTCACAGCATAAAAGGGGCTGTGCCATGAAGATGTAATGCTAGGATAGATTTTGAACATTTAAAATTAACATCGCAAGATTCAATCACGGAAAGACTAAAGTCTGACTCGAGAAATGAGCGAATGCTGAAGGTAAGTGTCGGAGCAAAAGCATGAGAATGGAGGTGATCCACTTTCCATTTCAAGCTACTAATGTGGCAGAGCTATTTAATATTCCCAGTAATATCAGCAGCTTCTAAGGCAAGGTCAGAGACTTGCTGGGTTTCCTGTGTACCGCCTTTCATGCCCAGATAAATAACCCTCAGGCCAGTGGCTGCCGGTGCGACCCACATTAGTCCGCTGCTGCCTTTGGCCCAACACCAAGCTGCAGGAGCTCCACCACAGACCCACCGACAGAGCAGCCGTGGCCTGTATCATTGTGCAAATTGCTGGCTTGGAGACATCCTCGTATCAGAGAGACATGATGCAGCACGTGACGCTGTATAGACGCGGCACTATGACTGCATCTGACTGGTGTTTTAATAAATATGAGAATGGCTGCTCCACATAAAACCCATCTGAAAAGCAACAGAACATACTGTTTTTCCATTGATGCATTCTGGGTTTCCATTACAATGTATTTTCTCTGGAAAGACACTTCACACTTGACAATATCCTTTCAAAGATTTTGGCACCTTATAGCACATTCACCCTAAGCCAATGTAAATACTCTAGAAGGTACGGGTATCTAAAACCAGATGTTCCCAATATGCAACAGCCAACTGGGCACTGATTAACAAGCTGTTAAGCCTCTGAGCCAACAGAAGTCACTCTGGGGATTCAAACTAAGTCTCTCGGGCAGCGATATACTCGACGTGCACCACCAGATATCACAAACAACTACACGACACTGTCGAAACACGTGCATGGAATTAGTAAGCGTATGTTTGTTATTACAGAATTAACATGGATTTAGTCTGAGGTAGAACAATAATTGCTTTAGGCAAGTGTAACATTAATTTATTGTAGCACTAAAACTTCCAACCGCCTATAAATGTTGTAACTAGTACTGATTAATGAGTAGATATTTTCACAACATTTTGACAGTAATTCAACCCATTTATTTTAAATAATCTTTAAAATATGAACTACCCTGAGATATCTGTTGCTACTGACATATGGCGTCTCAGTAGATGCCAACAGAGAAGGACTCACTTTTGAAAAATTAGGATTTGAACGAGGTAAAATCCAAAAGGCATGTCGACGAAGCATGAAAGAATGTAGGAATCACAGATGAAAATATACCACCAAATTATAATCAACTTATCTTTGGACCATATTGTAATCAATCAAGTTATCTTACAAAGAAAACAGCAGAGATGTATGAAACATAACCACCAATGCACTGGCAGAGGTACAGTAAATATCTTGGTTTGCTGGACCTCCCAGGGGGGGATGTCAAACTTGGAAAATTGGTTCTTGTAAATGTGATAATTACACTTAATTGGTTTTCTACAGTGGCCACTGATGTTTTCATGTGCCCATTAAAATCACGCAGGACACTTTACACAAAGCTTGGGTCAAGTGTTTAACACGCTGATGATATGTTTTCATATAAATCAATGTGTGATGTGAAGAGTATCATAGACGCCAAAATTATCATCCACCTCCAATGATTTATGAGCTGTTTAAGTCAGCGGTTTTGTTTCATGCAGTGAAGTGTGGCTCAGTTTCACTGCTGTCACGAAACACATTCTTAAGAGCAGCAAACCGTTTTCTTTAGAGACAAACAGCAGCATCAAATGCCCCAAAACAAACAACAGATTTATGTCCAAGTGGCAAGGCCCTTTAGGGTTCATAGGAATTATAAGTCTGTATTATATTATTGTTATTATCATATAGACAGTTTCAGACAGTGTTGCTGCTCATAGTAAACTCACTCAGCGGCTTCTGCTGTTGCAGCATCAGGCAGGGGTGAGTTACTATGGTTACGGGTATAGGTGTTTCCAGGTCAGTTTATCAAGGTTTAATCCTGAAATCTTCACGTGTAGCCCAAAATATAATTTAGTCAATATCAAGATTGAACATCTTTATATATATATATATATATATATATATATATATATATATATATATATATATATATATATATATATATATTTGAATGTGACATTCATGCTCGTAACACAACAGCCTGTCAAATGAACGCACGTCTCTAAGTTAACTCGAACCAAATCATAATAGAGATAGCTTATCAAAGAAAATCACTTATCTGTGGCATTTTGTTGTAAACCCATCATGTACTACCTGCCCGGGACAAAACGGAAGATGGAAAAATGTAGCAACGAGCTGGAGCATTGAGCAGCTAGCAGAGTCGGATATTGTAGGAGTTGAATAGCAGAATAATTACTTCAAATTGACAACTATGCTGCTTCATGTTAGCCAGAGTGACTGTATAAGGTGATTATGTAAGGGTTGAGTGTCTGTCAGCTAGTCCTGGAGTTCATCTGGCCTCTAGTGGTCAAAAAGTGTAAATGCAGCTTTAACTAATGCAGTAATATTAAGGTACGGTGGATGACAATAGGGCAGATATGTAAGACGTCATGTGTCAGTGAACTCTGAAACAGAACTAAGCATGATTTATACATCCTCTTATATTTCCTAAGGGAAGTGGCCTTCATATAATTGCTACCATGCACTATGAGGTTCACCCATGAAGAAAAATATGGACTTGACCTCTATTTCATTTATTATCAGGACACCTTGTGGAGTATTACTGTTTACATAATCCAGTAAGAATCTGTAATGTATACATTATGGGATATACATTTTGTATTTTGGAGGGCCTCCAGCAATAGCTCATTTATATGAGAATGTCGGGAATTGATTAGTGTTGTCATTTTCAGTGCACTCTTCACTTTCTACGTCAATATGGAAGTCATAGTGCAAACTCTTTCCGACAACTTGGTCAACCCTGGATGGAGTGGCCACACTAAATGGCCATTAAAAATGAGGTTACATAAGAAATAAACTTGTTGACATATCCAGCCGGAATGGTGCTTAAAAAGGACGTGTCTCATGAGGACAAATCTGGTGAAAGTGTGTCACAAGGGCAACGTTATGTCAGGGGGGGAAATAGTGTGTCTTGAAGTCAAATTGTAGCTTTTTGAGGCAAATGGTACCCACTGTTTAAATGCGTCCTCTATAAGAAATGACCCTACTCAAATGTATCTGATTGGTCCAAAAGTCCCAGGATTCTACAAACAGCAGACAAAAATGCAGCCTCCTTCATATCTCCCTGCCAAAACATCTCCCACCACCGCCAGTATCGAGTATTTCTCCACAGACTCCAGCTACAAGGTCAGTGTCTCCCTCACTGGGGCATCAGTCCAAAACTTGTTTCCAACAAATTCCAAAACCAAACCAAATATTTACAATGCTGATTTCCTCTCCTCCACCTCTTAGTTCTGTGTTATTTACCAAATGTCTAAATCGAAGATTAATTGATTTATTCTGCTTAAAGAGATCCCCGTCTTGTAGAGCTCCGTATTAACATCAGGGTGATGCAGGATAACAGAAAATAGCGAATAATGCTTCATTGTTGAGAAAACTCTACTGCACACAGTGTGTTTAAACAATGTGGTTACAGTCCCCAGCATGGTGAGCTCCAAACCGAACCATATAGACATTTCTGCCGGATGACTGCATCACTTACATTTAAAGGGTGCAGAAGGTTTGATTAGTTTAGAAAAATACTGCCTTTTAAATGCCTTTTATTCACTCGCTGTCTGGCTTTCTTTCCTCCAGTCTACATGTGTTACTGGTACAGGGACTTCACTGGTAATTGACCACAGTTCTGGCTGAGCACCAACAACTTCTTCAGTCGCTGGAGCCTCGACTCTAGAAAGATAGCATCAACTTTCATTTGAGAGAACTGCTTTCAATGAGACACACACAGCACCTCTGTAGACCTGAAGGGGGGGGGGGGGGGGGGGGGGACAACACATCCTTCAGTAAATCCACCGAGCTCTGCCCTTCCTGCCTCTCACCATGATACTGGGTCAATATGTCAGGTTATGATGTTATTCCCACAGGCAGCCATTCATTAACATATTCAGAGATCACTTCTCCTTAAAGTACTGAATTTGTGTGCACTTTACAAAAAAAAAAAAAAAACTTTAAAAAGCAAGTCTCAAAGTTTCCAGTTGCTGAACGGGTGAAAGTATAACTAACAATTAGAGAGCCATTATTATACTGCACAGCTGCAAGCAGAAAGGAAGACGTCGGATTCGTACATCAGAGCAGCACGAGCATGTAAAGATGCATACGGGGCACGCACACTGACCCAGTAACACACATTCACAAACTCACCTATCTTCTGGCTGCAGATCCAGAGCAGGAGGAAGCAGTAGTACTCCATAAGTTAGCCGGTGCAAGCGAGTGTGCATGTGTGTGTGTGTGTGCATGCGCTCGTGTGTGTGTGTGTGTGTGAGTGATGATTGCTGTGAGTGTGTATGTGGTGGGCCGAGGCAGAGAGACCCGGTGACGGGCTCAGTTAAAGATCCCGCTCTGATTCACTGTAGGTCTAAGTTAAAGCGCTGCCTATATCTGGGGGAAGTAGGAGGGGACTGCAGAAGAAGAAGGAGAAGGAGAAGAAGGAGGTCCACTCTGACACACCAGGCAGGAATACTCAGTCTCTCCCACACTCTGAGCCAATGGTGGCTTTTTTTTTGTACTGGACACTTCTGTGTTGCAATGTAACTAAGTACAGTTACAATGTTAACATATTTGTACTTTCAAATTCAACTCAAGGAAATACTTTTTTCCTCCACTATATTTATCCAACAGTTTGTTACTTTTTACATTTTATGCTTATATGATATGGTGCCCTATTATAACCCAGTATTCTACAGAAAAAAATGACTCCACACACAAATATCTTACATATAATCAATCTTTTAAATAATATAATAATTTGAAAGGAGTCATGCTGCATAATAGATGCTGATACTCTGATGTGATCATCTTTTTGTTCTTTTACTCGCAAGTTGAATTCAGGACTATTTTTAAACCATATTAAGTATAAAAAAGTGTACTTCTGCCTTCACTGAATTCCAGTTTATTCAGTGAATATTTATGATGGGAATGGCATTTTGAGCTGCTCAGGTGTTAAAATGAATTAAAAGAAGTTAAACACTTTAGTTTTTCCCGTTGAGGTCAGTGGATAGAAAAGCCTGATTTTTACAGCTTCTTCGGCAGCAGGAATTCTCTTGATAGACAACTTAAATTTAAATAATGAAGCAAAATAACATTTCCGAAGATATTTCAACAGTAGATCAGTTAGTTTTTGTCATGATACACTTAAAACATCTTCTGGCAGACTGAAGCTACACAACACAAACGCTACCGTCATGGCCCGACCACAAGCTAGACAGTGTATTAACAGTGGAACGCCAACGTGGGCTTTGTACGTTACCTCATACCCCTGCAGCTGAACCATCCAGTCCCAACTTCAGAATGTATAATGACCCCACTTACGTAATAACACATCGTTTGTGTACATTAGCTCTCCTGAAATCCATTTGTGGTCACCTGGTAAATCTCCAATTCACTACTTAACCACTGTATGTCACATAAATGCACATCTTTTCTTAACGCTGGCTTCGTTTTCACTTTGGAAAAAAGGATTTTCACACTGGCATTGCCAGCCACTGAGACTATGTTAGAATAAAAAACATCAACATCTGCTTAATATACCATTTATCCAGTAGCTCAAATATGTGGATTGTATCAATAGTTGAAGAAAAGTGCATTAATTACTGGTATTGGTTTTAGTTGAAGTTCAATATAGGCAATACAACCAAGAAAATACAACCAAGAAAAATGCATTAATTACTGGTATTGGTTTTATTGCCTATATCCTTTTATGGAGATTTCCATTTATGTTTTCTTCTGTTCTTTCAGGCATGTTGGATTAAATATGACGCTACTGTATATGAATAAAATACAACTTAAAGCTTCTAAACAACAATCGTTTTTATATCATCAATGGATCAATTGACCATGTGAATTGTGAAAGGTGTCACTCGACACTGCATTTCCCTTTTTTTTGTAACGGCATGCAGCTTTAATTAATAATATATACACTTCCACCTGTCTCGTTAGCATCATCGTCAGCTGCAGCAGGCCTGCGGTTCCAGCAGAAATGTTCTCCAAACCCCACTGTAGGCTATGGCAGACAAAGTTAGCGACTAGCAGGTGAACATAATGGAAAATTTAACGGCGAAAGAGCCCTCAATAGTTGGTGGAGACAAAAATAGAGCTAAAAGGGAGTGACATTTGACTCCAAGTGAATGGTAATGTTGCTGTGTAACTGCTTGCTATGTAAATAAGCAACTGTTTGCAAACAGGTTGGTCATATCAACTTGAGAGGTGATGACATGATAAATGTTGTGTTTACAGCTTGTTCTGCTGCACCCAAGTGGCCACAATCAGTTATTGCGTGTTTAAGGTGCTGCATGACTAAAATACAACTAAACTCAATTTGATTATTTTGCAACATAAAAACAAAGTTGGTATATAATGTAGGAATGTATTTTTGTCTTGGGAGACGAGCTCCATATTCAGATGGCAATACAATCCCAGTTTAGCCATCACTATTTTGATTTATTCGTGGTTGTCTTCTGTGTGGATACACGAGAAAAAAGTACAAGGAAGGTGTTTGCATGTTCGGTTTTAAAGGACAGAATGGCAGGCTACTATAGGTAAATATAATAATAACTCAAGAAGGATGAAGGAGTTAGGGCGTAGGCCTAGTAGCGTTCAGAAATACGTGTCCTATACATCTTTCCACAAGTACTACACAGACAGCAGACAGGCGGTCAAACAGCCCATTAGAGACTGTGAAGCGCCTGTGAAACTCATCATGGAGCTAAATCCATGTCACACGTCCAAATCTGATATCCATCACATGAGCAGCTGTCTATCTTTCAAACTGATAAATATACATCCTTGGCTCCAACAGATACTTCCTCTCAGTTTGCAATCATGGCCCCCGTTTTTTCTTTTCAACACGGAGCAAACCACAGATCACACAAACCAAGCCAGTGTTTGTGCTAAAACAACTTAGGGTAAGCAAGCCTTCAGAAACATGAAGAGAATCCAGCCTTGCTTTCATTAAGGATGCTTAAAAGCACATTGGGTTTTTTCCCTCCTTTATCACTTCTCCTCAGCAGACAGCTGGCCCATTATTTTCTTTCAAGACAGGAAATTAAGCCTCATGCCTACTGCTGGTGCCTGAACATATCCACATACATGTAAATATCCATGACCAGGGTTCTTGAAATGAGTTACCGCAATAGGTGTGTGAAAGTAAGTGATATCTCATGACTATACACATTACAAATGTCTGCATTTGACGTTAGGATTTAAACTATAAAAGCATCAACATGATGCTGACATCATGCTCCTGCTGACATTATATTGTTTGAAAGCAAAACCAAGTCTTCAACGTATACTACATCACATGCACGCAGGGATTTCCTCAGGCAGACTAACAAGACAATGCAAAAAAAAAAAAAAAATTTTTTTTAAAAGGGCAGCATTCCTGCCCATCAAACTCTGTCGTAATGAAACATTTCCAAATTGGCGTGGAAATTAAGAAGTTACTGGGGTTTGGCAGTCATTATAAAGTTCTCCATAAACATGAAAAGTTTCATAACAAGGAGCGTTTCTTCCAGTATTGTGGGTACAAACTCATGGCTCAGGAATCTCCCACAGCGAGCATGTAACAGAAGAAATCATAGATCGGAGAGGAACCTACAATTAAGATCTGGCTCTCTGAATGAAGGCAGTGTGCCAGTGCAGTTAAGGAGTTGGGCTCTTTTTGTCAGCACTACAAGGGGCCGGTGGGTAATTGTCCCGATTGCTTTGCTGCTAACCTAAATTGCCATGTAGATATTTGGAGTTAGGGGGACCAGAGGTGATCTAAACCAAGTGTGAAAGATTGGGTTTTGAAATCCTATTCGTCTTCCCTCCTCCAGCCCATAAAAAACCATACAGAGTCCCACTGTGAAGTGCAGCCTGAAATCAATACCGAACAGGAGCTGCACTTACCTCACCTTTTCGTGGCCCTCTCTAACACCGTACCACAACTGCTAGCAATTACCTCAATCAGCCCAGGATTATCTGTTTGTGTGGGATATATGGACTGTCTCCTCAGGCTAGTAAAGCAGCTCTAGCCAGACACAGGACAAGTCCTCTGGGATCAGCGGTAAAGAAGCAACTAGCCAACCCTCGTCGGAGTTCAGGCTTGGTGCGTGCCTCATGTTAAGCCCAGGCATCTATCACCCATCATAATGGTTGTCATGTTTGAGACCTCCAAGTCTGGTCTCTGGGGCTTTTAGTCAACTACTTCAATATTGCTTCTTTCTGAGGCATCAAGCCACAGCCACGGTGAGAGATGAGTGATGCAGGGCTATGCCACTTCTGAAAGTCATGCCTGACTAAACCTCTTTTCAATTTGATTCTGTGTTTCTGCGACTTTATTCAGGACTCTGGAGTTGCATTTTGACAGTTTAAGAGACACACAATTCTTCACTGAAACACAGGCTCTTTGTTTGTTTGATTTGTGGCCACTTGGGGGCAGGAAAGCAAATGCACACAACAATGACAGCATCTTAGTGCATGTGAGTTATAGCTTAACAATACCAGCAACAGCAAGTGTAAAAACAAAACAGGAAAACCCGTTTCCTATATATCACCATATAAGTACTAACTTTTCCTCAACCTGCTAATAATGAAAGCTATACAGTAGAGCTTTTGCCTGCTTGGCTAAAATTTTCTTGTGAGCTTCTCTGCTCTGCTCTCAGATCTCTCTCTGCCTCCAAGATGGACTTTCCCAAAGAAGAAGGGATCTAAAAGCAACATAACAATTCAGAGGAAGTGTTCACACTTTGACTCAAAAAGATGAACCAACTGGGAGAGAGATTCAGAATATCAGATCTGGGTGGGAAGCCTCCACCTTCTACTGACACTGGAAGGTCGACATACAGTCTATTTTCCCATATCCTGTCAGTTCTCTGACCCCCTAATATATTTCTTGGAAGTCAAACATTCAACTGTACATGCTGGAGCTTATTGCCCGTGGAGATGTTACTTTCCACAGATCACAGCCAAGTTAGGCAGCAGCAGGATGAAACAATGAATGGTTTTTATAGCAATAGAGCACACACTCAGTCCTCCAAGGAGCGTTCTTTAGACATGCTGCTGTTCCAGCAGCTCATTTTTGGCCCTGTAGCATCTGCTGCAAGGACGGCAGGGACAGAATGCTGCTTAAAGCATTAACCTGGAGAAAGTGTTGAGGTCATCTACAGGAAGCTCTCTGTCAAGTAGGGCTGGGCGATATGACCTCAAATCAATATCACGATATATTGAGGAACTCACCTCGATAACGATAAATGAACGATAAGTAACCCCCCCCCCCCCCCCGCGCCTAAAAAAATGCCACTTTAAAGGACTGTGAAACTACACTGTAGTTAAGATTTATATTATTTATTTGGTAGTATAAAATAACAAAGTATTAAAAATACAGTCTCTATAAACAAATTCTAAATACATTTCACATTTGCCACTGGAAAAGTAAACAATGACTTGTGAAAAGGTAATACATTTCACATTTTTCTGATCGACATCGTCCTCGCTGAACCCAAAATGTTGCCAAACGATCTGACGCATTTCTTTTGGGAACGAGGTGCTCTTCCTCCTCGACCAGATTTAAGGTACGTGTCCACAGGGGCGATTTTAAACGCGTGTGGACGCGCCGCTTCCCAGTATTGCACGCTTGGTGGGCTGCCACTAGAGGATGATTGACAGGCGCTCTCCTTTAAACAACACATTTTTGCGAGCGTTCGCGAGCGTTCCCGAGGCGGCGAGTCGAGCCCGGCGCCTCTGATTAGCATAAAGTAGATTCGACTTCAACTTTAGGCAAATGAGGAGCGGCCAACTCGCGGTTACAGAAACATGGTGTATTAATTGTACGGGGTTTAATGAAAAAAAATAGCTCTGAATGAACAACAGCTGAGCAGAAGCGCTTGTCGACCGCCGCGGAGAAATACGCGTCGGGTCTGAACGGGGGGTGCGCGGATCGCTTGCGATTTTCGGCGGCGCGCCGCGGCGCTTCCGCGTCCAGTGTGAACCAGGCGTTACTTCGGCTGCCGCGGCAGCAGCCGCTTCATCGTTTAAACCGGCGGGCTCCATTTTCGTCTCACCCACACTTTCCCTTCTTGTTACAGACTGGATGGGGTGGAGTCACGTGACTGCACACGCTGTATACGTAGTACAGTACAGCCGAGCGTCTTAAAGGGACATGAACATACTGGTAGCCTACCTACACACACAGCCAAACAAGAAAAAAACGACTTTTCTTTTTTCTTTTTTTTTTAAACCGAATATACCGACATGGGCAAAATGACGTCGGTTGTCGTCGTAAATTTCGGTATCGGTACATTTTCGGTGTATCGCCCACCCCTACTGTCAAGCATTGTGTGCTGCGGAATACATGAACCAAACAAGAATCCATCCATTATACAATATGGAAGTGGTTTGACGGATTAAACATTTCAGTATTCTGATGTATTTTCACCAACGTCAGTGTGAAAACAAGCAAACTGGACAAATGCTCAGAGATGGAAGAGGTAGTCAGATCTGTGTTATAAGCACAAAATATTACTTAAAAAGGTGATAAACGAAGTTAAACAGAATGATCTTTTCCTTTGAAATGTTGAAAATGTAAAATATTAAGTTGCATAACTCACATTTATACTTTTTGAATTATGTATTTGAGTAAAACTACTTTGAGCATTTTCACTGATGCAAATGTTAAATGTTAAGACAACTTGTCTTAAAAATGTAAACGCAAAGATGGTCAAATTGTATCCTTGGTTGTATTTGTTATGGTTAAAGATTTAAAGCCGGGTCTTTTATTTTACCAAATGTATTAAATCATCTTTGAGGAATGAGAGGAGACGGTCAACCAATGTTGAGGCAATGCAAATCAAAGCAATATGAGCGGATTTCCATGAGGAGATCTTGAGTGACAGAATGCAGGCCAAGAGGAATTCAGTGGTTTTCTAGTCTGCCCTGCAGAAATCTTGTTGCCTTACAGAATGCAGACAGTGTTTTTTGTATCATTTTGGGGGGGTTACGGTGCATCTTGAAGCCTTTCTTGCCATTACCGTATGCTATGAGTATGCATGTGGCTTAGAAAGTTTTCCTCTGTTGTAGGAAAGAAATGTGTATACTCCGCCTATAAGCAAGATTATACTTTGATGAGTAAATAAACAGAGCAGAGATCCCTTTCTGTGCGTGTGTTAAACTGAAACAATCTTTTCTTTGGTTGCTCTGTATGTGTTCTGTAGATGTTTCCTAAAGATGACATTTAGAATAAACAGTCTATCATACATGCAAACTCACCCAGAGATCTAATGTATGGTTTTAAGCTTCAAAGACTGTCCACCCACAGCTAAGCTGAAGTGGAAACACGTAATACTTCCCACATATCATTATGCACAACTCACTGTGGTGTCTTGGGGAACTGCAAATCGGAAGGAAACACAGAGTTTTATGCTGAGCTTCTGTTCATTTGAGGAGTAAATAAGCAGAGCTGGCTAAAACATAGACGGCTAACTCACATCATTCATTTTATTTGCTTAATTTTTCCTTTCATGGTCATGGAGGGCTGAAGCCTGACCTAAGATGCATTAGAGAAAAGGCAGAAAGTTCCCACAAACAAGTCGAACAGGCTTGGCACAGGCAGCCACAATTCATGGCTTTGGGCGATGTCCCTAAGCATTCACAACTATTTCTTTGAGTAAATATTATCTCATAAAATGTACAAACTTTGTAGGGAATTTGAGGGTTTCCCCAGTCATTTCCCATCAATTAGAGAGTTTTAGCTTCAGTTAGAGAGTCTTATGAGCCTGCATTTAAAACCTGAATCTAAGGCACTTTCTAATGGTCATTATTGAGGACTGGCTTGTAAAAGTTTTAATTTAATAAAAGCTGTCAAATCCCAAATCTAAGTTATTTGTTAGCAATGTTCTTACAAAAATAATTAAAACAAAATTATCCTGTGACATTTAAACAGACTTTAAAAGTTGCCTCTCATTCACTCACACACACCAATGAGAGCAAGCTAAAGTGACAATGGCCTTTGCAACAATTTAGGGTTCAGTGCCCACGGAAACTTCAGTATATGGATGGGGGGAACCAGGGATCCACCCAGCAACCCGGTAATTAGAGGAGGACATGCTCTACCTGCCATGTGAAAGGGATGCTCAACGTGAGGAAACATGAAAACTTAATGTTCAAACCTGAAGCTCTATGGAGCTTTTGAACCTCTTTTCAGATGTTTTTGGGTTCATTGCACACAAGAAGACAAACATCGGGGAGTTCCTGGAGACCAAACCAGAGCTTAAAGGAGAGGTTTGTCAGGTGGAAGAAAACTCCAAATGCATGTGAAGGTTGTTCAATGTCGATGTATAGGTATATACATATTTCCATCAACTTAATCCATTAAAACTTTATAAACTGGTGTTTACAAATGAATTAAAGCAACCTTAAGCTGATCGATACTCACTATTTAACATTTCGTAGTAGAACACATTAGCTATAACAGGTTCCGACTGTGGTTTTGTCAGATAGTCGATCTTGCCGTTAACATTCGCCCAATTACAAAGTCCTCTTCAGGCACGCAAATCTGGGTTTGTTGGATAGAACCTTGATTTGATATTAAAAGTCCATTGGCGTCCAAAACATTAACGTCACCGCAGTACTTATGCTGTGTTGACACTATAGCTCACGAAGAAAAACTTGTCGAAGTATCTACAGCCCCGTATTATTAGCCACTTTGGGGATGTAAATTCATCAGTCTCAGAGGACCTTTACTCAGCGTTTTGGAGATTTGGCGTGCTGCTGTACTTCAATCATCTGCTGCTGCTGCTACTGCTGAACCCACCACGGAGGTCCAAATCAATTTAGGAGTTTGTAAGGGGAACAAAAGTCACAGGGAACCATGAATCTACTGGTGGTTCAATGAAATGGTGATCAGCCAATAGTCATCTTGCCTCCTTAGCGCACTATTCAGCTCTGTTTTGTTTCGTGTCCACTGCCTCATTTCTCCAAAGAATAAATTAACTGACACAATCGCATTACTAGTTTAATGCCTATGAAAGAGTCTCAATATATTAAAAATGGAGATATTAAAAAAGAGCCCCATACTGAGAATGAGAAAAGTAAATGTTTCTGTCTGAGCTCGAGTGAGTCATTCTAACTTTTCCAGATCTCTGGCAGAGCACCGTGCAGGTTGAGTGGTGCCAGTAGCAATAATGGGAAATAGACTAATGTGGAAACTAAAGCCACACGCCACAAGATGGATGACAATGGAACGCCACAACGCGCACACATCCAGATTCGAGGCAAAGCCGCGTCTCTCGACACCCAGCTTAAACACATGTCCTAGCTGCACATATGAAATGGCTTCCATGGACGTAGTAATTTGCTATATGTGAGTAAGGATTCTTCCCCCCACCCTGTCCGCTTTCTAATAATACAAATGTTGAGTGTGAGACCATCATAGACGTATAATATGCAATTAGCACTCATACAAACCACATTCTTGTATTTCCTTTTCCAGAAGAAAAAAATATCACCAAAAATGAATTACTGTCACTCACTCATTATATCCAATCAAGCCACCACTCAAAATTCCTCATACACAGACTCAGGTCATACGGTCCTGTGGTTTCACATAAACTTTTGCCTCCGTCATGTCTTCATCATGGGAGAACACACGCTCCTGTTTCATTGCGTTTGCATTTACATTCATTGCGAGACAGATGGAAAACTTGTACTAAGCTTTTTTTTTTCTCTCCTCTCAGATCTCGACGGAAAACCAAACTGTCTAGAATTTTTCTGCTTGTAATTATTAGGTTTCACAACGCTCATACGCAATTGTCTGTTGCAGGTCGACCACTCAAACACCGAGTTAAGTCGCTTCTCGCAGACTTTTTAAACGCAGTCCTTATGACAACAAATCAACGCTTGATGCAACACATCTTGCGGTGTGGCGTTTCCAATGGGAAAGTCCATGTGTGATGGTATTTTATGTTGTTTTACACCCTGGCAGCTACCGTTGCAACGAGAGTTTAAACCCTGTTTATTTTCGAACCGGGCTTGGCAGTTAGTTTGCTCAGCAGAGAACAGATTCGGTTTCTCCAACTATAAGTATGTTTGTATTTTTTAAAGAACTATTTAATTTGGCGGGCAGAAGGTGTCTGTCTTAAAATGGGTCCTAATCCAGTTATAGTTTGTGCTTCACGTTGTGTTTAAAAGCACCTGCCAAGAATAGAGTGAGCATTCACTGCTTAGTTTGCCATTTTAAAAACAAAACAAAATATTGAAGTACGATTAAGTCAGCATAAATTAAACATGAAATATCCTGCATTGGTAGAAACAGAGGATAAATATATTTATGATTCTAGGTATTTTTTAAAATTGGGATGAAGATTACATCAAAATACCACATTATAGTTTAAAGCTGTGTATCTTCTGGGCAAATGTGAATTTCCATGAAAGCAGTTTTCCAACCAATTGTGGTTCAACAACAATAATTTAGAAGGAATGGGAGTGAATGTTGGGTGTAATAGTTTGAACACAAAAACCAAGTCGTGCAACTAGTTTGAATGTAATGTATGAGATTGTCATTTGTGCCAGATGCCATTGGGGATGGACAAATCACCGAGCCTACAGGTCTGTTGCCAGAGACCATTTCTGAAATTGCTGTATGAAAGCTGGATGCTGAAAAGCAGACACCACACTGACGTGACGAATGGAAATGCATGAATTTGTGTCAAGTTTGAAGATTGTTCCATTATTTTAATGGGGAACATGTCAGTCGTTACACATGTCCTAATTGAGCGGAACGTTTTTATGTTGAAGTTTCTACAATGAAAAATGTGGAAGGAGTTAGATGACGAAAAATCAGGCGGAAGAATAATATGTTGTAACATTTGGTGTTTGGATGAAATCAGATGTAAAGTCTTGGGCTGTATAACATTGAGTGGGTCTGTACACACAGCTCATACAGACACACAACACAGCATTTGCAATTATAGCAAACCCACTACGTTATCAATATAATGAACATTTCATTCTCTTCACAATAAAGTCAGAAAAATGACTACCTTTACTGAAAACCACCGAGATATATAGCTGGTCGGTGGCCCGTTTTTACTCTCCCAAACAGCTGGTGTCCAGGAATGAGATGTTTAGCTGGAAATACCGACTCAAGACTTTTAAACTTTCTCAACGACCCCTGCTGCTCTGTGATTTACAGCAAGAGGATGGCATGGTTCCAGGAGCAGGGTCCAGACCTGCACAGGGTCCCTGCATGCTGAGCCTCTTTCCAGGTAAATACAGTATGTATGCCCCACGTTGACAGCTGGAAGCCCCTGTTCAATTACACACTCCATGAGCACCGAGTCCATTTTGTACCTGAAGGCTTGTGGTTCCAAACATGTCTTGAATTTCAGAAAGTGCTCCTTCTGCTCTTATATCACTGGCACCACATGCCTTTAGGTGTCCCTTTTGTCTGATCGAATAGAACAGAATTTAGATGTAAAAGGAGGCTGCCTCAAACCCTTTATAGACCAGATTTAGACAATTCAATTCGTTTTTGATCTTCAACCCACAGAGAAGTGATGGCCTTTTCATGAAATTAGTGTGGTTGTATTGTCTGTCAGAGCTTCAATACATGCTCCCAACACCAGCTGTTTCCACACAGATGTGACAGAATATAAGCTGCGACATAAAGAAACATTAGGAGTGTTTTGAACATAATACTGTATGTTATTTTTTTTAAATCTTTTTTTAACTCTCTGAACGACTATGTGGTCATTTCTCATATGTCAATCTAGAGCAAGCCTAACTTTTCTCTATATGAAATAAGTTTTAGTCATCAACTCACAGAAACATTTTGCTAAATATTCTCCAGAAAATCTAAAGCCTGGAGTAATGTTGATTGTTTAACACCTTTGTGAGCTTTCTAATAAGATCTAATATCGCTGCTGTACAGAAATTCCATCTGAATTACTTTATGCCATAATCAATCAAGACAAATGCCCGGCTTGAACACTGTGTCACTTGTTCCATGTGGCAGAAATATGCCACTGGTTTGAGGCGGCTGCCACTAATCAGACCTCGAATGCGTTCCAAGTTTGATTACCAGCTCCATCAAACACAATCAGGAGTAAAGTCGGAATGCAATCAATCTCTTGCAGTTAGGATTCATGCCATTTGTCAGATATAAACAAAGCAACAACATACCAGGAAACAAGAGTCAAGAGCAGAGTGAAATTAACAACACTGCAACAAATCCCACAACAAACATCTTCAACAAAAATGTGTTTTTATTCCTGAACCACCCGCTAGTATTCCTTATTCTGTCAGAAAATAGCAGACGATGCATTTTCTTTTGGCATTTCTGTGCTTTCAGGCAACTGACCCGACTTTTTGACCCTCAAATGTAAGCCAACGTGATTCGAGAGTCTCTGTTCTTACTTTTGGCGGCAGATTGAGATGCAGACATCTACAGAAGGTTCAAGAGCATTCCACTGCTTTTATGATAAGCCGTGGCCTGTTAGTGCTAAGCCTGGCAGTGAAAACTTCAGGCCGGTCAACAAGCTGTGTAAGCAATGACGGGAGCTGCACTAATTGAAGAAAGAGCGCTGGACTTAGCGCTGGACTACGAGCTAGCCTCTCTGTTGCTTTTGCTTTGGTGATGAGAAGACCACACACTTTTGTTTTTGCTTCACTATCATCTCAACGGAGGGTTGAAGCAACTTGCTCAGATGACGTTGTTAAGGAGGAAAAAAAAGTTCCTTTCCTTTTGTTGTGTTTGTACTGATGGAGGACGGAAAAAGTGAATGTAAATGAGACTACTGACATTTTTGAAGTTCTGGTTTCTCTCAAAAGTTGGTAATAATTGAATCTGTCAGGATATTTTCACTTAATTAATGATCTAGAGTGTCACTTACCCATAAATCAAGGGGGATTATTAAAAAAAATACATATTATATGTCTTTATAACAAGGTCTCAATTATCTGTGGAATATCAATGGCTGCAGCAACACCTTTTTGGCACAGCAACGCCATAAAATATAAGTCAGAAATTTGTCAGGTGCCAATGTGGTAACCCAGATGGAAACCAAATGAATATAAAAGGCACTTCATATTCATTGGTGGGGACAGAGCTGACCAAAGGAATATTTAAATGCACGGTGTCTGCCAAACTGACTCACACAATCAGGTCAGTGAATGATCCACTGAGAAGTTTTGAATGCGTTCCCTCCTTGCTTAGCGACTTTTACGAGAGCCAAAGATATAGTATTTGGCTATTGTGAAGAGAAAATGAGTGAAATAGAGAAGGGTAGCAGTTTTTGCTTTCCTGTCTCTCATGACATATAATAGAAGAACATCTGTATGAGACCTTAACGAAGCACATGTGGCGAAAGTTATCTTTTTCCTGCTGTACATATATTTGACAAGAATTTATGTGCCAGTGTTTTTCCCCCCTTTATTTTAGGTCTATTCGATTGCAAAGGTCTGCTTAACTGCTACCACATGTTAAGCCTTTGTACTGCTGTCATTGCCTTAATGTGAGTGTGTTGTTTTCCAGACTCCGTGTGTGGTGAATGTGTATGAGAGAGAGGAAAAGAGATGGATACACAGGGACAAAGAGAGAAGAATAAAGAAAGTATATAAACGTGCATCTGGTTACTTAGTTTGGGTCTTTTCCCAAAAAGGGGGGAGTAACATAAATCACCCTAAATCTACCTCTTTAAAACATCTTAATTGCATTATCTGTTACCTTTATAAATCTTTAACTCAACAACGGGCTATGACATTTAAAATGGAAGTTATGCAATGTTTTTACAATTTTTACCAACATAATAACAGCAATAAATTCAGAAGCATCTCTCCTCGACACCGACATGAATCACAGTGTGAGGGTTGGTGGAGGGGACCTTATCCCCCCATCAGACGACTCCCTAAATCTGCCCCAATGACCGGCAGGTGAAAAAATAGAGCAGATGAGAGGCTCCATGAAGGGAAACGTTGATGCAGAGGAGGCTTGGACGAATTAAAAACCAGTGGAAAATTACTTAAAAGAGACGGCCATACGTTTATACGTTGAGTGAGTAAACTGGAACTGTCTACTCATGGTTGAGCTATGAGTCACCTACACAAAGAGGCACATACTGATGAGGACTCTGCAGAGTGCACTTCTACGAAATGCACAAGACCGATAAATTAGAACCTCCTCCCACTTGCTTCCTATTTTCTGTCGACCTTTATCAGCTGCTTTGCTTGCTTATAACCCTTTCTCCGTGGTCCTACTCACCCCCTCCACTTTTTCTTCTCCTTCACTTTGCTTCAGATAGAGGAAGTGGTTTGTGTGCAGACTGTGGCTGGAACAGAGTACTGTGCACCGGGGAAGCCGAAATTTGAGCCCCTGTGCATTAAATGTTCCACTAGAGCAACAATTTCTGTGAGGGGAAATCATGCAGTGGGTCAGTGTTAAAGGCTCCACAAAGGGGGGTAAGAGAGGCTCAGTCAGGGTAGGAAGCAGGGAGAGAGAGCTGGGGTTAGTAATGGGGGGAACCATGCCTCTAAAGAATAACTTGGCCATTCTGGTGGTTGAGTTGGTTTTAGTGCACGCCATATAGATCTGGATTAAAATCTGATCACATACCTCTGTCACATATCATGGTCTTCTTTCTTATCCATCCTTCTCATCTCTCCCTCTGCTGTCAGCTGGCCAGAAACATGGAACAAGAAAAAGAGTGTCTGTTAGTGTTTCAGGACACAGAAACACAGCTCCATCTGTGGATGGACTTCAATCTGGGACACATTGTGTTACATTTCATTTCAATTTGTTGCGAGGCTCATTGTGGAAGTTGCGTGCCGTGGATTTGTTGTGATGCCCAACAGATTTACAGATTTGTATAGAGGGCTGACCTCAGCCCATATAAGAAGAGCAGCTGAGGAGAGCAAGTATCTAATTTGTCAGATTATGGCTATATATTGGTGTGAAACGGTATTTGAGGTAAGACCTTAAACACTGAATGATACACGATGATGGCACAGTTCCTCCATGCGATATTAGAACCCTCTTTGTCAGCTCTACCTCAAGCACATAATTGTTTTTACATTGCTCCTGCAAGCAGCCTTGTGTCTGCAAGATTATTCATCGCATTGACTGTTGGTATAATGTGGTCTCTGAATGGTGAGTCAGCTGGGGGGCCAAAGCAAAGGGGTCCCTACAGGAGGCGTTTTGTCCTCTGTAACAGTCATCTGCTCTGCCGATTGATTAAATAATGACTTGCAGAATAACGCTGCCTCATACATTTACTTGGAGTGAGACTGAATCATGAGGGATTCCACTGAGAACCGATGTGCATCAGCGGCTTTAATAAAACGGTTCAGGTTTCTAGGAATCTAACTGCATCTTATTGCTGCCAATTATTTTCCAAAATGCTGCCATTACGGGGTTTATCAGCTATGGGGAGCTCACAAGCTCAAAGCAGTTAAACAAATTTGCAAGAACGTATAACCAGTAGTACAGCCTTTGGATTAATTAATCTATTTTAGTACTTGCATACATTTCCCTGCATGTGTACAAGCTACACGTTGTGAGGGACTGGATATAAAGTGGCTTACATCTGCTGTAAAGAACGTAAAACATGAAAATGCTATAAATGATGAAGTGAAGTAAACGTATCCATATAACACAACATTCATGTTCATCAAAGGTCTTGTTGATAACGTCTTGAAATGAATAAATCATTGCGTAAACAAAGTCAGCAATGTTTTGATAGCCATTATACACAGATGATGATTGGCTCTCCGTTGTAGCCCTCAGACCTTTGTTTGTTTGGAAAGGTTTGCCAAACTGACTGAGAGGGGAGTGATTACTACATACAATCTACATACATCTGTAAATATTGATGGGCAAGGTGACAAACCCATGATTTAACCTCTCGCTAAACCTGCATTGAGTCTAATTTACCTTTGACAGGTCGTAGTAAAAAAAGTAATCCTCTTCATCTCAATTCAGAAAATGTTCTGAGGTGTATGGCAGCCCAATTTTTCTATAGACAAACAGACAGATAGATGTACAGTGAATTTACATATACATATATATAGAGAGAATACACAATATAAACAATATATTAGCATGCACTATGAATATACCAGACTACAACACCTCCAGCATGAAATATAGAACTAGCACAGACATACTTTATACAATATACACCAGGCTAAATGCAATTCACTGCCGTTTTTTAATTTATATAAACAATAGGTAGGCTATGGTGATAGCATTAACAGCATTAATGCATTAATATAGCAGTAAAGTGCTATATGCTATGTGAAGACATAGTGGAGTAACATTAATGACCGACTACCTGAGCAGATAATCAAGTCACTAGCTAGCTAATCACTGTTGCTAGCACTCCTGTGGTGTCCATTGGTAACGCCTTCCTGATCCAGCCGTCACGGAAGCATCACGTCCACCCACCGCTCCCCCGCTGGCTAGCTCATAGCTACCGCTTGCTGCCCTCACAAGGCCGCAATGCGAAGCGTAGCGCCTACTATCGGTTCCCTCTCGGGCTGTTAGCTCTGTTAGCACTTCTGTCGTTGTTTGCACTGTTAGCGCCATTAGCTTCCAGTCGCCGCCATGTTGAGAGTATTTTGAGGCAACATATACGCTCTGCGTTTGGAACTTATAACAACCAAACAATTCGTCCAGATAAACAATGTAATTTTCTGTATTTTAATTTATTAAGCTGTCTGAAATTGTACTGAGGATATCAATCTTTCTCTCATTGCGGATACCTGATGAAGATGACCGTCGCTCGCCAGGCGCGTGACCGAGAGAGAGAGATTTACGTGCTCGTGCTCGTATCACTATGGCGGGAAACTGTCGTTGTTCCCCACTTCTAATGTTGCCGACAGTAAAAGCAGCAAGCAGGTGGTCCTATACCGTGTTAGGAGGGGTGCTCGATACTAACTTCCCATCACAAGTAAATGCCTTCCCTTGTGTTCACGTTTTTTGTTTTATCTTTGTGACTCGACACACTGTTGTAGCACATTTACACCCGGTCGGAGGGCTCATTAAGCGGCAACGCCGGTGGCTTATTGGGCTCCCCCCTAGTGGGACAAATGGTTGATTCCTGTGCGTTTTGATATAGAGTGCAGTGCTGTGTTTGTTGTAGTTCGGGGTGCCCAGTTGTAGTTTTTATTAAAAAAAGGGTGTTTTTACCTTTTGTATGAATATTGTTAAATTAAGTCTTCGAAAAGTACTGAAAAAACGAGGAAACTTTATATACATTGGCAATACCTGAACTACTTCGAGGTAATGACGTGACTTCCCCACACGATGGCAGCAAAGCGTTAAATATGGTGGATTCCCTCAGGTTACAAAGCTGTCAGAGGCAGAATACTAAACAAGGAAATTCAATTCTTAATAAAAAACAGACTTGCTGTGATTCACTGGAACAAAAAGGAATCATGGATTTAAAACATACAGTCAAGCCAAGCAGTCACCTCTGTTGTTAGATATTTCATTTAGCAAAATGAATGTTGTTGACACCCATATACATGTTAGCTTTCTCTAAGGATTTTTTTTTTAATTCTCTCATGTAGACATCCGGTGAAACATGTGAGACATGATGGCTTCCTGGTCTGCATGTCACTGTATTTCCATGATGTCTGTTCCTTCTATATTTATTTAGGATGTAAATTGTAAAGGCTCTAGAAAATGTGATGAAACTATTGTCTGGGATTGTCTCTGCACTTATGTTTTTTTATAATAAAGTGCAATCTGTCATGTTACTATTTAAGCTTCGGCAAATACTAATAAATGCAGATTGTCCAGATATCTTCTGGTATAGATTAGGAAGACCCGCCCGTGCTCACAGACACAGGAAATGCTATTGTTCTAGACAGGAAATGCTGAGAGTGACACTCCTAAAGACTGAGATGGAGGAGTGACCACTGACTGACTTTGGGGCAATGTGAGATAAAAACACCGTCAGACAGGAAACCATGAAGACATACCTGCAATGAATAACTGCTGTCTTAGTGGCACACACACACACAAACAAACACAAACACACAAATGTACATGTAGATGCATAAAACAAAGCCAGTATTGTGGGCTGCAGCCACTACAGAAGAGTCTCGCACGGCTATGGGAGGTTGAGCCATGGTAACTGAGTTGGAATCTTGGCCGTGTCTCTCGCATCCCTCTATTTACGCAATTAGTATGACAAAGATGTGTTACTCTTTGAGTGTGGGTGGGTGCCTTTGTGCTTGTGTACTCGTGTCCTTTCCCCTTGTGAGATTAATGGATTCACTTGGATTTAAGACTTGGGAGAGCAACATTTACATTTAAGATGACAAAGTAAGTGTGGGGGGGGGGGGGGGGGGGGGGGGCGTACTGGAAGTGTTTGCATGATATTTCATAATATACATATATCACAAAAAGACAGAATTTGTGCAAAATAAATCAGATGTTCATTGCTATTAATTGTGTTCCACTCAAACAAAAGCTTCAATTACATATTTAATTTCAAATTTCACTGGAGGCATTGATTTAAACATCAGATTTTGGTAAAATGATATCACGACATGATCGTATCGTCACATTTGATTCCAATGAAACACTTATTCTGCCCTCAGGGTTAAAGGATGCATGTAGGGGTTGAGTGAAGGGTAAGGAGAGATCTGTATCCTCTTAAGTGTGTTACAACTTTTACCATATATGCTTTTTCTCCATGTGTCTGGACCTTTATAATGTTTTCACATATAGAAATGACGGGATTCAGCTTAGTTAGGGCTTCAAAATAATCAGATGTTCTTGTCTCTTCCCATCAGTGGCTGTGTCACACACACACACACACACACACACACACACACACACACACACACACACACACACACTGGATGACGTGCAGCTAGCTCCATGCAGAAGTAGCAGACTGCGACACAGCGTCCAACTCCCTCCCTCCCTCCCTCCCTCCCTCTGTTTCTGCAGTCCTCTCTCCTCTCCTGTCCCAGGCAGCACTGCTCCCGCCTCCTCCTGCAGCCCTGCCTTGACTGCTCATCAATAAGCTGTATTAGCCCATCACTAATCATATTGCGGGAGACGGGAGAGTGAGAGAGCAGGGCAGCCAGACTTTTCTGTGCATCATCAGTGTGTGTTTGCGTGTGTGCAGTCGGGGGAGGGAGGGAGGGAGGAAGGAGGGAGGGAGGGGTGTATCCTAGCGGGGAGCTTTTCCCTGTTGTAGTAACCAACTGCACACCGGCTGCCAGCCATTACTTCACTGCAGCAGCAGCAATCAGCCCTTTACGTATTTAGTGAGCCAGACACACTAACCTGTCTGTCCCCTCCTCTTCCCTCTCTCTCTCTCTCTCTCTCTCTGCATATTCAGCAGAGCTGCCCTCCTCTCCTCCTCATCACTCTGCCACTCCTGCGGCGTTGCTCTTTGCTTGAAGGGGACACCGGCCTGCTCCTCACCCATCCATTCTGCATGACTGTCACAAAGGTAAGAGCGCTGTGGACAGGGGGTGCAACTTTCAGGATGTCACTAGTGGGGGTTTAGGGTGGTTGAGTTGTACTGGGAGGGTTATTTAAGGTGTAATTTCTGCATGTGTGTGTGTGTGTGTATGTGTGTGTGCTTGTCGGTGGAGGAGATGAGTTTTTGTTGAGTAGTGCTGGAGTTTGCCTGAGGATGTACGTTAATGCAGTCCGGTTATGATGAGACCAAAATCAAATCCTGTGAATACATTCTCTAATCTGCAGAGTGCAGGCCGGTAACAATGCATTCTGGGTTATGAAGAAGTTATTCTTTCAGTATCTGTGCAGGAGCTGTATAAACTTTATTTAGATGAGAGAGATCAGAGAAGAAAGTCAGTATCAGGCCTGGCATTTGACGACTGAAGCGTTGCTTTTCGGTGCTGTAATTTTGCCCCTTCAAACTCACTTTATGTGCAGGATTGAGATGTCGCGTTGGTGATCATTTTTGGCAGGTTTGGTTGTTGAAGTCGTTTCGTTCATTTCTTTCTTTCTGTCAAAGACTATGAGAGCAGTTCAGCAGGTTTGGTGTTTTGTTTGCTAGCAGCTGCAGGGACTAAACTGTATCTCTTAAAGCCCGATGGTGGCTTTGACAAATGGTGATTTATAATGCTAATTAACCAGAGAGATTACCATTATGATATGCTAATTCGAGCAGAGGATTTCTCCGTACATCACATGGAAAACCCAACTTGAGGATTTTGGATTTCCTCGCCGGTGCGCTTCAGTTATATCGTGGCATTTCCTCGAGCTTGGATTGGACTTCATTTGTGCATCGCTTTGGACAGAAGCATCTATCATCAAATGAATGATCAAACAGTCATATTGTGGGAACTCAGCCCCCATTATGGCAAGCAAAGTAGGTTCCCACAAGGCAAACTAAGTGTTGCAGTAAATCAATATAATAAGTCAATGCAGTGTCCTCAAGTCACTGCAACAAATAGTTAAAGTGGGTGTGTCGGCCCGCTTGGCTGACTGTTTACGTGCAGCCGAGTGTGTGTTGGTGGTCTCAGTCTGTGCTTAAAGCTGCAGCCTCCATTGAAATCCTCTTAATCAATTAACTGAGGGAGAGATGACAAAGAGAGGGAGCGAGAGAGAGAGAGTAACGGGGAAGAGACACAGAGAGAGGAAATTAGCACACCTACTCCCATGTAGAGAATTAACCTGGACCAGAATAGATGACCTACTGTAGACACAGGACAACGGCCTATTTACTCACACAGCTGCAAGTTCCACACAGTATTAATACAGCATGGCGTGGTTTGTGTTTCCAGGATGCAAGAAAAACATATTCAAAGTACAGTTTTCCTACCCGTGTGTGAAAGAGATTGTGTGGGAGTGTGTGTGTGTGTGCGCCGCTGCGTAGGTGGACGTTCCCCACTACGAGAACTCAGAGAGGAAAAGGTCAGGTGCTCGTGCGTTGGCACCGAGCCAAAGGCTAAATCTGACTGTAGACAAAGCCGAAGGCGTCGAGGAGAATTTTAATGAATACACACACATGCTGCTCATGTTGTTGTTGGATGGTGATTTCCTACCTGCAATTACGGAAATGAGGTGAGGAAGTAGTGGGAAAAAAGAGAGACAAAAATGTGCTTTGACATCTGTGCAAAAAAAAAGAAAAAAAAAGACATCACAGTAGCATCTCCAAGGTGATTGGTGTGTGGGAGAAGCAGAGAGAGAGAGTCGGGAGCTGTTTTCACGGCTATGCCTGCCAACAGCAGAGAAGTCACCTTGGGAGAGAAACGGGCCGAGAGCTTCTGTGCTGACGGGGCTAAAACTGCCGTCTCCCCCTCCGCTCACAGATACAGACCGACACTCTTCTGGACAGACAGTCCCTGCAATACCTACTTAGTATCAGGAGTCGTGTGATCCGGCGTGACTCCTTAGCATCACAATGTAGCTTTGCAACATCTGGGCATGGAGCATGAGAAGTCATCTCTTTAGTGGCCGTGATGTGGCATGTGATGCTTCTGTTGGCTTATCAGCACCAGCACTTAAACGTATATGATCTCCTCAGACTCGTTAGCAAATACTTGATTCATCAAAAGCTCAGTCGTTTTTAGATATGTGGTTTTATTACACATTTACAAATCAGTTCATGTATTTTATGTCAAAACAGCAACAACATAATCGATATTGAGCCGCTATACATCTCTCCCTTATTAGACTTTCTCTCAAGGGATGTTAGTTAATTGGGAATTTGTGTTTTTAAGGGTCTAAGCATGTATATGATGCATTATTTGATACCAAAACAATCTGTATACAATCATATATCAGGACATTTCAGTGAAACGCAATGAAATTCACATCAGTGGTCCTGAAGATGTTTGTTTGTGCTGTTGTGTTCCTGACTGTTGTAGAACATTTTATGCTTGTAAACCAGATTCTCACATTTTCACAGTTGCAGGTTTTTCAAAATCAAATGTGTTTACATGACACACTTCCAGTGTAACAGTTCTGTTTCTTACCTTCTGCCATGATAAATCTGTATTTTCTTATTTATCAAGACACTGTAGCTGGTTAATGTGTGTTGGTTAATGTTAATGCAGCATTTGCACATATTATAATCAGATCAACAAATGGAGAACTGGCTCCTCTGATAAAACGCTGACAGTGAAAATGGGTCATTGCATGTTTAAATCCGTGGCCTTTGCTTTCAAACTTGGCCTTTCTGGACGCTGTGAGAGGGGACTATAAGCTCTTTAGCTTTTTAACAGACACTTTATTCTATTGGCAATCATTTCTTTGGGCCTTGGGAGGTTTCAGAATCACAATACTTTATTAATCCCTCAGGAAATTGTACGTTATCCCATATATCACGACCGAATATCATAATGGCTGAAATTAAACATTATAATGTGATTTGTAAAATGCCTGAGGATAATTCCCTCCCTCAATGGGGTTATATTTTACTGTTATATGAGCAGAACTTGGATACTTTGTATGCACTACTTACTAAGTTTTGATGAATTAACATACAAATTGCAAATAAGGTCTTTTTTTTATTCAAAATCTCTCACACTGTTTAACTTACAAAAGTACATTTATTTGCACGTTTTATGCTACAACCAAACATTTCAGACTCCATATTTCACACTAATGACAAACATCCATTTACTGTATGGCAATCACCAATAGCATATATATTGTAGGTTACATTTGTTGATTATTCTGGGGGGATGTATGTGGCAAATGAAAAAAACAAAACAAAATGGCATCAATAAATAAATACATACATAGAAACCTCCAGATACAGCAAGGCCTGAAGAAGGGTTTCCTTTGTTTGAAAGTCTCACAAAGGTAGGAAGGAAAAGAGAAAGAGGTATGAGATGCAACAAAGGCCTAAATCCATGACATTGTTTGCATGATCGCCCATGAGAGCAAAAAAATATTATTCCATCTGAACTTAGTTGTATTCCCTTATTGCACAATCTACAGAAAGCTGCTTTTGCTGCTGCTTTGCTGCTTTCCCCCTAAAAATGCAATTTCGTTTACTTCTAGTTTTTAGTTTTAGCAGTTTCTCGAAAGCATTTAAATTTCCTTCCATTCATATCGACTGAAAATCATCTTGCTGCCACAATACTTATATGCAAAATAGTCATACACCAAATTCCTTTGGCTGTGGCATGAATATGAGTAGAATATTGAAATGAAAATAAAATAAATTTACTTGTTTATCTTGAGTGAGCAGAAAACTGGCAACACAGCCGGGACATCAGGGCACGGCATGGGATTAATATCACTATATCTGGACACGCTGTTCCCTTTTGCTCTGTGGTTTGTGTGGGCGTCCGTGCGTGGACGTGGGAGGGAGGCTACGGATGTCAGTTGGCAGACACGTTATGTGTACGTGGGTGGATAACTTCCATTACTACTAAATCGGTACAGCGCAGTAGAGAGTGTGATATCAGCAGAAGGACAAACCTGTTTTTCTGCTGTGTGTGTCTGTGTGTGTGTGTGTGTGTGTGTGTGTGTGTGTGTGTGTCTACATCCTCAAGTCTGTTTTGACTTCTTCTCAGAGTAGCTCTATGAAGCCCTGCAGCTCACAGCTGCTCCCCTTACATAAGATTAAAAGAAGGAAGAACAGACCCATACAGTAAAACTTCTTGGCCTATAGTTTGGTCAATAAAAGACCCCTCCAGTCCTCCAACAACACTGGGGGGCAACAGGGGCTAACTCGTAGCATCGATCGTTGCCCTGAGTTACCTTCCTGTCCGTTTTCGTTTGGTCTCAGTCCACAGGGCCCAAGGGAGGAGGAGCATAATGGCCACAGCGGGATTTCCCTGTGCAAGAAGCTGACCCCTCCAGAAGGCAGGGGTCACTCAGCCCTCTGTCTGCACGATGACCTCTAGCCGGAGACGTTGGCAAATTAAAAGCGCAGATCTTTGTCATATTCAATCTCTCAGCATCTAGCCAACTATTGAACCGTGCCGTGAAGCGTGACGGCAAGCTGCTGGCGTAGAGCAAGTCGCACGCACCGTTTGGGCTGATCTTTTGAATCCCCCTTTGATTCGGAAGCTGTGTTTTTCACGGCAACCCCTAAAATGGTCCAGTTGTTTTTGGTTGGATACCACAGAATGGAGCTGTGGAGAAGGACAGAGGGACGCTGAGGGAGGAGAGGAGTGAGCGGGATGAGGAGGGGGAGGCCTGGCCTTTGGAGTACCCTTTTTTTGTTCTTTTAGACACCAGCAGAAACGCTCCCCAGCTAACACTAAAGGGAGTCCGTGTGTGGTGATAAATGATTGTCTGTTCCCAGAGGACTGACCACACACACACACACACACACACACACAGGTATACTTGAACCGTATCCATCTGAACCTCCACCCTAATCCCATTTTAACTTTAACCCTCACACCCTAAAAGCCTCGTCCTCAAATAAGATTTTGAAAACCCAATTAGGATACACCCCTGAATGAATGCACCAAAAAGGTCAAACTTAGGTCTTGTGTCATTAATCTGAACCCGTATGAAGACCAGCTCCTGTCCAGACTGTGTGTTTGTTTAGTTGAGGGTCTGAAGTTGCTTATTTTGCAGACTTGATGAGGAATGGAAATGTACTCCGTCTCCTAAGATGTCTTTATTCTATAGGTTCGAACCTCAGCCCCACAAAGATGAAAGCACAAACACACACATGCACTTGTGTGCGTGGGAGCTTTATATTTAACCCTGCTGACGTGAATTCTATATAATTCAAAGTAGCATTCCAGCTGTGTTAAGTGTGTTTGCAATTACATATCTGCAAACAGCCCAATTATGAAGGAGGCCCACGCTGCTCCGATGTCAGGCGCACACATGTGGTCGGAAAGTCGTCTGAAAGCCATTTTCGGAGTTTATGGTCCAGCTTCTGCTGTCAACTGTAAGGCCGTTAAGATGCTCGTAGAATAAAATGATCACGATGTGAAAGCTCTTAACAGATTTTCTTTTATAGATATTTAATCTGTCCAATCAAAATGGAAAATAAACACTTGCTGCAGACTGTGCACATTTAGACACACAAATCCACACACAAGCTGTCTTAAATTCTTTACTCGGGGCACCTCGCCCACCATAAATCTTAATTGAGTCTGATTTAGACCACTGGCCATTTGTCAAGCTTAGTGTTTACTCCCTTACGCTCACACACCGACACACACACACCGACACACACACACACACACACCGACACACACAGACAAATTAAACTCACAGCTAAATCGCCAATAGCAACCCAAAACTTGCTTTTCCTTGTCGTAGAAAAAATACACAACAGTTTTGGTAGATTACGAAATCAAGAATGAAGTCTTTTTTTGTTGTTGGAGCAGATACACATATTACTACGGGGGGGGGGGTCTCAAACTGTGAGAAAAAAGGAGGAAAAGGGAAATAGTTGTGAGAAAGCCACAGAAAAAGCATTCACCACAGGAAGACATTCAGATCTCATGAGCTCATTGCCTGTCAGAAAGCTTCCTATACTCTGCTGTGTGTGTGTGTGTGTGTGTGTGTGTGTGTGTGTGTGTGTGTGTGTGTGTGTGTGTGTGTCTGAGTGAAAAAAAACATACTTTTCAAATCTGTGTGAATCTGTCGTGTATTCCAAAAGAGTTGGGAAACTCTTTTGGGGTTGCATAAATCATTCTTCCACTGTAAATGCATTTACACAATCCAGACTCTCATATAGGACACTTTCTCACCAACTTATGACTTGAACTCTTTGTGAAATGTGCACCGGGCGGCCGAAGCTTTGTTGGATAAAAGTGTTCATTTCTGGATTCCTTCTTTGGGAGGTTGCTGAAATAAAAGAGGAAAAAGATTTATAAATAAAGGAACCAGGCGAGAGTGACCGTTACCAGCATCCCCTTTCCCCTCCAGCTGAGATTTGGTGCACATCCTGTGTGTGTGTGTGTGTGTGTGTGTGTGTGTGTGTGTGTACACAGTCTATACAGAAAGGACATAGGATGTGCTTCCTGTGTGTGGGCCCATGCAGGGCCAAAGCAGTGAGTGCATTGAAACAGGTGGATGATTGTTTGGTGACGTGTGGTGTAAAAAAAATAATAAAATAAAAAAGAAACATTTTACTTGGTGCTCAAAGTTCCCTCATTTTTAATATTAAGTTGCCAGCCATATTATCTCCTCAGTCTTCACCAGTGTTTTTTACTGCAATGCACGGCTGTTTTTTTGTCATGTTTTTTCTTGTGTAGCATAAATGGTCGACACTTCTAGGCTTCAACTGCATCCTTGTTGAGAATTTTAAGAAAATTTGAAATCTCCGATTTTCTCCTGTCTCTTCGCTCCTCTTGTAAATGTCTTTTTTTATGTCTAGCTATCCGTCTGTCTTCGTCTTTATCGTCTTTCCTTCTTCCTTTTTCCCCCCTTGGGGTCCTAAAGCTCCTGTTGTAGTGATGGAAGAGGCTGTCTTGTGAGATAGTCCCTGGCTTTGGCACATTGAAACAGATTGAATGGCTTGCAACAGCTGCACGGATTAGGTCATTTTAGAAGACTCAATGTTATTCTGATGTTTCTATTATTTATATCAGTGGGATTATGCTACATACCAGAAACGGCACTAGGACAAAATAAATGTCTGCTTATGTTCTTTTTTTGTTTTTGTTTTATCCTACTGGTGATGTTTCCCGGAGTACAGATTATTCATGAACATCAGGAATATTGGCCATAAGACCCGTGTTGTGTTGAAATGGAGGATCTACTGCAGGTGCACTAGTGAAGCTGCTGTGGTGATTACATGTGTTTGACGTGGGAGAATCGGGGTGGTCCGTCCTCTCCCTGAAACAGTAGCTGCCTGCTTGGGAAGCCTGATGAAGTGTCATGGAATCTACTGATGTAATGTTTTATCCCACATGACATTCCCGGGCGTGAGGCTGACAATAGCGCCGCTGTAGACCGGGCCGTGTTTTCATTTCTTGGGTGCTTGTGCAACATCGCTCACATTTGTGATATGTTCTATCAAACTAATGTTTGGTGATTCTGTCTCTCACACATGGTGGTGGTGGTGGTCGGGTATGATGTGCTGCTAAAGCTCGGCTTCAAACATGAAACGCATCACATTTTGAACATACATACACCCACTATGCATTTATCCTTGTGTGCGTTACGCTGCAGGAACAACTGTGAGCTGAGTGAACATGAGAGAGCGATGAGTGGGGCATCCACGATGGATGACACTACCACCCACTCTCTCTCTCCCCCTCTCCCACACACAAACACACAGACATCCACATGGGAGTTCATTGGGGTCAAATTCAGCTCTGCGTTCCGCCTATGGGCACCGATAGCCGTGTAAATATAGATATTCGTCTCTCTGCAGCACAAAATGTATTTCCTTTCCCCGTGTGCTCTTGCTTGTGTGTCTACTATCACCTCTCCTTTTTTATATGTCACCTATTTCTAATAACAAATCTGCAATCTGTGCAGTGATTTGTTCAATGCTGCTAAAAATGAGATGCAAAAACCTTATATAAATGATTCATTTAAAGGTCATAGTCGCTCTGATCTAGCCGATGAGCTCATGAGGAGATCACATGAATACATAAGCCTCTTATAAAGGCGGCAGTATATGGTGAACGTGTCCGCTCTGATCCACAGATAAAGCCTGTTGTGTCAGCAGTTTATTTGAATGTAGGACGTAGTCACCGTGAGGTCACCCCTCGATTTTTAAAAAATGTTATTATTTATTTCGGCCGTCAGCAACCAGAAGGGACACGAGAGGGTGTTGCTAAGTACATCTTGATGGTTCTATTGGAAGACGATTCATCGTCATATCGAATCCTCAGACTGACAGACGAGTTAGTAGTGGGAGAAGAGGCAGGAAATGCATAACCCCCCCAAATAAAGTATCTTTACAATCAACCATTCTACATGCATGAACTCGTTTCACACAACTGTTCTGATTCTGACGGCGTCTGGTTTTTTCCGGGATTGTATTTTATGAGAAACGTCAAATGTCAAACGGGCCTTCATTTTTGGAGAATCTGTTCTAAATTCCAGCTGTGATGTTTTTTTTATTGCTGTCGCCATGGTAACGCAGTGGGGGTATGCCTGCCTGTCTAAAAAGAAACTGTCCAACAGCGGAGGCGAGGAACAAAGAGCCTTTACAAATGATTGGACATTAGGATTCAAACTTCTCGAGTCACGTCAGACATGAACTGTATTCTCTGCTACTTGTGGAATAATTAACATTTTTACTACACAACTCATGCATATTGATAAATTGACTATTCATGTAGAATCCTATAAAGATGAATTAACATGCTTTAGGAAACTTTACAAGGACGTTGTTCTGCACATTTCTTTAGTTTGATAAGAACGCTACGTCACCTCCTTTCTTTGTAGTTCAACATTATGGGGAAAAAACTACAAAGCTTCTTCACACCACATTCAGCAGGATGACCTCTACACGGCTCTCAGCATGATGACAGCTGAGTCGGCAGCTGGCAGCTAACAGAGCTAACAGCGTTTACCTGGGAGTAGCTGTATTTGTATCTTGTGTTGATTTTGTAATATCCACTGTGGCTTGGAGGACAACAAAGCCCCGTTGCTGAGGGGGATCCACCACATTACTGTATGCAGACATGCTGTCTGCAGTTGCTCTGTGTTGTTGTTCAGTGGATGGACTCGCTAGCTGAGAGCCAGCTGTGTCTGCATTCTAGCCCCTCATTGCCTCTTCCCCGTGGGCGCTGACCGCAGCTCAGAAGGGTTTGCTGGGTGACGTCTATGCTGATGTGCCAGGCTCGTTTATTTACGTAGATCTAGATTTTGTGGAAAGAGACAAAGTAGAAAGGAGGAGTTATACACAACTGATGCGGAGGAAAGGGGAGCGTGACGGATTTCGCTCACATAGAAACATTTCTATCAAAACATGGGTTAATACAGTTGTGCTCAAATACAAAGTGTTTCAATGCATTCCTCCACAACAAAGTAAAAAACATGACAACAAAGATTTGGATGCTCCACTTTTTTTAAAATTCACACTAGAAAAACTAAATGCCCATTCATTTTTAATATTGCGTTTTGATGATTTCTGGAAATAAAAGAATATAGCACATTTCAGTATTTTTGTCAAGTCGAATAATACAATCAGGGTTGTAAGCAGTGAGTTGTTTTGGCTGAAGACACATCTTTGGCATCCTGTTTCATCATCATGAGGCATCATGTCTTCTCATGAGATGTCTGGCCAAATCAGGGATGAAAGATAATTTAAATGGTCCCTAGTTGTTTGTTTTCTGCTGGATGTAAAAGCATGCAGTTGTTTGTTGACAATCAGCTGTAAGAACTCGGAGACTTACATTGTAAATACAGTGAAAGCTTGTAATTAGTGTTGATTTACTGTAGGAAGATGGCAGTAAACATAAACACGCATATCCATTATACCCAAATGTTTGCTGTTCCAGTCATGTCTCCTTTTCCTGTGGTCATCTGATGTACGCACCTTTTTTTTAGGAATTCACCAACTTTTAAGAAACCAGGTTCAAAACATCTCGTCCTTAAAAACTGTACATACAAATACAAATAAATAATATGAGGGATGTTAACGGGCAAGCTTTGAACATCATCCACCTTCATCAATTTGGTGTGTGTCTTTTTAAATGAGCCGTTAAGTAGACCACTAATTGGCCATAATCATAAAAATGTAAAAAATCAATCTGCTTGACAGGTATTTTAGTTATTTTCCTGCTGCGTTCCTCGTGTCACACGAGGTAAGGAGTGCAGCTTGGCAGTGCTCCTGACCATGAAGCATGGGATCTGTTAGCTCCTGAGTTAAGGGCGATAAAGGCCAAAAGACATTATCGTCAGGGGAAAAAAGGCTGTTGTGGTTTTTGGGTGGAAAGATGCTGAGGGCAGCAGCAAAGAAAGGCATGCAAAATTTAACAGGTCCGCTGTGTTGTGTGGAAAGACGGGATGAGAAGCTTTTAATGCAACTAATGTCTGAGCCAACCCCTATTATTGCTGCTTCAGAGAAATGCAACACCGCTGTAATAGAGAAGAAAGCAACAAAACCAACTGAGATGCACAGAAAGGAGGGTGGAGATATTACTGGAAGTCAGCAGAGTAACACCAGCCACATTTATATATTTGTCCTAGAGGATAAATGAGGTCTGTGTGTTACAGCTGCCTTTTAAAACTGGGACACATACGTCTACTGTAGAAGTCCATTTGACAGGCTGGCAATAAACAGATCAATGCAACAGACTGGAAAGATGTGCATGAGTGACCATATGATAGATATCCAGCTTATTAATAGTTAGCCAAACACTGCCCTGCCCTGTGAGTGACATGCTTTTATATAAACTTTATCATAAAATAATGGAAAAAACATATATAATAAGCGTAGACTGGCTGCAGCATCAGTCCCCGTGGTTGGTTCTCTCCGGTGATGTCATCAACGGAGTGACTCTAAAATAGGTCAAATTCACAACACATTAACCTTCACCCACATATGGGAATACTGTCGTTTCAAACGTGGCTTAAGAGGCTCGCACATCGCTGTTTCTCTCAACATTTTTAAAGTGCAGCGTATGTATGTCTTTTTTTCCCCTCTTGACTGAAACAGAAAGCTGTGAAAGACGATATTGAAGAGACATTAGTGAATGCATCCCAGATGTGCATGAGTGCATACTTTCTTTATTTCACCTGTCAGATTTCGAACGGTGAACCATCTCCACACATTCATCGGCACCGGCTTCGGTTTTCCTGCATCGTAGTTGTGGTTTAACCTGCTTGCTGCGATAGAAAAACCCATCAGAAGTCTTTTTTCCTCACGGCCGCTGCTCTGAATAAACGGGAACATCTGGACTTTCCCCGCCCCCACTTTCAAACTGGCAAAGGTGCCAGAATTGCTGCAGTCTGTTTGTCTCTCATGGGTTTTGCCTGTTTTTTTTTTTTGTATCCTGCCTGTGATAATAGAATGTGCCATGTGACATAATTAATTCAGTGTTGAAGAGCCTACAAGGATTTTTTGGATAAATGAGTCCTCTCACCGTCTGGATGACGCTCGGTCTGCTCTCCTAGCTTTTACTACATTTTTATTCCTTTCCTCTCTGGTTACGCAACTCACCTTTTTCCAAACGATGAATTCCATTTATATTATGGAGTGCGAGTACACGTACATGTCTTTGAGCCTGTAGTTTTTCCACGGACCCACCTTCAGTGTGACTCAACGAGTCCATTAAATTGTGAGTAACGATAAAGAGGTTACAGAGAGCTGACCTGGTGTATGAGGTTCCTGTACAAGGACGTTCGTTATCTCAATGCCCCGGGTAACCCTATCAGACAAATGGCTATGTAATATCCTTTTGCTGCAGGGATCCGGCGTCTGCACCTTCTGCCAGTACGTTAATTATTACTTATGGTCCATAGAAAGATATCGCACTAATAAGCAGACAGACTAGCTAGAAATTTGCTTTGAAAATTCAAGGTCACGTCATGATGATTCCTCAAGCTTCTGTCCTGTACATCAGAAAAAAATACAAATCTAGAAAGCAGATAGGCCGTGAGATTTACTCATTCAAGGTTCCCAGAGGATGAACTCCTTTGTCGTCTTCTCCTATTGAGTGATTGCCTTAACATTTGCTGTTTCACAAAGAGAGAAACCCATTTATTGTACGTTAGAATGAACCTCAGAAAATGTTTAAATTTTTTTGTCCCACTGGGAAAGCCCTAACAATAAAAAATGTAATGTTTTCCTCCAATTCCTCCATGCTGTCTGATGTAAGGAGCTTGGAACCACCATGGCTATGTAAATGTATTTTTTGGCACCATTTTAAGTTGATGAAAACTAGATCTTTCTGATTCTGTTCTTATTTTTTATACATTTTCATATCCTTCCAATTCTTTTCAAGCGCTATCACGTAGATGAGAGGAAGATCAGTATTCTAGCAGCGCGAGTCCTCGTTGCCAAGGTTCAGACGGTCGCTGTCTGGGACGGAGAAGTCCTTGGCCAGGCAGATGGTCTGGCACTTGGCTGGACGTTAGACGTTCTTTGTCTGGGTTCCCGTTTTCACACTCTCCGTCCATCCAATCAGTCCTGTGAAGGGAGACGGGGCGAGAGAGAGAGAGATGGCGAGAGGACACAACAGAAAGAAAAGAGACAAGTGATGGATCGAGGAGGTAGAGATACCAGAAAGGGTGTTGGGTCCATCTGGTCGCTGACACAGTGGAGCAGCATCGTCTCTGTAGTTCTGAACTTCAAAGCTTTGGGTCTCATTCAATTTGGATGAATCAGTAGCTTTTCCCAGATGTGTCAAAACGCTGCCGGAAATATACTGGAAAGATCAGATGTATTTAAAATCTTTAGAGATGACTAATACTTGAACCAGTAAATGGTTTGATTGATGGTTGTAATGGAGAAGAGAAACCAGCTGCTGCTGCAACGTGATTTCATCCACACTCGTCAGTCTTCTTTGCTTAATATCTTGACTTAGAAGGTTCATGCATGGTTGCAGTTAATGGTGTGAAAGGTTGTGACACGATCGCGGTTAAGTTTCGGCAACAAAACTTTGGTGTGGATTAGAATAAAAACAACAGAATTTTACGCTGCAGAAGTAACGTCATGTGATCTCCCAGCTGGAGACGTGTGTGAATGATACCGGACGGGTAAAGTCACATCACAGCGTTCCTATTGGCCTAAAAAAAGTCCTTGAATGTATGAATCAAAGGAATTTACACATAATCATCACAGTATAACACCTGGACAGTTAATCTTCAGAGATATCAATCTGTCCAATTAGGAAGCTCGTGAATCAATTTCACAATTTGCAATGGAGGCAAAAGCAAGATAACCCCCCAAAAAGGGAAAGGTTTTGATGTGGTGACAGTTCCTCATCCTTCCAGACTGACTCTTCTCTAGTTTTGTTCTGCTAGTGTCCTTGCCACTACTTGTAGCATGAGGCAATACCTGCAGCCCAATCAGGTCCATGGGGGCTCCCCAATGGGGCAGTTCCTCTCAGGGAGTCCCCAGAACAAGTGTGGTCCTCCTACACAGAGCTACTGTGGGTTACAATGCGAGAAGATGTGCTCCATCAGCAGTCACCCTGAGGCTTTGAACTGACAGAACTGAAATCATAGCTGAATGCTTAATGGTTCCACAGAGCTGTTTCTCTGGTCTTTACTTCAGTGATGGATTTCAATAATCTGATGAAAGTGGTCGCGCGTCTTGGGCTCGCCGCCATTTGGCTTTCTCAATTTGAACCGCCGCCAGAGGGATTTCATTTCGGAGCTGATGAGATTTGTGTACTACGACATAAATCAACGTCCTTTTTCTCGCGTCGCTTCCGTGAAAAATCTCTACGCTTTCTCCTAAAGCACAATTTCAATTATGTTTAAGGATTATCTTTGCTCAAACAGATGTCCGCCATGTAAGGAATAGTTACAGCTTTTTGCTGCTCTATTATAATGACATTTACAGGTACGAGGAGGTTGTAAATGACCGGCATTGCAAAAAATGTATCATGTGAGGGAATTTGCCTTCAGGATAAAGATGAAAACAAAATAAAGACTGAGCTCTAAGGCTCCTTGAATGTTGATAATGTAATCATTACAATGAGTTAGAGACTGGAAATATTGATGTTTGTCTCCAGACAGCTGGCTGTGTGTGTGTGTGTGTGTGTGTGTGTGTGTGTGTGTGTGTGTGTGTGTGTGTGTGTGTGTGTGTGTGTGTGTGTGTGTGTGTGTGTGTGCAGGCAGGTGGTCTGACAGAGGGGAGTTAATCTCTGTCTGATAAAAGCCTCCTCTGCTCCTCCTCTCGGTCTGCTTTTCTTTGTTTCTTTAAATATTTCATCATTCTTTGTTGGTCGTCCCCTCCCTCCTCTTCCTGTCTTCCCCTTATCTTGTTTTCTCTTTCACCTCGAGTCCCCTCATCCTCTCTTTAAGCTCAGCGTCCGCCTTCCTTTATCTCTGTTTCTCTATTGTCATTGCACCTCACATGTCTTCTTTTGTGTCTCTGTCTTTCCTCTGGACCTGGTCCTTCACCATCACCCCCCCCCCCCCCCCCCCCCCACACACACACACACCTCGCGATCATGCGAGGCCCAGCTCGCATATTTATGCTCCAAAAAGCACATCCAAGAAACTCCTTGGGGGGGTGAAGCAGGGGAGATTATTAATTTAAATCTATTTCTTCTGGTGTTTGATGACCTCTTTTTAAGGGGAATCGGCAATAAATGTGTCTCTTTGTGCTTGAATGTTAAATATTATATCACAAATATTAGTGAACGTATCCAAAATGTTTCGTACAGTACTGTTTATATCCATAGTAATTATTTTACCTGGATGATAACAGTGCTGTCATCATCCTCCTTTTCCACTTGCGGGGCGATGGATGGATTCCGGGATATCTGCTCCTCCGCGTACTTGTGCTCTGATAAGTGCCCTTCAGCTGGGTTTCTGGGTTTCCTGTCCTTGGCTAGTGTAGCTCTTTGCCCCATTACCGCTGCTTAATGGGACTGGCTTGACGCCTAAGAGCATGCCATTAGCTGAGCTTGTGCATCTCCTGTCATTATCGCTGAGTAAATTTCCTCTCATCATGAACACAAACTCCAAAACTCCTCAAACAGCACTAGTTGCTATCTATGGAGCATAGACTGTATAAGGAGTCATCTTTAATCTGACTTTGTCTGCTTTGTTTAAAAGCGTTTGTAATACAATGGAATACTGTAGTTTTGCATTAAGACAAAGCAAAACCCTCCACCTGCACACATGAGCTATCATCAGTGCTGACATGAATAACAGATAGATTTTCCCTGTCATCTGACCTTACAGTGCACATTCATTTCAACCTGTTTGGTGTGTTTTGTGTGTCTTCTTCAAATTCCAAAAATGATATAATTGACATTAATGGTCTGGATAATGACGACCCAATGAGCTCATCTGACCTCTCTTTTCAACTGAAATGAACGCGGGCTCAAATGAAAAGATTATACCTTTCCAACATTCCTGAACTGGCCGTCTGGAAAATCCGACAACAAATCCAGATGGACTGATTCACTGTGGAGCAGGTGTGTTAGTCGCCTGCAGTCGGCCGTGCCCTTGGTTCTCTTCCGTGTGTGTGTTTGTTTGCATGCGTGGCTGTTTGCATCAGGCATTATCCAACCGTTTCAGCTGATCGTTTTTGTAAAGACGGATTTGGCTTCTAGTCTGCAGCTTCATGGAAACTTGTGCGAGTTCCTTCCCTGCAGGGAGTTGCCAATTTCTCCCATCTTGACTTACAACAGCTGCCGCTCATTGTTGCAGGCTTGAAGTTGACTCGCTTAATGCCTTGCTTATAGACAGAGTCAGTCCTGACGTCACATACGGCTTATCCTCTGCTTCCGCTCGCTTCAATGTAATCTCTCATTCTGCATTTTTCTCCATCTGTCCTTCTGGGATTTACTTTCTTTATTCTGTGGCAGTTCAGAATCCACTACACGTTATTAAAACACATTTTGAGAGTCACTTTGTGAGCAGAGAGAAAACTACAGCTCCCATGAAACTCTCTGAGCATCATCATGAGTTGGTTTTCATCCTCGTCCTTAATATTCCCCAAAGATTTTAGCTGCACTCTCTGCTGTCTCTAAAAGCCTTGACAGCGTTCAGTCCTCTCTGCCCTGCTGTTATTTCTTGACTCGCCCATGGCCCTTTTGTTAAGCCTGCGAGGGCATTATGGGAAATGGTGTTCCTGAAAAGCCTCTTGGAAACAAATGTTGTTTTTCTAAATATATCAAGTGAAACAAACCGAGAAGGGCAGTTTTTTATCATTGTTGTTCAATATTTAATTTGTTGGCTGATAAGAAATCATGTAAAATATCATGTAAAAATACACAGATGTCAGTATGTACTTTCACTGTTCTTAATAGACTGCTTTTCCTAAAAAAAACAATACGTTCCAATTATTTAAAACCCTGATGCAATGCTTGTGTCCACAAGGTTTTACCCAATAACCAGCACCATAAATAATAATGAATAAACAGTATAAATGGCTTAAAGAAAGCGTATTACATGTCTTTATATAGCATGTATAGTTTATATACATAGTGATAATGTGAGAGAGCCTGCCATTACTGCAAAAGTAATAATACTTGATAATGAAATACACTTGAGTTGAAAATGTGACTTCTTAGGGGTGAGGATGCTGACTGTCAGCTAATAGCTAGTAAAATGCCAAACGCTCTAATACTCAATGCGACCTCACAGCCCACAAAGAGCATTTTATCACCACAATCCATCCCATCATGCATTGCCACAGCAGTGTAGAAAATATTCCAGCGCTTTGGGCCAAGCTGTGACACTTCCTGTATGAGCTCCAGCTTCACACCGAGAGAACATTTGGCTAAAAAGAACCGATGGCATATCTCGCTTTTTTGTGATATTTGCTCCGCGGATGTGAAGTCATCATAAATGACTGTATAGTGTCACTGCCAAGGGTGAGGAGGAAAAGACGGGGTGACATGGAGACTTGACAGGTCTGAGTGACAGGACATGCAGTCGCCCTGCGGATTTCCCTTCATGTGTCTATTGAATGTGAGCCTCGCTTCCTTATTTGGCACCATCAATGAGACAATCTTGATTGGTGAATAGTCAAACCCATTGATGGCATGTGAATGGCCTTTTTATGGCTCATAATGAGTCAGTCTGCTGCCATTGCCTGAGGATATTTCGAGAAGAAAGAGGACGTTGGACTGCAGCTGGGTGGGATGCCACGTGATGTTGCGACTCTTATGAAAATATATATTTTTTACTGAGAATATTTGCTGCTTTTAGGACATTGGAAAGAGGGTGAAAACCTTGAAGAGGAAGATTTAATGTGCACGGAGCAGCAGCAGTGTCTCGAAGAAGACGTAAAAAAAACCCCAACTCAATAAACACTCTACTCTCTGGAGTGTTCTGCCTTGCAGCCAAGAAAACTACAGTAAATGTATACGGCTACATGACACGGACACAGACACATAAACGGAGACACATACACACCGAGCCAAGAGGCCAAGGCCCAAACCTGCTTCACACTCAGACCTGCGGGGCTCCATTCACAGTTCAAACACACAGACAACCATCAGGGGAGGCAATTTTCACCGTAACACCTGCCTCCGTGCATCGATCTGACCAGGGGGTCGTTCCAGGAGCCGTTTGTGGGGAAGGAGCAGAGACTCCAGGGTTCGTCTGGGACTTTTAAGAGCTGGAATCGCTCACACACAATTATCTCTGGCTCCGTTAAATCTTCAAATGTGCATTTTAATAGGATGCAGAAGACATTTGTAGGATTTTACAGGGTTCCCAAATGTAATGTTGTCAAAGGGGAAACATGCACATATTCCTGGCAAAGGGATTTAGTCAGTGATTTTTTTATTGTTATTGTTCTTAATGGAGGTATTCATTTAAATAGGAACAAACAACTGATGCTGAAATTAACTAATTTCAAGTGTTTGTTGATACATCTCAGACCATGGTAACATGATGTTTTATTACTTTGGATTACTTGAGTGTAATAACTAGAACAAATTAGAAAAAATATGAGTTTAGCATGTCCATACACTGTTGATAACTCCATACTGGGAAGTAACTTACTCATAAGTATATTTTTGAAGGCAGTATTAAGTAATTAGATTTATAACAGAATCACAGCTGTGATTTATGGCATTAAGTGTAAGATTTGACATCTTTTTCTCTCACAAAGAGCCAAATAAGGAAAATACTGCTCTTCTAAACTATGTTGACATAATAATGCTGGAAAAAAATCTGCTCACTTTTCTACGACAAGATTGTTCAAAGGATGGGAGAATTCAACTTCTTCATTTACTATTTTTGTTTTCATTACATGGCACCTAAAATGTAAACTTTAGTTATTTTAGCTTTGAAACAACTGTGGATTGTGTAGCTTCTTCTCTGGCTACCAACCTTGTCTTTAACTGTTTCAAGTTTTTTTTAAATAAAGTGGGATCTTTGTTGCTTTGAACTATTTCCGATAGATTCATGATCTTGCCTTTGGCTGTGCTGTAGCGGCTAACAGGGTCCACATCGTTCCTCCTCAGGTCCGCCTGTTTGCGCTGACGTTAGGTAGGTTTCAGACCTGTGGAGTGAAGGATGAGAGTGGAGATAAGAGACTGAAGGAGGGAGGATGGAGGCTTTTGGAAAAACTGCTGGGAGTCGGCCCAGAAAGGGTCTCTCGATTCCAAACAAGCAGTGGGTGGGAGAGGAAAGGGGATGAATGGCTACTACTGGATGGGTGCAGCGTGAACTGTGGTGGAGACAGAGACGGAGGGCTTGGCTGAGTGGCAGGATGGGAGAGACGGGTATGAAGAGGAAAGGGGGGGAGTGCAAAGCCCTCCAGCTATCAGTACCAGTAGGAGAAGAAGAGGGAGTTTAAAGGGGAGGAGGAGGGGGGGGCATGAGAGAAGGAGGTAGAGCAGACACTGCCTGCTAGGATTTCAACGGGAAGGGAGGAAGGAAGAGAGGAGATCCCAGCGGCTCGTTTAGAAAGGAGGCTGGATGTTTGCAGTCTGAGGAGGCCGCAGCAACATGGACACTGGTAAGGTAAGGTGGCGTCAGTCAGGGTGATTACAGGGACATCAGTGTGGGTTCTAGATAATCTCAAATATGATGTTGAAACTTGGCACACATGCATTGTTTTTATGGTGAAAATATGCACACACAAGAAGTTGAGGCCTGTTTGACCCTCGTGGGAATCATCTCTTGTGATCATCACAGTCTTGTGATCCGTGTCGATGGATACAGAGTCACTTTTTCTTCCCCGGGTTGTTTTGGTGCACATTAGCACGCCGCTACTCATGGTTTGTTTTCTGCTGCAGCAAAAAATCCCTCGTGAGATAAGAGCGGCACAAACGCACAGATGTGCTCTCTGTGCCAAACCCCGGTGACCAATGAATGAGCATCGTTGTAAAGAGAGCTCAAAGCAGGCGAGTCTTCCTCGTTCCAAAAGCTCCTCTAACCGTCGTCCCTCAGGCCAACTCTCTGCAACTCTTCTGTTCTACGTTAGTGCTTTAACAAGCTGCTTTTATGCTGCTCACACAGACGTGGCTTCAGAAGCAGTCGCTCTGGGTTTGAACATGACGATGGTGAGATGTTTGTGTGCTGCTAACAACCTGCTGGCGTTTATATGGGTGGTGCTGAAACTGATGATTATTGACATCATCAACCTTTTAATATTGCTTGTTAGCTCCGACCAGCAGGCTAAAACACAAAGATATACAATATAATAATTGTTAGGGGTTTGGAAAACGTACTTGGATCATTGACTGGAGTAAAAGAAGCCCATCTAAAAGTAGTTTAGTTTAAAGAATTAAAAAAAATAGAGTAGTTAAGTTTAGTTTATTGTTTTATTTGAACAGGGACAGAATTAACACAAAAAAAAATAACTTTTCATCTGCCGTTACCTTGACAGAATAAACAGAATACACAATACAAGCAGTTACACAATTTAAGAAAATTCATGATTGGACATAAAATAATGTACATAAAGTGATTATTACTGGTGCATGAGCAGTATTTGATTGCTGTAGCTTTATGCACAGTTGGGTAGGAGCTATTAAAAACATGGTTGACTGTATTTAGACATTATTTTATTTGGCTTGTTCTTGGTTTTGTAAGAATTTGACAGCACATCAGGTCTACAGGCAGGTACTGGACCGGCGTGTACTTTGGGGGATCCATGTTGTTGTTTTTTACCCGAGGAAGAGAGACAGGAGGAGCCATGATTTCTTTGTTTGCTTCCTTAGGATAAATACACTACAGGAAGACTGTTTGTTTGGGTACCTTTCATTAAAACGATGCGTTGTTGAACTTTTGTTTTCAGATTAGTTTTTGGACAAATCTGTTTGCATTATAAATGTATTATATAACATTATATGTTATGACTAATTAGCCGTCAGGGTAATGTAGTGGAGTTATGTCCAATATTTGCCTGTGTAGAATTAAGTAGCAGAAAATAGTTGATTCATGAGTATAATATAATAATGAGTAATAATGTAGTCAGTCTGAGACCACATGTGAAACACAAACTGCTGGGACTGGATGCCATTTCCCCAGACTGGTTGGAGACATAAGAGGGGGGACGGGGAATACAATGGTAGCCGCATGGTCCGAGGATGTCTGTATTTGCATGCGTACGCCACTCCCACCGGTTCCACATCCCAGGAACAATGCTGAATAGAGGATTGCCTGATGTCATCCGGCGTTTCTGCTACTGATCTGACGAGCGCCTCAGATCCCGTCCCGCCAGATCCTGTTGTGACCTCATAGTCCATCAATAGTGTCACAAGAATCTATTCTCAAAAGCAAGTAGCAAGAAATGACAGAAGCTCTTTTTCCTTTATGGGACAAAGTGCATTTGACAGCCACTTCCTGTGACTGGGTTCAACGTGCAGAGCCGGCTATGAGCTCCGTCAATGCATTCTTGTGGTGGAGAGACAAACAAAAGAAGCGTCTTTGAGTCAAATGTAACCACTTCTCTTTTATTGTGTGCACACAAAGGCTGCGTTTCTGTTCGACAGGATCCGTGCGAGACAAAATACAGTGACGAAACAACGGCACATTCTCTAACATGTCATTTTGGTTTAAACAGCTGTCTTTTTTTCTGTGATCGAGTTATTTGGAGGACATATCTTTACTATTTTGATGTTTTTCTCCTCTTGACACGTTAATCGCCGGCTCTAAGGCAACATGAAATGGTGTCAAAGCTCCGCTTTCACCCTTCAAAGCCACTCTCAAACCCATGACCAATTTGGAGGATTTCCCACAACTGTATGTGTGACAGTTATCATGTCTGCACAGATGGGACGGCCCACCCTGCAACCGTGGGTTTGGAAGATGGGGGGAATTTTAGTATTAATCGATTCTGTCTCCATCGTCCAGACAATACTTAAAAGATAAAACTTGCCCTCACAGAGTCATTTATTTTATCACGATGTTTTAAAGCCAGCTTGGCTTCTCGTCTGCCCACACAATGTCCGACTCCACCGGACACATCGAGCTGTGACCTTCAGACGACGCCTCTGCTTTTGTACAGACAGTAATTTGAACGTACTTGTTCTGAATGTTAAATCCAGGTCAGAGCTGTTACCATTTTTGTACTAATTTTGCTGAGAATAACTTCATACTAGTGCATATTTTTAAAGGAGGAGCCAATGGATTGAATGTGTTTGGGGTTGGGGCTGTTTGTCGGATAAAATAAACATAAATACACGGGGCTGTTGGGAAATTGTTTCGCCATTTTGCACATTTTTCTGACATTAACAGACGATAAAAAAATTCAAACAATAGACAGATTCATTAATAATGAAAATGATTGTTAGTAATGCACATATTGGATTTTTTTTGCCAATATCCTACATGTTGGTGTTTAACTCATGATTGCTGATTCAGATAATTACAAAGAACATCTCTCTTCTGGAGTTGACCCTATTTTGCTTACTGTTATAGCGATGACCCATTAACATTTATTACAATGCTTTTTAAAATGAACATTCATTGGGAAAAACAAAGGAACCTACTTCAACTTAAGTTACATGTAAAACATGGCATTTATTTTATGTCACATGTTCATACAAGACTGAAAACAACCTTGACAGACTTGAGTTCTTGGCAACTTTGGCTTTTTTTAAGTTGCCATAAGATGATATCATTATACATCCCTAATGGTTAGTTGCAGCGCTAATAAAGAAGCTGTTCTATAAAATACTCATCAATGTCTTTGTCTATTTTCCTCAGATGTCATGGCGTCCGACCTACCGAAGCTCCAAGTTTCGAAATGTCTACGGGAAGGTGGGCAACCGGGAGCACTGCTTCGACGGCTTCCCTCTCACCAAGAACGTCCACGACAACCACTTCTGTGCCGTCAACACCAAGTTCCTGGCAGTCGTCACGGAGTGTGCCGGCGGCGGCGCTTTCATCGTTATACCTGTATCCCAGGTAACTGCCACCGCCACACTTTTCATTTGCTGTTTGTTGCTATGCCAACCAGGGACAAAGATAAATAGGGTCTTTCCCTCAATTTTGAAGTCCTCTCCACTTTACTGTACAATTCAGATCCAAATCTTAAGGTATTATACTTTATTTGTTTACAGCTTAGACCATTTTCTACTAGTTGACACAACTTCACCACAGACCCTCCCTCCCTCCCCCCGCAGAGCGTGCCAGCTCTAAACATTCAAGCCAGAATTTACAGCCAAAGTTGTAACATGCTAGATTTGCCAATAGAATCCCATCAATGCATACTGGTATTTTCCTATAAACCAACACACAACGGCACTGTTGTGTTGGAAGCGAAATTATTTTTCTAATTATAGGAAAAGGGAATGTGTGTTCTCCTCACACTCTGCTTTGCTGGATTATTCATTATAAAACTGTGTTGCAGACTTTAATATGGAAGATAATCCTCGCTTTCACACATTTTAGAGGTATTATGCACATGCTAAGGTGATAAATCACTTTATTGGAACGGGACTTTTTTCCCCAAGAACTGCATTTAACTGAGAATGTTTGCTCACATTTTATATGTGGCTGTGATTTTGGGTTTGATATGAAGAGTGTAGAATAGTTTCTAAATGTTGCCCATTGTATATTAATCTGCTCGTGTATTTAGCACGTGATGCTGAGTATTTCTTGCGTTTTTTAATGTATCAGGTTGTTATCTTCGCCAAGGTTAGAATGCAGCTTGCCTCTCACTCTGACAGACCGTAAAGTGCTTTGCCTCTTTAAGAGCGACTCTGCCAAGGTACTTGAGAAGCTCTCTGCTGCCAGCGGGGTCGAGTCAGGCTGTTATCAGGCAGAAGAAGGATCAAGCTGAGCACGTCTGTTGTGTGAGGCAGGGAGACCTCAGCTACACTTTACCTTACATCATCGTCGCTACGCGGTGTTTCAGTCGTGGCTCTACATGAGGCAGTGCTACAGGAATATTAGTTAAAGTCGATGTTTTACTTTGAAAGGGATTTTGGTTTTAGTGTTCTGAAATCAGGTGGTTTACACAAGCTTAAGAGATTTTTACATTTTTTTCCTATGACGTCAGTTAGTCCCCTAAAAAATAACTACACTAAAAAAACGTCATCAGGCCATCTGTTCCGCCTCCACAGCCTCGTTGTGTGTCCTCGCAGTCATGTGACCACGGTTGTATTTCATTTATAGCCAAAAACATGACCTTTTTTACTTCTGTTGATTTGCATTCAAGCTTCAAAAATCATTTTGCTGAACAAAAAAGTGTCATAAACGTTTATTTTCTCCAATACTCCAATTATTATTATTGTTTTTAGATCTGAAGTCACAAAGTAAGCGTCGCTGTATCATTTTCTATTCAGAACAACAAGAATACATAACAAAGGGGCTCACGCCAACATTTCATATCACCTTTCCGAAATTAATTTACGAAAAGGTGTTTTTTCATTTTGTCCACCTTCACTGCTTATACCTCAGATGCAGCTTTTAAAATTGGCGAGGCTGCAGTTCATACTCCGAGGTCTCTGGGCAATTAAGATGCAGCACTCTTTGTTTCTGAAAGTCATTTTTCTTTTTTATAGCTTTTGAGTGTGAAGAAGAGCCGCACGGCATCCCATAATTAAAGTAATGCTCGCTGGCATCATGTTGATTTATGAAGAAGGTAGAAAGACAAGGTCATATTGGAGACTGCTACGTGACTTTCTTGTAAATCAAACGATATTATTTACTTAGTTAATTGTTTTCAGTCTATCATGTAGAGGAAATATTAAATTCACATAGTGAATACAAACAAAAGAGCTGATATTAATATTATTAATAGTTTTATTTCAGACTCTCCTTGCTCATAAAAAGATAAACAAAATGGGAAACTCTTCTCTTCAAGTGTCTTCATTGTCACTTCAATGACTAATAATTCTAGAAACTCATATTTTATTGTGGTATCTTTCATGCTCTGCAGTGACTCCATCCATGACCCGTCTACAGACCATAACTTGATTGATTTCCTCCTCATCACAGTATTGCACTGAAGCATTTCCTCTAGCTGCTGCTGAGTTGACGAGTCCAGGAAGGCATTCCTCTTATTCAGCAGCACAGATGACGGCTGTGTTTATGCAGAGTCCTTTGGTCAAAACATCAAATCAGCATATCTTTTTTTTTGGTGAGCTTATATTTGGAGGCTTCAAATGTGATGTACTTTACAGCAGCGTACAGAATGGTGTTGATGCACTCATACGGCGGTTACAGCTGATAATGCCATCCTGGCCCATTCCCTCTCAGGTAAAAGCACTGTTAGCAATTTGACATATTGCCCTGTTAGCACCGTTAGCTGCAAGCCGCCGGAGCCTCGAACATTCTGCTAAATGCAAGATGTGCAACATTTGGGCTTCTGTTGTGGAGTGAAACGTTAGTTCATCAAAAGCCAACCGCGGATCAATGAATGAGGTTAAATCTTAATTGGAAACAGGCAGGTATGGTTTGAAGAGTGATGTCAGCAGTCACACTTGAATCAAAATCAATAGGTGTTTAGTAGATGTCATCATCATCATCAGTCTCTGGAGTCCATGTGTACGGAATCACTCAGAACAGGTGGAGAAATGACAAAAAATAAACAAACAACGGAGCTCCTCCCCCATATTAGAAGAACAAACAAATCTGTGGTAGGTTTGGATGATGGCGAGGTGTGAGCACGATATACTACGATGACAGCCGGCGAGACGGCCATATGGTTGCCCCGCCTCCCCCCCGGACAACGTGGAAGGAAGGAGGACTACCGCTGGCACCACCTGGCACACACCCACACACACACACACACACACACACACACACACACACACACACCAGCCAAGAAATCGACACATAAGGTCACAAATTCACTTCAGACAAAGAAAGGGAGAGCAGTGGGCGTGGTGCTTACTGGATCAATTATTTTACTGCCATTATGATGCCATTACCAGGATTATTATGTGTAAACGGTGTGTGTGGCGTATTGAGTTGAATTCATCAATGTCTCAATCATTAATCCATTTTAGAGTAAATACATCAAGTAATCTTTGGTTCCAACTTCTTCCATTTTTCAAGAAAATAAAGGAAAATAATCTGCGGTCAGCTAATATCTACTGCCTTAAATAACACCTGCAGTTTATTTTAACTGCTGGTTTTGCTCAGTTTGTGTACATGTTGTGATGTTGCACATTCATAAAGGGAGTTTCCAACAAATTGAGCACAATGTGCACGAGTGAGGACGTTATTTTGCTACAGTGTATTATGGATATTTGCTGAAACCCTGTGAGGTGATCATAAAGAACCCTTCTGTGGAGTCGATTGTAGATTGAACCATTAACGCGTGATAAACCACAGCAGTTCGACTTCATAAGCATGACTCGGCATGTTCTTTTTCCTCTGGGTCACAAAAAGAGTTTTCATTTTTGTGTCGCCAAATAAGTTTCGTATTATTTTCTTCTATAATCGTTAAACGTTTATATCTGCGGTACACTTTCTAGCCACACGAGGGAGCCTGAATGCTTATATCGTTCTGATAACTGCAGCCGTGTTATAAATGTACGACGAGTGTACATTCTGTTTGTTGGAAATTACTTTTAGATTTTCATTTAGGGCATTTAGCAAACACTTTTAATCAAAGCAACTTACAATAAGTACATTTGTTGGAAGAAAGTGCAACAGAAATGATGAAATATTCACTTACGCACACATTCATAACACCTATTGTGAATTGGCTCGTGATGCTTTGTCTTTTTTTTAAAGTGTTTCCCAAGAAAAGAGTTAAGGAAACTGCATTAGAGAAGAAACGACCGCAGGAAAGAAAAGACCCAACTTTCATTGTTAATTTCCTCCTGTTCTGTAATTGATTCATAGTGTTGCATGTTCGTTACAACAGGATGTACTGTAGTAACACTGTAGGCAGAGAACAGCCCTGCTAATCAGGATTTATTGGGAGTTGCAGATCAATAGTGAGTTGGTAGCTATCAGTGTGGACAACGCTGCTCCACAGAGGAAACGCAGAAACACAACGAGGCCGAATGTGAATCTCTCTCCTGCAGGGCCATGATCTCGTGTTGTTAATCCTTGATTGAGGAAGAGAGAGATTAACGAAACACCAAACACTCCATCTTTTATTCATATCATGTTCCATTATAATGCCTGATGTCCTCGTAACGCCTCCCGGACCCCCTGACCCCCCCAGTTCCCAGCAGACATTATGTCTTTGCAGGTAATTAGTTCCACTTTAATGACGACTCCCTTAGATCCCGTGTTATTAATGTTTTGTGACCTCCCAGTTTTTATAGATGGAGCTCGTTTTATTCTTTCCTTTCCTGAAATCTTTGCAGGTGTAATTGTACGTGATGGAGCAGATTTAAGAAAATACTGTGGTCCGAAGTTAGAAGATAAGAGCCTTTAATGCTAATGTTTATGAATCCTTCTGTGTTGCTGCTCCTTTTCTCTTGACTCTTATTGGTTTTGTGTTCCTCATCTTGTTGGCCGTCATTTTGATGACGATCGGGAAACATTCAGAAAGTATTTATTGACCTGCTTGCTCTTGTGTATATTTTTGTATTCATATACTGCATCTGTTATGTATGTTGGTGATATTATATGTTATCTAACTTGTCAGTAGAAAGCTAATATTTATAGATATGGGTAAGCATTTGATGGTGTTTATTGAGGCTTAAAGTGTTGCATCTGGAGTGAATCTCTGCGGTTCACTGAGGATGTTGCTTTGTGACCCGACGCTCCTAAATCTCAGAGGAAAAAAAAAAAAGAGGTCAGTGGATTGAAGTGACATCAAACATTGATGACAACATGACCGACATTAAGAGGTTTCCGTCATGTGTTGTTATGAGCCACTGCCCCCCCGTGGACTCTGTGGGTTATTGCAATAACAGAGCTCCCTGTCCAATAAGCAGGTCTGTTCTTTGTTTCTGTTCAGGATTTATGAAGTTGACTCACTGATGTGATTTATCTTTTATTACATTATATTAGTCTTTCCTGTTCACATCCATAAAAGAAAATATTTTTGTTCGCTAACGTTCTTCGTGGATGAATACAGACGTATTACTTGAGTCTAGGAAAAAGTACGATTTAATAAATTACTTTTTACTACTGCATTTTTATTACTGCTTATTAGGTTATGGAAAGAAAGTTTATGTTATCTTTTCTCCTATTGTTTTATGTGATTTATGCAGTGTAGCAGTGTACTGGCTGCCTTTTATGCACGTTTTTTTTGTCTATTTTTGCTCCATTTAATTCCCACTAACATTATTTTTCATGGTATGGCTCACATATATGCCGATACATGGTTTGGATCCTCAACAGAAAAAGGTTAAATGTAAGATTCCATCTCTGTTTCAGACCGGCCGCCTGGACTCTCATTACCCGAAGGTGTGCGGCCACCAAGGCAACGTTCTGGATATCAAGTGGAATCCCTTCTTTGAAAACATCATCGCGTCCTGCTCGGAGGACACCTCGGTGAGTCACCCACTTCATATTGTCTGCTTTTTACCACAAAGGTGGGCTCAGAGTGATCATCGTGGGCGATGGCAGCATATAACCGGAGGACAAACACACACACACACACACACACACACACACACACTGTATCTGAGAGGTCATGAGTTTGTTTGAAGGCAAAGAGGTCATCCAGTCACTATGACCGGAGGGGTCTCTGATTCAGAGTGCTGGATTTTGACTCCGGTTGTTGTTGTTGTTGTTCCACTAGCGGTTCAGTAGCTGACTACACGCTCTTAATCTCGGATGTGACATGACACATGCTAAGAACCTGTTGGCCTCTGCCAGTACCTGTTACATTACTCCACTGAGCATGCTAAGCCGTGGAAGCACTGTGTCCTATAGAGTACTTTCACTTTGTTGAGGGATAATCTCCTCTGGTCCCACACAGAGCCTCCAGCCACAGCCGTAATCCACTCTAATCCTAACGCAATGGGCTGCATTGATACCATGTGCTATTTTTTGATCAGAGGGATCTCGCTGTGTCATACTGATAGTAGATTAGAAAAAACAAAATCTGAAGAGGCTTCTGACAAAAAGCATAATCCTCATCGACATGATGGCTGCTCTTTATGATGACTCACCGTCTCTTCCTCTTTGGTGTTTCCTGCGTTGATGTGAACGTGGCAGGTGCGAGTCTGGGAGATCCCAGAGGGCGGTCTGAGGCGCAACATGACGGAGGCGGTCCTGGAGCTGTACGGCCACAGCAGACGGGTGGGCGTGATCGAATGGCACCCGACCAGCAGCGGCATCCTGTTCAGCGCCGGCTACGACTACAAGGTGCCACAACCGACAGACCCACGAGCATCACCTGCACGTGATTTCACTAACACTGAATGGAGGTTGAATCGTTGATTTGATTTACAGAACATTTACTATTAACAATGTTGGCGTTTATTAAGCACAAATGGCAGCTATTTACTGGTTCTAGCTAATTAAACGTGACAAATCTATATATTTGTGGGTTTTGGTAAAATGACACATTGGGCTCTGACAGATTATGGAGGGCATTTTTGCTATTTTATGCCATTTTATAGACTGACGATTAATAGATTTGCCAAAATCCTAACAGACATATTAATCAACTTTCCCTTAACAGGCCTGTATAACTAAATAAGTGATTTTCATAGAACAGACTCGCAAAACACAATCACATCACAGATTCAAGCACCACAGCCAACGAACAGCTCCGCCCAAACAAATAACCTCCCGACTTCCCTCAGATCCTGATCTGGAACCTGGAGATCGGAGAGCCGGTGAAGATGATCGACTGCCACACCGACGTCATCCTCAGCATGTCCTTCAACACGGACGGCAGCCTGCTGGCCACCAGCTGCAAAGACAAGAAGCTGCGTGTCATCGAGCCGCGCTCCGGGACGGTCCTTCAGGTCAGCGGGAGGGGGGGAGGCACACTGAGGGAACAGCCATTGCATTGTCCTTTTAAACCACCTTTATATATGTTTTTACCTCCTTCATCCTTTCTCAGTATCAACACAATAGTCACAAGAACAAATTCAGATGATATATAAGAGAAGGGCCTTTTGCTGGTAGGTGGATGTACCATTAATGCTCCATCTTTCTGCTCCACCAGCAAGCCAGCTGTAAGAACCACCGCGTGAACCGAGTGGTTTTCCTGGGCAACATGAAGCGACTGCTCACCACGGGGGTTTCACGCTGGAACACCCGGCAGATCGCTCTCTGGGATCAGGTCAGACAGCACCTCCATATGGCTCGTGCATTCAGGGGGTGGAGTTAGCGAGTGTGTGTGTGTTAAACTCCCTGTGTGTGTGTGTGTTGCTCTTCCCAGGAGGATTTGTCCATGCCAATTATGGAGGAGGACATAGACGGCCTCTCAGGACTGTTGTTTCCCTTCTACGATGCCGACACACACATGTTGTACCTGGCAGGCAAGGTCAGCGCTGATCCTCGCCGGGTCACGAGGAAATTTGTTTTTCTGCTCAGTAATGTTTCTCAGATGTGCCACATTCACATCCACTAGAACTCAGACATATTGGCATATTTTTCTAATATGAAGTCTTTCAAAATAACAAAACTGTACAGCACATTGAGGTTGAACAGGATATAAGCAATAAGTACAAATATTGTCAGTTCTAGTGGTGGGACAATATATTGAAATATCGCGATACTTCCTGTTGCAATACGTTATTGATACACTGATGCCAAATATTTATATTTAAAAAGAGAGAGTATTTTAGCTTTTTAGATGTGGTCAGTTTATCCAAATGATGCCTGAAATTTGCTGAGATAAATTTGATCTTTTCATATTAATCTAATAATGTATATTATTTATGCCTTATATTTGAGCTACAATTCAGGAGCCTTACTTTCCTTAATACAGCTCTTCTTTGAGGTTATGTCAGGTGTCTGATCATGTTTGGGTGACAGATTATGAAAGTTGTTGTTAAAATCACAGTGTGGAACATCTTTCAAATGTCTGTTATCACTTTTAAGATGCAAATTCACACATTTCCAAACACAGTCCTGCAATAACAACAAACCCTGAGAAGTGCTGTCAGGTTTTTATGTGTGTCTGTGTTTTGAACTGGTAGGATAATTGCCCTCCCTTAATTTTAAAATAATATCAGGGATTTAAAATTGCAGGCAAAACATTGAAGTAAGCATTTTAATAATTTGAATCTCAAACAGCACACTTTATTCTGGGAATCGGTGCATGGCACCAAATAAGATTAGCCTGTAATTAACGCATTAAGAAGCTGTATATAAAAAAAAAAACATGACATGGTTGAAACTTGAAGAGCTATTTTCTAAACTGTAGTGTAATAGCCACATTCTGGTGCCTTGGCAGGGAGACGGCAACATCCGTTACTTTGAAATTACAACAGAGAAGCCGTATTTCCAATACCTAATGGAGTTCCGGTCCCCGGCCCCGCAGAAAGGACTCGGTAAGAGATTTGTTGACCTGTCTGGGATCATATATGGCTGATTCAAACCACGGGGGAGGGGGGGGGGGATTTACTCTTAGTGGCGTTGCATAGATGAAAAATGAAATTCACTGAAGGGTGAAAAACAAAGCCAGATGAAGAGAAGCATTCCCTCAGTGAAGCTTCCTGAGCTCGTTTTGCAGCAGGTTTTTCTTGATGTGACTCCAGTCGGCTATGAATTCTGGGAGGTTTGTGTCACCGCACGCGTCTCGTTGTCGTCCGCAGGTGTGATGCCGAAGCACGGGCTGGAGGTGGGCGCTTGCGAGGTGTTCCGCTTCTACAAGCTCGTCACCCTGAAGGGTTTGATCGAGCCCATCTCTATGATCGTCCCCAGGAGGGTGAGTGTGCTCTCTTTTATCCAGCACACGAGGGGTTAAAGAGCCCCAATGTAGTTTTTTTTGGTCTGGCTTTCATCAACATCTCTTGGCTACACAAGGATTCTGGCATGTAATCAGCAGAAATAAATGGTGAGTAAGCCAGTTAATCCGAGCTGAGGGCGAAAGCAGTAATGAATCTCAACGCAAAGGCATCATTTTTTATTTACTTGGTTTGACTTGAGAAGTAATGTGTTGGTGGTTTGTTGCACAGCAGGAGGAAAGTCACAGTCAGTGGCAAAGTGCTCTCTCCTGAGTCATTATTATGCAGAGTGGTTACATTTCATGCTTTTTATTCTTGCAGATGCACAAATCTACTCGTTAAAATACAAATATATCTGTGGTGTTTCCTGGTTTACAGTCGGACACATACCAGGAGGACATCTACCCCATGACGGCAGGAACAGAACCTGCACTGACTGCAAGTGAATGGCTGAGCGGTATTAATAGAGGTAAAGGACACTCATTAACTAACCATGGTCTTCAGGTGCTGGGCTAAAACAAAAACCCCTGCTTTAGACACGATGGATCGGTTGATGCTCCTTTCATGCTTCATGAAAATTACCTTTTATAACAGGAGACACTTTTATGTGTCCTAAAACGTCTGACCTTGACTATACTGTACTTTCCTATTTAGTAAAATCTTGCAGACACATATCGCCATGGAAACCTTTCACATGCTTTTGCTCACTTTGTGCAAACAGACCCGGTGTTGATGTCCCTGAAGGAGGGTTACAACCGACCCAACCAGTTGGTGTTTAAGGCCCCGATCAAGGAGAAGAAGAGCGTGGTGGTGAATGGGATCGACCTGCTGGAGAACGTTCCGCCCAGGACGGAGAACGAGGTGTGTGTGACGCTCAATCACTCGACATAACACTCTTCTATTCTAGAAATAATACAGAAAAATAGGTTGAGAAAAAGTTTGCAAAGGACTTTTTAAGGAGTCAGAGCATCACAACTAATTGTGAAGCAAATTAAAATAGCAAGGTGTACTGGGTAGATTGCGGATCTCCGGGCGTGACCGCTGCTGTAAAGTCTGAGTGAATGAACACAACCCACAGTCGGCTAATGGTCGTGTTGTTTTAACTCACGCAACAGATGTGCTCTTATGGTAATGTATGCAGATGTCTGCAACGGCTCTGTGCAGCCGTGCGTCTCAGCTCCGTCTCCTGAAGTGTTTATTTGGGCTTCGAGTCCACTGAGCAAACTGTTGTTGTGTCTCTGGTCGGGGAGATGTGGCTGAGCAGCAGCGGTGCACTCAGCTGTGTGATCACTCCCGGCCCCGACAGACTGGGGGCCAGTTAGGAGGAGAGAGTGAGTTATTATCATGTTTGTATCACTAGTGCTGCCACCATCACATTCATACTATGAGTGGCCATGAGTCATATTCCTCTTTTTAATTCTGCTGTTGTTATGTTTGATTACTATTGTAGCCTGATAGGGCTGAATTTTAATCTCAATTAGGATTTTGGCTTCCAATTATGAAAACAAGATAAATCAAAGTAAAACGATTATTTTGCTGCATTCCGTTTCGCAATGATGCTCTTGTTTTGTCATGTGTTATAAATCCAGCGCACCCCTTTCCTTTCACCCCTCCCCCTCCCAAAAAGCATAAACTCCCTCTCAGCCAGGCTGTGGCAAACATGTTATTTATTTTGATCTAATTTATTGTGATATATTATTGTTGTATTATTTATTTAAATGTGTATGTATTATATATATTATTTATTTTAATTAATTTAACTCTGTTTTTTTTTAACTTTTTTTTTCAGTTGTATTATATTTAATTTGAAAGGAAATCCACTTTACAAAGACATTTTTTTCAATAAATGCATGTATTAGTAATTGTGTTAAATAATCATGATCTCAATATTGACCAAAATAATCTTGATTATGATTTTTGCCATAATCGAGCAGCCCTATAGCCTGGTTCTGTTCACACATCTCTGTTTTGGGGGGTTCCTGGGAATTCTAGAGTCACAGTTTAGACCTGCACGAAATGAAAAGCGTCTCGAGGTTATGATTTGATGCAATATGAATATATTTAATTTAATGATGAGTCAGCAGTCAATAAAAGGCGTTTCAATGGCGTGTGAGTCACTGCAACCACGAGCCATGAATGAGAAACCAAACATTGAGCAGTTTGGTGCAGCAGGATGCGAGATGAGCGGCGGACGGATGCAGAGAAGCACACGGATTGAAGTGTATCGTCACATGCATGAGCTTTTCTGAATGTTTGTGTTGTTTTCGTCACGCAGCTCCTGCGGATGTTCTTCCGGCAGCAGGATGAACTGCGGCGGCTGAAGGAGGAGCTGAGCACCAAGGACGTGCGGATACGCCAGCTGGAGCTGGAGCTCAACAACCTGAAGAACGTTAGCCCCAACAACGTTTGACCTCGCAGCCTTCTGGACTGGCAAAGCTGCTTCCTTTGCCCCCCAAATTCTGACCTCCAAACAAGCTTCTGAGCCCTCCTAATGCCTCAGTTTTTTGATATATCATAACTTCATTCCTGCTGCCCTCCCCCGCATAGAGCACACTATAACGTGATGAGTGTTGGATAATGTTTTAACTGCTGCAATTACTGGAATATTGTAATCACGGCGACGATGATGAGTGATGGAGACGAGGCGTCAATAAGGGAAGGTTTGAGATCTGTTTGGGTGTGATCTGTTTTTACAACGTATACGTGATCCAGCACGCTCTCCAAGTGTTGCTGATGGGTTATCTATCCTGCCAGACCTCCTGAGTGTTTGTCTCACTGTGCCTACTACCATCCTTCACCTGGCAATACCTTGATCACTGTTAAAAGGCAAAACTAGAGACTGTCACTGGCTCCTCTTTCCCTTCCACAAGGCCTTAGACGCTGCTGCAGCGAGCTGCGACCACGTCTCAAAATGGCGCCCGACAGACGAGACGAGCTTTCTGCAGACACGGATCATGTTTTTCACCGAGCTGCTTATCCTGTAGCTTCTCTCCTCGCCTACAGACGTTGCTGGTGATAAATCCACTTCCCAGCACTGACACACAGCGACCCAAACAGCATTTCTTTTTCACAAGCAGGACGGATGGTTCATTCTCTTTCAGTATTTGATGCTTTATTTAAGTCGTGGGAGCAGGAGAGACGTGGATCCACATATGTAACTCAAGTATAGTCACATGGGAACCTTTGCTGGCTGTTATCGGTTTTTAGGGCTACCTTTGAGGATGGGGGGAGTAATGTATATTTACTTCTATTTATTTGTCACATTTTACCTTTATAGCTAATAACATGTATATTTGTTAATCCCATTGTTTTTTGTATGACGTGGCTGCGCAAATAACGATTGTGATGCTTGATGGGTTTTGCTGAATGTTTTCCGGTTGAAATGGTGCCAGATTTGTGTGAAACTGTACCTTTTTTTTTTTTAAATATGGTATTAGTTCTTTGACTCCAACAACATAACGTTGCATACGGTAAAAACAATATATAGAGAATTTTGCCTTTTTCCTAACAGCAGAAAACTAATAATAACCATCCTTTTACATTTAAACTAAGTATATCACTATTAGTGAAATGTGTTTTACTGTAGATGTGCAAGTTTTGCTCCGGAGACTTCAGGTCATCCGGATCGGCCGCATCAAAGGCAAGAATTTAATTTGTGAATGTCAGAGGGTCCAAAGCTTTATAGCTTCAGTTAAAACAATCAGGAAAAAATGGTAACAGACAACATAAAAACCATTAACTGTAGACTTGATCCGCTGACTAAGTCATTGTAAACGCGAATGTTTCTTGCAGGAGAAGTAAAAAGGCTACAGTGAAAGTAGACAGTGGGGGAAGCGTCGACAGAGAGATGGATGCGCTCCAGAGAGACAGTTGGAGTTGTTATGTCAGGGCTTCTGGTGTAGGTGTACCGAGGACTAAAACCAACCACTCCACTGGCAAATGATTGGGAAGGTGGGATCACAGGACGGAGGCTTTTAAAATGTACACTTTCTAATTGAAGGTTGAATTTTGGCTTATGCAAGCATTATTATGGCAGTTCCTTGCAGGCAGCTGAGCAGGCAACTTGAATTTGGTCTTTGTACTTCAAATACTTTTGTTCAATCTAGAGTAGAAGAACCACATCTCGCTCTGCTGGAAATGTTCCACAGTTCACACCTGAAACTGGAATCCTGTATGAATACACTTCACCGTTTGAGTTGACTACAAGGACCACAAACTTCAAAAGCGTATATATAAAAAGGGATTTATTGAAGTGAATGGGAGGGAAACAAACAATTTGGTTGATGACAGTGGATTTAACATGGAGTGAAAAATCACTGAGGTAGGCCAATTTGACCAGTACGTATAATAGTGAAAACAAAGTCCAAATAACTGACCGTTTTCCAGAGTTTACACTTTGAAACAATAAATGTTCAATGCACATAAGTTGCCGTTTGTAACCTCCATTTATAATCAAGTACTTCTCTACACTACCACCACAAATTCAAAACATTGCCACCCGTGTGTCACGGAAAAAGAACATGGAGAAAAAAAAAAAAAAGGTGATGATGAGTTCTGATGTTGAACATTTCTCTTTATGGAAAGATTCTGCATACAAAGTTATGTTCAAATTCAAGAAATTTCACACTGCGTCTTTTAGATAAAGCAGCATACATATTTAATATCTTATTACAATTCATAGTTTCACCTTTGTCTGTTCAATGTCTGCCGTCATCAAAGAGAATACAAAAAAATAGATTTGGTCATTATTTACAAGAACACGTAATTTCCGAACTATCAAAGCTGAGGGTTTAAGCAGGAGGAGCTTTGACAAGGGCAGACATTTTTTTTTTTTTTGCTATGATGTAAAAATATGCCCTGTGAGGGTCACACTGTGCATGTTCAGACAGAAGTTTCACACCAGGACAGCAGAGAGTATTGGCATACCGGTGACACTACAAATACATAACTTACATTTTTCCTTAAAAAAAAAAAAAAAAGAGAAAAAAAAATACAATGCAAAAAATAAGACAAGGAGAGGACAGCCATACATGAAATCCAGTAGTTGACTTTAAAATGTATTAGACATGCACTCTTTTTTTTGTTTGTTTTGTTTTTTTTCTTTTGAAGGGGGCTCTTAAAATACAGAAGTCGTCAGAAACTGGTCTTACACAAACAGTGAGAAAAGAAAAACATTTTCTTAAAAAGTTTTCTTTGCTATTATTTGATATTACAAAAATCGGTGTCCACGAAGCCGTTAAAAGTGGACTGTAAAGACTGGAACACGGGAGCATAAAAGGTACATAATTTAACTTATTATTCCGGACAACCCCGTCTACCTGACTGGCCAATAACAAAAACCACTCCTACTGCAATATGAAACTGGGGGAGGGGGGGGGGATACATGTTGGGAAGTGACGGGGAGATACAAGTTTAAAACAGTTCACAACTTAGCTTCAAGAAGACTCTCAGTCGTCTTCATCCTCCTCCCCTTCTTCATCCAGTTCCCGTTTTCTCTTCTGACCTCGCTCTTCTTCTACAAAAGAAGTTAAAAAATAAGACATCAGGTTCAAACTGTACACAACCTTCACATTACAAGACAAATTCACATCGCTTTGTGATGAACAATAAAGATTTTCTGAATCGGCTGAGTCACAAATCTACATTATGTATTTATGTAAGTTTTAGTTTGACTTCCTTTGCATTGCTCATCGTAGCTTTTCTGCTTAGCATAAAAATGCTGTTTAGTTTTTGACCACTAGTAGCGCTATCGAGCAGATTTTGAGCGGGTCCCTATTGTTTGCGCAATACAAAGACACAAACATTCCCCTTTTTCTGCAAAACAGAATACGTTAACGATTAATACATAGTGTGTGTGTTATAAACACTAAACAGGCAGCGTGGAATTGGGAGACAGCTTCATGGTTTAAAAACCCGGACACCATTTTGCTCACCTTCATCATCCTCATCGTCAACCTCCTTGTCATTCACATCTTCCTCCTCTTCCTCCTTTTCCAAAAAGAAGAGAAAGTCAGCACATTTTTTTTCTCCAGGCTCAACATTTTTAAACATGAATCTAATGTATTCTCACCTCTCCACTGAGGTCGTCCTCTTCCTCTTCTTCATTCTCCTCTTCGTCGTCCTCTCCCTCTTCGTCGTCCTCGTCTCCTGGTGCTGCATCCTCGTCGTACTCCTCCTCATCTACATCCGGGTGAAACCAGCGGGTGGTCATTTATCGGCTGTTCAAACACCGACATTAGCAGCTTTGAGAGATGCGAGGAAGAACACTGCAAGCTCACCGTCTTCGTCGTCCTCGTCGTCGTCCAACCCCTCAGCGTAGACCTCGGCGTCGGAGTCCGGCGCCTCCTTGTCGTCCTTGTCGTACCCGTCCAGGTACGTGAGTTGGGGTAGAAGCTTGAACACGTTGTCTCTGTATTCGTTCAGGTTTGTCACTTCGCAGTTAAACAGATCAAGGCTTTTCAGGGTCCCCAATTCTTTCTGCAAGAACAAAACAAGTTTGACTGACGATAATAATAACAACAGCCGGCTGCTTTGCATGTTGCGCTCTTCCTCCGAGCAGTTTCAGGCGGTGCTTACCAATGGCTCTATTGTGCTGAGGTCTTTAATCTTGTTGCCGCTGAGGTTGAGATGTGTGAGGTTGGGGCATTTCGCTGCCAGGACTTCCAACCCTCCTGAGATCCGGTTATCGCTGAGTTCAAGCTGTTGATCATTTAAAAAAAATAAATCAATGAAAATGTGCAAAACCTTAAAGCCGTAAGTCACAGACAGGAAAAAAAGGCCCACCTTTTTAAGTTTATTGAGCTTCGGCAAGTGGGCGACTGTCGTCAGTCCGACGTTGATTGTACTGAGGAATTCCAGCTCCTCAAATTCGTCCGTTAGACCCTCGATCTTTCCTTCATTTGAGCGACAGTTGTCTAGAACGAGTTCTTTGACCTGCAGAGCAAACAAATACATCCAGTCAGCATTTGCTAAATTACAAAGTACATAAATGGGTGAAAAATATATATGTCTGATTTTAAGCTATTGAGCGATAAAGACCTCCAGCTCCTATTGAGGTTGAACGTGACTTTACTTGTTAGTCACTTTGGAAAACCGTGTAAATAACAACTTAAAAATGTTAATTCTTATTTGGCACACTAAATGATAAGCAAGCACTTTTTCTCCTGACTAGACAAAAGAAAACAATAGGATGATTTACTAATCAAGTAGAGGGAGATATTTTACTCCATGTTTTATTTAACCTGTATGGTAACCATTTCCTTTGCAGTTTTGTTTTTTGTTTACGTATGATCAACTTGTTAAATATGTTCCATATTTACATTAAACTGACCAGGAGAGAGAAAGAGAGAGAGCGAGAGAGAGAGAGAGAGAGAGAGAGAGAGAGAGAGAGAGAGAAAGAGAGAGAGCGAGAGAGCGAGAGAGAGAGAGAGAGAGAGACACACACGCAGACACACACAGTACCCGGTAGTTAGAATTAGCTCCATGTAAACCATCATTAAAATGCTAAAATGTACATAAAATACATTATGCAAACCTTCTGTTGCTTGAGTACTACACATTGTGAAAGGAGGACTTGTAGCCTAAGTGGACAAGAGTATTTTTTTGTGTACTTTTGGTACTTCACTGCTGCACTTTCATTTAAGCACAGTTTTGAAAGCAGGACTTGTAAAGAGTATTTCCACACCATCGTAGTGCATCGCTGCTTTTACTTTGGTAAAAGCTCTGAATACTTCTTCCACCACCGACTTCTAGGCTACTGAATGTTTCATAAATATAAATAATTTAACACAAATTAAAGTGGCCGGCTGTTAAACAGAAAATAAAATGTCCTTCCATCAAATGTAGCCCTGATAAACACATTAGATACTAGAGCAGGTAATACGAGTGTTGATTTTGTTCCGGCACATTGATATTTAAGGGGATGGGAGGACACAGCTTTTTATTGCATATCAGGATAATAAAAAAAACACTCACAATGTCGTCTAAACGCAGAACTTTTTTAAAACACAAAGGAAAATGAAACCGCACCTTAAGTTGAGCGTGGTGAAATTTCCTTAGGGGGATAATCATAAAAACATTTTTTAAAAGCTACGATGCAATAAAAACATTTGTTTCTAACCAGTAGGTTTTGGAGCCATTTTAAGCACATTTTGATAATGATCGTGGATCGCAATTTATTTTTTCGGGCAGGCGAATCGTGACATCACAGGTGTACATTTATGGAATAATTAACAGTGACTCAACCAATCGGCACTTGCGATTGGAACTGTTAAAAAAAAAATCTGCAGACCAATTTCTACGCTCTAGTTATCGCGATGTATTGGCTCATTACGTAAATATCACGGTGTTTATTTCTTGCCGTGTGTGTGTGTGCGTGTGAATTAGTGCGCGCGGACTGTTCAGAGCTACTAGTCAAAACAAGTCGGAGGCAGAAAACAGAGCTACGAGTCGTGCACAGGCTCATTTGAGAGTAGGAGGGGCGGCCGAGGCGGATTAGATAGCTGCCAGGCAAACGTCCCATTGTCGCTCGTGCTAAAACGGTTCGCCCGTTGGACTGAAAACCGCGCGTGTACACTTCCGTTATTACGAAGGTACGACGAAGACGACTCGTTCGTCGTGTGTGTGTGTCGACTGAACGGGATATTCGATGTGTGTGTGTGTGTGAGTGTGTCGGATTGTCCTTTTGTGTCTCGGTTAAAATGGCGGCTTGTCCTAGATCCGGAAAACTAGAGCAACGACGCGGCGCGATTTGTTTTCGTTGTCGTGGATTCCCGTCGTCGAAACCCCCCCACAAACAAACCCACGAGAGTCTCGAAGAAACGGCCGACATTAAACGACGGTGTTTCAACATCTTTCACCGTGTTTTAGACCAGACCGGCGGTTCGTAACGGTCCGCGCTGACGCCGCTAACCCCCGGCCATCTGCTCCCCCGCCCCCCCCTCCTCCTTCCTCCGGTTGTAGGCTGCGCGAGGCTGCAGGCTCGCGAGCCCACTCCACGTTAAAGCTCTCCCTGCAGAAATAAACGCGTTCGGCCGGCCTGCGCGAGCACCCATGGGTGTATTGTGCAGCTGCGAGGCGACGGTTCGATGCCGTGATCTTTATGCATCATTAATAATGTCATGACTTTGAGTATCCGCATCCGCGTGAGTGCGCGGCTTAACGCCGTTCACGTGAACGCATTTCCAACCCCCCCCCCCCCCCGTCAAAAAAAAGCATGCAGATAACGAGCACAAACACAAGTCGGTGGTTTTTAAAACGGGGGAGAGGGAAGAAAGGGGCGCGATCGTGGATGAAAAGTTACAAATATGGCTCCTCGTGCTGCTCGCCTTGTTTATATCGCATGAGGAGAGAGAGGGGAAGAAAAGAAGCCGCGCTGCGTTCTCAAACTGCACATCAAAGACGTGCACAAAAGTTCAACCCGCAAACAACGGCCGCAAAGGCGACGACGTGAGCCGACGTCTCCCATCATCTTTTTAACTTGGAGGAAACTTTGCATCCCCCCCTCCACGCCGAGAGATTCTCCATTAGCGGAGAGAGTAGTGGTAAGCGTTCAGCGGCGAGGCGCGAGGCCAACTTACGTCTGACGGAGTGCGGTTCCGCAACTCTAGGTGAATCCGTTTCTTCATGTCCATCCTCGGATCGGCGCACACCCCGGCGACACGGTGCACACTTTTTTTTTTTAAATAATTACCGCAAATGCAAGTACCACCTCCAGGAACGGACTGCTGTTGTTCATTCAAACTTGATCCGCTCGGTGGGCGGGAGCACGTCTCGGGATTGTCGTCACCGCCGACCAATGGCGCGAGCCGAATGAAGAGGGAACGGATTTACAGACGCGCGCGCCAATCGGGACGCACTTATCAAACTGGGTGGGGTTTTGTTGTCGAAGTTTGGTTGTTTTGTTAACTTGAGTTTACACACTGCTTTTAATTTATTATTTTATTTTACGCTGAATACGTGAATGCCACATGTTTGTCAGTGGCTTGTTTTAAGGCTGGTAATCATGCAGAACTCTTTGGATTATAAAACAACGTGAATAACACACCTACACCCCCCAAAAAGGAGATATTAAATCCCACATGTACATGTAAAGAAAATCAAATTAAAACCAATATGATACAGGAGGAAAAAACACAAAATACAAATTCATCCCCTTTTGTTCTGGAGGAAGGCTGATAGCACAAAACACTATATATTGGGACCAACATGAATAATAGTTATGTATGTACCATAGTAATTGTTTTTTTATTTGTATTTTTCTGAGTTGGTAAATTAAATATACAGACTATATTTAATTTACCAACTCAGAAAAATAAATTGGTGTTGAAAGATAGTATGACTTAATACTAAAAATATATAATCCTCTGTCTGATTACAGACTTGAATACAAGCAGACATAATGAATAATAAAATAATAATAATAAACATATAACACTTCTCAGGTGTATTATATGATATTCAATCAAACACAGGGTAAATAAGCTGTTTGTTATAACTCAAGGACATTAATTTGACCTGTCAGACTTCCACTGATGAACTCTGTCACTACTCCTCTCTGCAGGTTTAGGGTGTGAATAATTAAACCACAAGGGGGCGGCAGAGTCTCCTTTCTGGAGTCAGCCACCATCAGTAGTGTTCAAATGAACCATTTTCTCCTGAACTCCTGATACAAATGCAAATTAAATCATGAATAAAGGTTGCAGACGAAGGGCTCTAATCGCATTTCCGACCCAAAACACTTGATGAGATGAGCAGTAACTGGTCTAATGAAGCCACAAATTTAAACAAGAAAACGAAAGCCTGGATGGAGCATTCTGCTGCCAGATGGAAATACATGCCAATGGTTATCAAAAGGGAGGAGTGTCTCCCTCCTCGACCGTGTAACTTTATTAGTGTGATAAATAACGTGCATGCTCATGATAAGGAGACGAGAGCAACTGCCGGTGATGAAATTATTGCTGCCTACGTCTCTCTCTGCAGCCTCGGAGGCGATCTGCCAGTCAGCAGCCTTCCTCCTCCTCTCGGCTTCACACAGCGGCCTGCTTTACACATTAACTCCCAGCTTTACTCCATCAGCGTCGTACGAGCCACATTAGAAAAGCAGCACACATGCATCACGGCTAATGAGGCGAACCGTTCCATGTATTATTAATCTGCTATAAAACAATGTTGAAAGATAATGAGTGCAATACAGAATGGCTGATAAATGTCTGCTTCACCCAAGAATCATAATCTATTAAGTTGGCGATATAATAAAAATACTGAATACAGAATTCAAGCCATTTTTGTTTGACATCTTATATAACATCTTACTGTATGTAGCATTAAGGTTGATAGAATCACAAATACACTGTGTGTCAGATCCTCATTCCAGCTGACGCCGTGTCTTTGTTGTGGCTGCACTATTTTATTAAACTGAAATATTCTACATGTCTTGTGCATCATTTTATACGATTTTATGTTGTGTCTTTGCAAACTTTGGGCTCTGCACTACAGTTTAAAAATACATAACTGGATTTGAGTAAAAAGTTTGTCCTCACAGTGTGAGTTTGTAGTGACTGACTGTACAGTGAGGGGATGAAGGCAGGGAGACGACCACCAGAGGGCGACACTGCCGTGAAGATTTCAGTCTGGAAAAACACCCTCTGAGAAGTGATGAATCCAAGCAAGACTGTGCCTTTCATTTTCCCCAAACCTCTCAAATAACTATTCAAACTATTAGTGTTATCAGTCAGTACATGAGGCCTGCAGTGCAGCTGCATGATGTCCTTTTAGCCTTAGATTTCCCCAGAAATAAATGATGGATAATTTAGTGAAAAAAGTCACAATGTTTCCAGAACAACCACTGAGAGTAGTGACGGCTCAGTTGTTCAGTCAGATGTAGGAGGGCTTGATGTTGATTATACCAAACCATCATACATGAAGCACTTTCCTGTAAAATTATGGCATTGCTCTGCTCCTAAGGCCACGAGAGTTCATGTCTCGCATCGACAGAAACTTGTGTCTTTTAAAATGTAAATATTCAGGATTCAGAGCATTAATATAGCAGCAAACAACTATTTGCATTGTAAAGAAATAGTGAGTGAATGAATTCTGTGCTTTGTTTATGCTGGTTGCACATGCACTATTAGTGCACGTGAGTCTCTGTAGAGCCCTACCGGCTGGCTAATGGCTGCTGCTCTATACTGCACTAATACAGAGGTTACCACTGGTAACGCCGTCATGACCCACCGATGGTGTGGAAGCGTGGCACCCCACCCTCCAGTTCCCCCTCAGGTTAACACTCTTCGTTCTGTCTGCACTGTTAGCTGCGAGCAGCTGGCTCAGCTGTTACCATGTTTACTCCTTCACTTTAGTCCAGGAAGTATCTGAATCTAGCATCCGTGTTACTCTGGCCGTCACATCTGATCATCCACTTATACACTAAATCCGATGTCATGATGTATAAAGTGGATCATTGTGAACATCAATGATGAGGCAAGCAGCCGGCTGGTTTGTGTGCAAAGAGAGGACCGACTTGTTGATGTCACCTTCGACCCTTGATGGAAAGACAGGCGCGTTGTGAGGTATGATGATTGTGTTCGCCTGGTTACCGAGGGGACGGTTCCAATAACAACTTCTAAGAGCCACTGCTTGGTTGGAGTTTGTAATCCTTCCTGTGTGACATGATTGTTTGTGTAAATCTTGGTTAACTTGCAGAAAGAAGACAACCCTAATATGTTTGAAGTGTATTTGCCAGCCTGCTGGCCTCACCATGCGTGCTTGGAATCATGTTAGGACACATATTATGGTGGTCTGGCTTCAACTAAGTATTATATCTGGAATAGTGGAACACTAGAAGTGCTTCTTTAACCTGATTACGACTTGCAACATACCAGAAATCTACTGCTAATCGTATTGCTGTGTGTGTAATAGTGCAATCAGTTGACTCACCACTGCTACTTCTGTCTTATTGCGTCATAAATTGCGTATGTGAAATCATTTAAGAAATGGTTTAATATGCCTGAAGCTGTTCATTGTCACAGAGGAGTCATCATTTTTTTTTTTTTTTGCATTTTTGTTTCCAAAATATGTGGCTCATCCAAATCAAAATGATCCCAAATGTATTTGGTTTAGAAGGAGTTGCTGCTGGATGACAACTTCATGGCATAAAAGACTCAGCTCAGGTTAGAACAACTCAATAAATAAGTGACCCAGGCTAAAAAGGCCTGTGTTTGTGTGTGTGTGTGTGTGTGTGTGTGTGTGTGTGTGTGTGTGTGTGTGTGTGTGTGTGTGTGTGTGTGTGTGTGTGAGGTATACACCACTGTGTGCTGTGTGTAAATATATGTGAATACAAGCATACATGTATGCATGTATTCACAAGTCATCTCTGTTCTTATCTTAGTTGTTGTTAAAAATTTCCCCAAATGACAAACCATCCTGACCTAATTCACAAAAAGGCCTTAAAATGACTTAATTTGTGGGTAAATTAATATTCATGACCATTTTTACTGCCGTTATATTATGTAGAATAGGTGAACCAATAGATATACGTTTGATAATTCACCACTTTGTTTTATGCACATACACATTATACACACATTTAGGCGGAGTTAATCATTTTTTTTCTCTCACAAGTAAAACAAACACAATAAACACAAGCCTTTAATATTAAATTCAATACAAGTATCAGAAGAATACAAACATTCAGGCTCCCTCTTGTGACTCAAAGGTATTAAGACTCTGGAAGAAATGTATTTGCTGAATCTCCAGAGATTGTACAGAAAAATATTGCTGACAAATATTGCTGACCAACAGTTGTTTTGTGCTTAGATCAGACCTACAGACAAGTATGCATCAACCAGTAAAACATAAATCAACAACAGAGCACACAAATGGAATATGAGGCCCCGAGGTCGTTAAAATGTAAAACTGCTTATCCTGAAAAGAGTGTGTTTTTGTTGTTGTTATTTCCATTTAAAGGCCCAGCTGTTGGTACAACCCAACAGGTGTCTTTTATTTTATTTTCCTGAATTAGAAACCTTCTCATGACTGTGTGGATGAGTTTGGCTGACGTCTCTCTCCCGTTGCACACGTTTGATTCTCCTGCTAAAGTCATAACTTTGACTCTCTTCAGTGAAGCCTGTAATCGTCTCTGAGCTGTGTGTGTGTTTTTTTATTTTTATCTGTTGTACCCGAGTCTCTATTGCAAAAGGCATCTTGATCTCAATGAGTTTACCTAATTAAATAAATGGCTAACTGGGATGCTTGCACAGCTATCATTAACGTTACGAGCAACATCTGTTGCTTTTTGCAAAATAGGTTTTCGACCTGAGCAGAAGTCTAATCAGCCAGAATAGGTGAAAACAACAACCTGTGAATGAGTGCAAAGGGCCTTTAAACCGCCATCAAACATTTCCTTCAACCTGTTAATCAATTCCAAATCTTACTGTGGATTTTAACAAATCCTTTTCAGCCAGTCGACACTTCCTGAGAATCCACCAAGGTTAGATTATATTGGTGGAAATCCTTATTTGTCTGATGAGGTTGGCTTTGTTCCACAAAACACTGCTTGTAAGACAGTAAATGTACCACAAGAGGGTGATATTTGTTCAAAAAGAGACGGCCATTCCTTGTGGAGCATCTTTTGGAAATAATAGATATGAGCCCACCTATCGCTGATTTATTTAACTCCCAGAATAAAAAAAAATGCACATGTGAAAAGATAATTAAAATATCCAGTGATTCAACACCTTCATTGAATCTTGATCACCCTTTTCTTTGTATGTCATGCATTAATTAATGCTGTAACAAGCAGGGTTAAACGTGAACGCGGTGCAGCGGCGGCAGGGAGGAACAGTTGCTGCAGAAATAATCAAGCTCTTCCACTTTTCCCCCACACGGCAGCACTTTGTCGCCTGTGGTAACCCTCGACTTAAGTGCTCACACACGAGCAGCCATGGCATTAAATCTTCCTCATAATGTTACTTAGTTGTCAGTTCTAATTAACTCATCTCCCACCAGCAGCTGCCTGAACATTAAAAAACAAGAATCCTGAGGAGCCTTGATTGGAATGAAGGGTCTTCCTTGTGTTGTTTGGAGCCATTTGGCAGCAGCCAGATTTCAGATGGAGAAGTCAGACAGGTGTGCTTATGTGGTGGGTAAGACGAACAGCAGCTGCACCGCCGAGACAGACTTAAACTATATGAGGCGCGAGAAGTCTTTCCAGCTTGAAAACAACACTGCATCAGTGTATATATCAGTAATGTCCTGATGTTCTCTTATGCGACGATGCCATTGTTCGGGGCGCTTTAACTGCCTCATACAGCGATCAGCCATGACATTATGACGGCTGACAGGTGAAGTGAATTACATTGATTATCTTGTTACAATGGCACCTGGCAGTGGGGGGGGGGTCAGGCAGGAAGGGAACATTTTATCCTTGAAGTTGACGTGTTGGTAGCAGAAAACCTGGGCGAGCGTAAGGATTTGAGCAAATTTGACGAAGACCTGTGATAGCAAGACGACTGGGTCAGAGCTTCTCCAAAGTTCTTGTGATAAGTTCCCGGTCTGCAGTGGTCAGAACCTATCAAAGTGGTCCAAAGGAGGGAAAACCGGTGAACCAGCAACGGGCCCGTGTTGTTCGATCCAACAGAAGAGCTACTGGAGCTCAAATTGCTGAAAAAGTGCCTTACCACACTGCAAAAAAAAGGTTCAAGGAACACAAACAACCAGTTTGAGGTGTTGACTTGGCCTCCGAATTCTCCGGATCCACGACCCGGAACACGGTAAGTGTTTACAGATGATGGATGGATCATCTCAAACGTAACACTTTCATGTGAAACCTAATACACCTCAAACTATACCAAGCTCCGGGTTTCGCCTGCAGCTCTCGGGTTCCAATTAATCACCAACTTGTTAATTGCTCATTGAGATAAAAGTCAATAATGGAAATGTAATCGATTTTAGCTGTAACCTGCGGAGCTGCAACAACAAACCCCGAACTAATTAATTAAAATGTAACAGTTCATGTTTAAACACGCTACTAGCACTATGGTTCCGGGGAGAACTGGCATATAAACCTCATTTTTACTAATGTTTTACCACTTATCTGTATTTGAATTTCTGTGTCATGTGAGTGTTCCACTTTCTTTTTCTCTCTTTTTTTTTGAAAATTAAGAAACATTGTATGTACTTTGCTGTTGATTTTAATAAATATCCCAACAAAAAAACCCAGTTAGAAAATGAATTCCTGCTCATTAAAAACAGTAATCTGAGAAATGAGTGTTTGGCTGTAAATGACAGCAGCTGTGGGCGTTAACGGCATCGCAATCAATAAGTTACATGGGTCGAAAATTGTCGATGAAGCTTTTAATTTGCTTTTGCTCAAATTAACTCGGACCTTTAACTTTTTGGACGCCACACAGGGTCAAAGGTCAAACATCTTGAATATATATTCAGAACAGAACAACCAATAACACGACACTGGTAACTTATACCAATGATAATGAATTCTTTATAACCTCCTCACTTCAGGAGAGTGTGACGCATGCTGTATTAATGGGTCCGCGATACTTGGCCGATCGCCATGGCAACACATCGGGAAGTGTGTCCAGCTCTATTTGTATGTAAAGAGCGGTACTATTGATCCGTGAAATCACGGTGAAGTCCCAGCAACAGCAGGTGGAGCACCAGGAGATGGATGAGCACAACGTTTCAGGTAGTTTCCAGATGATTAATTACTTCAAATGACTTCTAGTGCGCTGCATGGTGGTGTAGTGGGTAGCACTCTCGCCTCACAGCAAGAGAGTACCAGGTTCGATTCCCGGGTCGGCCCGGGTCCCTTCTGTGTGGAGTTTGCATGTTCTCCCCGTGTAAGCGTGGGTTCTCTCCGGGTTCTCCGGTTTCTTCCCACAGTCCAAAGACATGCAGGATGGGGATAGGTTGATTGATGACTCTAAATTGCCCGTAGGTGTGAATGTGAGTGTGAATGGTTGTTTGTCTCTACATGTCAGCCCTGTGATAGACTGGCAACCTGTCCAGGTGTACCCTGCCTTCGCCTAATGACAGCTGGGATCGGCTCCAGCCCCCCCGCGACCCTGAATACAGGATAAGCCGTAGAAAATGGATGGATGGACTTCTAGTGCCACCATGTGGTAGAATTTGAGTTTATCTAGCAAAACAAGTGACATTCCCATCAGCCTCCGCTGTGCTTTGCTATGCTAACACACTGAGCTAACGTCTCGACATCAGTGTGTTTGCATCGTGATTGTGGGAGATGTTAGCCTTTAGCTCAAAGTTGTGCTCAGTGGAGCCTCACAGAGCCGCGAGTACAGTCCTTCTTTTATTCTCAGATAACATAAAATGATGCTCCTCCTTCATCACAGATGAACATGTTTTTACATTGCGGTCTTTCTGAACACGCAGGGTTCGTGCCCTCCCTCTGAAGCGAGCCGCAGAGAGTGTTTGCTGGTGCTCGGCGGCCGCTGTTTAGTGCCCGTTGACCTGCTGCCATGTGTGACTCCTCCAGCTGGGGCTGCTGAAGTGTGTAAAGGGATCTTAGTAGGGCGACTCATGCCGGCCATGTCTCTTTGTTTTCACTCCAGATGAGATCGCCCTCCTTCTCCTTCAGGATGGTTCAGGTTGAGCTCTGCTGTGCGGCTCGTTGTTTACCTCCATAAAGAATATTCTACTTCTCTAAAGGAATCAGCTCCTTGCAAACATGAAACCAAAAAAACAAAAACAATGGGAGCTCGAAAAAAAAAAGAGCTCTCGCAAAACCAACAGCGCCAGTCGGCATTCATTATTCATATTAATTGATTCTGGCAGTTTGGAGACAATACCTTGTAATGCAATAGCCATCCAGGACAGGAAGACGATAAACACGCACTAATCTCCTCCGGCTTGCATACTGAACAGGCTGCTTCCTGCTCACGTGACTCTCACATCAAACTGTGAAGAAGCGTCGTGACTCAGGTTTTTATTCTTGATGCTGGAGTGTGATTAGTATTGTTACGGCCTGGTGGTGTTCTGCACACACTTGTCCTTAAGTGGGAAATTGTTCGCACTGAAACACGTCTTGGGAGGATCACGGGTGTCACGTATGAGTGCAGCTGCACACGTTTTCTTGCTTTAAGCACATAACCAAACACGTGTGCAACAGTTTCCAACACGGTGCAAATGCAGGTTTATTCTTGTGGGATGCCGAATAGCTTTGAGTGTTGTTGGCTTTATCAAATTTAAAGAAATCGAAATGGTGGAAATAAACAAGCCTGTGGTTTTTCCTCCCAAACATCCTTTTTTATTTAATCACGAGGCTGTTAAGCTGACAAGAGTGCAGACAAGATTGTACACACTCACACTTAGTAGCTAAAAAAAAAAAGAAAAGAAGGTCACATGTATTTTGGTGTAGATGGCAATGCACTCAGCATTGCGCTGCAATTAAAATTTAATGAGGCCTCTCCATTCTGCTCAACTGGAGCAGTCAGATGTTACCGTGCAGACTCGCCGCACTTCAGCCTCTCCCTCCTTCTTCCCGTCACCTGCTAGCGATTTCTCCCCCCCCCCCACTGGCATGCATTTTCATAACAAAATGAATATTCTTTAAAAATGATGAGACGGTGCTGGTGTTTCAGCTCCTGCAGGATGAGACTATTTAAGATCTGGGATCTGGTTCACACAACAAAGGAGGATTCCAGACCCACCTCTCCTTGTTTTACGATAGCTGAGACACATGAGAACCTTCCGGGGATTAATCAGCGAAAGAACATCGTCTCTGCTATTGAATCATTTGCTTCTTTCACCCCGAGTACACAACGTGTTCTGCCTGATCCTTTTCAACTCTCTCATTATATTCCTGTTTGTTTTCTTTCTGTACATCCTTTCAGTCTACGGTGTTGCTGTGCACATACAATCATACAGCACAGATACATTTACACTCTGTCACTACATCCATCTCTGTCTCACACACACTCACACACACACACACACACACACACACATTCACACAAAACATCCCCGCCTCTGCCTCATCACATTCCAACGTGGTGGATGATGCATAATTACATATTTGCCGATTGCTAATCTGCAGCAGTGTCCCCGTGTTAATAATGAGGCGGAGGAGCGTTTAACACAGAGCTGATAATCTGTGCAGTATGCATGGAATCAGGGCTCGGTGGCAGCAGATGCAGTGTATAGAGTTGTTTCTGCAGACACTGTAGATACTGTTTCTATAGCCAAGGCCAAGGTTCACATATTTGGTCCAGGCTGAAACAGTCTCAATTATTTGATTGATTTTGATTACACTCTTTTCACTTCAGTGCCACAATGAGGTTGCCACTTTGTTTTGCATTTAAAGTCTGGGTGAAGTAAAATTTAAGATTTGTAACCAAATGACTCGTGAAAAGACTGATTGTAAACTGTTTGTGTTCAGCCTGAAATCGTGGCTCCATGATGCACTAGAGGGCGTAACCCCCTCCCCTAAAATGATATAAAAAGGAGAACGGTTCTGCTGCTAAGTCACCAGTTACATAACTTACATGCCGATCATATCCGGCCAACTCTTATTTCTTTGTCGAAGTCTTGCCACAGCAGCAGCAACATGATTGACATTCATGCAGGCAACTCCTTGTTCCTCCCAGAAACAAGCGTGAGGTCCTCCCGTCTCCTGAGGAGGAAAAAGTTGCAGTTGAGCTACTCGCTAAAAAACCACTGCAGTAAAAGAGGGGATATGGGGAGATAAATGAATCTATAATTTATCCAGTATCAAGAATTTTTTCTAATTTTCACAACTTGTTAATATTTTTTAGGTTTTTAAGTCTGGGCCTCATTTGCATAATTTCCATTAGAGCCCATAAGAAGCTTCATAAAGCTGCTCTCCTTTCTCACACGTACTCTCCTCTTGTGGGAAAATGGTCCGTTCACTCAGTTTTATGAGGAAAGTGGGATTATGGAGAGGAGAAAATCCATACGGGCCAAAAACGTACCAGTTCGGGATTCACAGAGCAAAGCTGTTGTCTCTCCTACATTGATTCATAGTGAAGATGCTATGGATGTGATGCGTTTCTTTCTTTGGAGCAGCCGTTGTTATCCAGAAGCTCTTTCATGGAGCTCCAAAGGAATCATCTGTGGCAATCTTAATCAATTCTTTAATGCCGTTCTCAAGTAAACAGTAAACAACTGTCAGGGATTGTGTTTGAGCTACGAGAACGCTGCACTATACTGAGGAGGAACACGATATGGGAACTGCAGATTTAATTGTCAGATGGGCAGAATATTCCTTCCTGAAACCATTTCTATTCAAACTCCTTCATAAATCTTTCTTAATGTCTGCGAAGCTGCAACGATGGCAGCGCTGTATCCTCTCCTCTCACGGTGTTTTCATTCCTCCTAACCACATGCTGTGTTTTGACTTCTCGCCTGTAGGAGGTTAAGACGCCAGGCAGCCGTTTGGCAGAGAGATATGTGAGCACCGACTGTTTTATCACTCCTGGACAATCGTTAGCCTTGCAAGAAAAAAAAATGCAACTCTGAATTATTCAACAGTCTCCATTGTTTGGCCTTGAACTAACTAAACTGAGCAGTTGGACTGACATCGACTCAACGTCAATTTGCTGATAAAGAGGTTGGAGAGAAAATCCACACCCCTCTTGTGTCCATTAAATACGTCTCCAGAGCTGATTGCTTAGTTTAGCTTAGCTTAGTGTAAAGAAAACCCAGTTAGAGCGCCAGTTTGTGAGCTTTAGAGGTGCTGGTGGAGAGAGAGCAAGGCTAGCTGTTTCTCCCTGCTTTCAGCTCATATAAGAGCAGAGACGTATCTCACTCAAGAAAGCAAAGTGTGCTCATTATTCCTGTAAAATAAGTATTAAAAACAGACAATCGACAAATCCAGCATTGCACCACTGCACATTATCAGAGATGGACAATGAAAATTGATGCAGCAAAATGTCCTTTTGGCTCTGTACACCATGAAAATACATCATCCAGGTCACCGGTGTGTATCGACTGGTTTGTGTGTGTGTGTGTGTGTGTGTGTGTGTGTGTGTGTGTGTGTGTGTGTGTGTGTGTGTGTGTGGGATAAGCCATGGGGCAGTAAGTGCACCTGCACCAGCGACCTCAATCACCCGAGTTTCACCTTCAGATTATCAGCAGAACTGTTTTAATGTGCAGAAGCCCCGCCCCCTGTTCCGTTTCTCCCATTCTCATATATTTAAATGTATTGTTTTACGGTGAGATGACACAGGTTGTCTTGGCTGACTCCAGATCAAGCTTTTAGAACGAATCCCGACAGGTGTCCTTTTCCCAATGAAACTGTGGATGATACATCATATGCATGAAGGGAAAAGTGCACAGATTGAAATTTGTCAAAGCAAGCTTGAGCTCAGTGATGGATTGCAAGTGGAAAAGGCTGAGCTTTCATTGGGCTGTCGGAGGAGCTGCCTGCTTCAGCACTTCTATAACCTCCAAAAAATGAGCAGCTTTATGGTAATCGCCACAGAAGTTTTTTGGGTTTGTGTTTCAGCTAAAGGAATCATATTCATATCAGTCTGGTTGAATATATCAGTAAAAATATATAAATGTGTGTGCATTAAAACCCATCATCTACTATTTTGAATGTGTGTGGTTTGGTGCACTGGAGATGCTGAGGAACACGACTTCATGTCTAGTGAGTTTGTTTGCATTCGTTTAAAAGTAAGAAAGCAGAAAGCCTGGCAGTAGTTCTGCATTTAAAAAGTAACCAAATAAAAAAGCTGAGATTGCTTCATGGCTACTTTGGTTTAAAGAGCTTGTTTTCATCGCTCATCAGTCAGCGTTCCTACACTTTGTTCTCTGCTCCAACACAACTTTTTTTTTTGGGCTTGGAAAATACATTTATAAAATCAACACACCGCTGTTCTCTCTTGGTGTCTTTCTGCAGTGCTCTACTTAAAGTAAATCGAAAAACACTGCAAGCCACAGCACATGAATCTTTTATGACCTTGAGAGAGCCGATAAAGTGAGAGACAGAAGACTCTGGACGCTCAGATCAATCAAATGTCGGGCAAAAGGACTCATCTCTGCGAGGAATCTTAATCTGGGCGTCTGTGACTCAGTCAGTGCCTTTGAGCAGAGCATCAAGTGCCAAAGTGCTGTTGTTACGTGCAAACCAATAAGCTGCTTTTTGCTGACCGGCAGAAATGCAGAGATTTTATTCATAGGACGACGCGTTTCACACTCACTTCCCTACAGGGAGGCCCGCTACCATGTTGTGTAAATGAAGTGGCGATGCTCAGCTCCATCCGCAGATATAATGCTCATATAAATTACACATAAGCAGAAAACAGACGTGATTGATGTGGCAGGATTTGACTTTGCAACAGACTTGTTAACATTTGAAACGCCGCCCTACAACGATCCTCAACTGTCCATCATTAATTTGTAGAAAATTATTTATTTTTATATGTAGAAAAACCCAGTGTCATGTTCACAAATTATTTGTTTTGTACGAGGAAAGATGCACTTTTTTTTAAAATGACAAACATATGTTCTCATGAAAAAACATCAGTATTACAGATTTGTGTCAGATGCAGATACATTCGCTGTAGAAATATATAATTATACGATCATTTAAGGGCTACACCTTTTGGTAAATTGTCTGTCATGTCTGACAATTATATGAAAATATTGACTTGTGTCTTCTATAAGGAGCCAGTTTTTAGTTGTTGAATACAGAGAAGAAGAAGACAGAGATCTTTGTTCCTTGTTCAACCAATATTTCACCACTGCAACAGTTAGGTGTCATTTCAGCCCACGTAGGCTGTATGACAATAAAGAACACAACTAACCAACTAGTCCCACAGATACTGTAGACCAGAGTGTCATTTGTTTTCTTCCAAAAATTAGAATATGTCCAAAAGTACACCTTAACATGAATACAACCTAAAATAATAAAGTATATATAATGATTCTGTCAACTATTATTATTTTAATGGCTTCGCATTGTATACAAACATCATTACAAATTACCTTTATACATGGCATTATAGGCTGCATACACATTATTGGACCGGTTTAATAAGCAACACCATTTTATACAATGGGGGTCCCTCCTCCGGGTCCCTATAAGTCTAAGGGGGTCCTTGGCCTGAAAAACCTCTGCTGTAGACCACATCTACTCAATCTCAGCCCCGCTCGACCATCTGCACCCGTCCAGCACACGTTCCCACTAACTCCACACTAACTCCTCCAGCTTGTGCTGGCTGCTGATAAACCTGTTTCAGTGCACCACTTAGAAATAAAACAAGACAGCTTGCAGGGAATTAAATTCTAAGGCCAACTGCATCCAGGCCCTGTATCGGCTACACTCCTCGGTGCCTCGTGTGAAAATTAGCATCCGATTATTTCCCTTTGCTCTCCTTCTTCTTCCATTAGCAACACAACTTCATCGTCCTCCAGGACCAAGAACGTAAATTAGCAGTCTGACAAACAAACTGTTATCAAACTGAATGGTCTCTGTGGGGGTTTTTCTTTTGTGTATTTTATTTTATATGAGATGGGGAAACCACACTCTCCGCAAATGCTTTTTTTGTTTTTCTTTGGTTTATTTGGCTCACCGGCATCTACTCCTCCTTCCATATAAAGCGAACAAATCAGTTCGCTTTATAAGGAACGTCCCAGTGACGTCCCAATGATTTGGAAAAGAAATGGTTGGATGTTGTCTCATTGATAAAGCTGTGTAAGAGAGACATTTATTTTGAAGGTCTCCATCCACACAGTGAGACCCCCCTCTGTCCCCCACCTCTATCTCCGTCCACGTAGCGCTGTCAGTTCATTTCTCTTTCTTGTGCCTGAGGTTGATGTCAGATACGGAGAGCAGCCACATTAAAGTGGAGCACCTCCTCTCCTTTTTCCAAAAGTTGAAATGAGAAAACAGACCAGGCATACCAATAGGTGTAGATGAAATGACTGGTTGGTATTTTGAGTGTCTTATCTCACTCAGTCAGTCGGTTTGGAGCTGGTGTCTGCTACAAAGACCCAGACAGAGAGCCGTGACCTCAGAGAGCCTCCCAGCCATCCCTTTGGCTGCCGGGGGAAACGGCGTTACATGAAATTCTGCATCCAATCTTTCATTATACTTTATTTATATAGCTTTTTAAAAGACTTTTTCTATTTTCTACTCACTTTTGACAATCCTCTCATGACAGACATTTTCAGACAATAAAAAGAAGTTTATCCGACTTCAGTCTGTGCAGCATTTTTGAGGGGGGAATTTTTTTAAGACAGAGAATTAATCCCGCTAATCCCTATTTTCTGCTGCCGTCGCTCTGCAATGATTTCTGACAGGTATTAAAAGTAGGACCGGTGTTTGAAGTCCTTTTTTAATAGCTAGCAGGTCCACATTCCAAACTTGGAGGTATATAAGCATAGACTTTGAGAGTTTGAGCAACAAGGAAAACACACAGAAATGTCTTCAGCTGTGTTTAATCAGCCTTTGAATGGATTTAAAAAAAAAAATATGAGCCGGATCATTTCCATTGAATTCCTGCATTTATTCCTCACTAACGGCGAGTGGTGGTTTGATAGAGAAGGCTGCTTGTCAACCAGAAATGTGATTAAACTCTGAAATACTCTCCGTCGATTGAAGAACTCTTGTTGAGTCTTCATCAAAAAGCGGCTCGGTTTGCTTCCCACAGCGGAAGAAATGAAAAGGAGAAATTATCTGCTTTGAATTGCCGTTATATAATCCCAAATTGACGTTACTGGGTCTGTACTTTTGCGAGCAGTATCTCTTCCTTTCAACAGAGATAGCTCTGAATATTACTCCGCACAAAGGGGATGACTGGATGTGCATGCTGTGTGCATGTTGAGTGGAGAAATAAGCTTTGAAGCCGCTTTTCCTTTAACTTTCAATCTGCTATCAGAGTTATTACCCTCACACCTGTTATCACTTTAAATGATTATATAATAAGAGTTGATGGTGTGAACTTCTCCTTAATAAGTTTCTAGTTTTGGATCAAATAGGTACTGTTATCGCAGTATAACGTCACAAAAACACAGTACAAAATCATATAACTTTCTGCAGCTCATCTTTTCTGTTACAATCAATTATCCCGTTCAAAGCTTTCTACATTGATGGAACCTAAAAAAAAGGAAAAAAGCTTGAATAACTGATATTGGGTTCCTAAGTAGCCAGCTGTACGTAGTCAGTGCACGAAACTTCACACTGAAAAGCTCCACCGATGTCCTCCCACAAGCATTCACACAATGCTGTAGAACAAAGAAGAAATCAGCTTTAAGAATATCTCCACTTGTAGAAAAACACCTCGATTAACAGTATTATTCCCATCTCAGTGATTTATTTTGATGATGAATTCATTTTGAGATTCAACCTCTGGGAACCATGAATTCCTGTATAAAAGTTGATTCCACAGAGTGGAATTTGAGATATTTTACTGTATAAGTGAAAACTTTCACCTGCTGGTAGCAGTAGAGGGGGGGGGGGGGGGGTTGCAAAAGTCAACACACACTCAGGGAACCACGAATGTCCACATGGATTTACATGGCACTTCATATTTCACCCCGGATGAAACTGGTGGAGAGAGAGACCGACGTCGGCATCCCCAGAGTCACAAAGTCAAAGACTTACTTGGGTCTCAATAACATCGAAATGTGGCATCAATTTCTCAAGTAGCTTTGCAGTATTTTGTATGTATTATGAATGTGAGGAATGTCAGAGCTTTCTTTTGCAGCACATATTAAAAAACATACACACAAAGAAAAGCTTGAATGCTCTCAAAGTCTACATGAAACTTTGAACTTATTAATGAACTATTGCTAAAAAAAAACAGCAGCAGACTGTGGTGAATCTGTACCGGCTGGTTTTAATCGACATCCTCGACATGTTCATCTTCCATGACAGACCCAAACAACTGTATGAGCATACGCGACACTCAAAGTCAAAGTGTGAGAGCCCTTACAACATTTTTTTTTGTATGTTTGTTTTTTTCAAAGGCGAGATGTTGCTGTCTTGCATCATGCATGTTTGCCTGTGACGATATCATCATCTGTTATTCTTTCTCATGATGCATTTTGTAAGATTATGCATCAGCATATACCGACGAGAGGGGATTATCTCATTTATTTAAGTCTTCTCTGAAATACCCTCCTGCAGCCTCATGAAAAAGATATTGGAGCTCAAAGATAAGCTTGAAATTGCACTTTATGTAACATATTTCAGCAGTGTTCACTCATTCCCAACAAAAAAAATACTGCAGCACACTCTGCCTTAATCATTAACTATAACGTGGAACATGTATTCCCTTTATTCTGTATCAGGCAGATTGTATCAGCAAAAGGAGATTCTGTCACAGGGCTGATTCCACATCCACAACAAGGCTAAATTATACTCCACGCTACTCTTTGAAATCGCAGTAAGCAGCAGAGGTTGCCTTATTGTCCAAGTATGTTTGACTACAGTCTCCATTGGCTCTTAGGATTCTTACACACAGTGGCGAGAACAAATGATACATACAGATATGCAGCTACAACAGGGATGACAAAGCTGAACGAAGTGTGTGGATGAGAAAACAAAACGCTGTGAGGAAACCCACACAAACATGTTGATAACATGGAAACTCCACACAGAAAACCAGCACTGAATTCACGATAATGAATTAAGGGGCATTTGGTTTATCGCCAAAGGGTGACACGTCCTCGCCCCACTGGAATTAAGTGCGTTGCTCTTTTCAACTGGAGAGATACAATGAGCAAGACTTGGCCTGAACACAGTGAATTATGCATTATGGGGAGAGACAGCAGGGAGACGGAAGGCAGCACTTGAAATAATATCGGAATGCTGTGCAAGATGTGATGACTCCCAGGGTGCAGAAGAAAGCAAACGACTAATTTAGAAAGTAGGATTGTTTTTGATTAACTAATGAAATATTTGTCTTTTGAGCATTTCCTTATAGTCTTTCTTGGATGTCATGAAATTAAAGCACCATATTAATCTCTACATGTCACCAGAGGCTTCTGTGTTTTTGTCTGTACATTAACTCACATGGCTCAGGGACACAACCATTTTTATTAAGATGCATCAAAGAAACTAAGCACAAGCACACGCACACACACACACACACACACACACACACACACACACACACACACACACACACACACACACACACACACACACACACACATATAAACAAACACAATTTTAGTTTTGTATAGCCAAATAATATTTATTTTAAAACCAACATGTACTTTTGACATGACTCCTCATTTCTCACCTGAGGATCTGTAATTCATCAAACACAGTCTGCAGACTGACTTCTGCTACAGTTTCCAACAGTAGATAAGGATATTGCAACATTTTTACATCAGATCCTAAAACTCAACTCTTTTATGATCCCTATGCATGTATTTGTTATTATGCTCTTGATTTATACATCAATACTTTTGATTAAAATGTAGAACTGATGTTTTTTTTAATTTCCTATTACAATTATGTTCTCAAATATTATATTATCATATATGAATATTATTACTGTTTGTTACATTTTTTAAGTTGGTTTGTTTTTATGATGAAATGTTGCACACTTGTAAAAGAAGGTTCCTGTTTCCATGGATATAATAAAAAAAATACATGTACATACATAAGGATATTTCTGAGAAAAATAGGTTGAAATTATTTAAATGATAGGCAAGGATATTGGGGGAAAAAAAATCAGTTACGGAAAATGACACCCTTTTTTCCTGTCATATGACACAATTATTTTAATTTTATTTTATTTTATTTTATTTTATTTTATTTTATTTCATTTCATTTCATTTCATTTCATTTCATTTCATTTCATTTCATTTTATTTTATTTTATTTTATTTTATTTTATTTTATTTTATTTTATTTTATTTTATTTTATTTTATTTTATTTTATGACACAATTATTTTTATTTTATTTCATTTTATTTCATTTTATTTCATTTTATTTTATTTTATTTTATTTTATTTTATTTTATTTTATTTTATTTTATTTAGACAGAGCACCAAAACTAATGCAAATATACCGGCTAATTTGATTGGTTCATAGATATCTCTGAGCTCTCGTCCTATCTCGCGATACCGCAGATCCCTTCCAACGAGGAGCAGATCCTGAGCGGTAGTCAGTCGCTGTTGTGGCTGGGAGGCGGCACACTCAGGCAGACTCTTCGGCTGAACCTGGATCCAGCTTGAGGCGAAGCAGGAGTCCTTTAAACTAACCCACCAACCGAAAACAACTACTTCTGGTGTCCCCCGAACAAACTCCGACTCTTTCGGACACCTTTAATCCTCCAGGTAAGGTTGCTAACGTCTAACGTCTTGTTTGCTGCCTCTGTCCAGACACTCGTATGAGGTGCTAGCTGATATTTCCACAGTTCAGTTTCACGTCAGCGAAGCAACATTTAAATCCCCACCATTCTTCTTTTGCTCTTCTGTCACGTAGTATCTTCGTGAAACACACAGCCGTTAAAAGTATGTAATGCGACCTTCAGCCTATTGGGCTGTGTTAACGGAACCGGAGGGGGGATACAGGAACTTCAAAGAGCAGTGTTGACTCTGGAATACAATACCCCTGTTAGCTTGTATGCTAACGATACATCTGCTTAGTGGAAGTAGCTGTTGGCTGCCTTACTAGCTAGCTGTGCTTAGCTCAGCAGCAAACATATCCTGGGGGTTTTCATTATTGTCCTGCTGGAGAGGTTGTGATGGTGGCGGTGAAGCTACGTGAGGAAGTCATGACAGGTTTTTTTTTTTTGTGAATGGACCAGGTCAGAAACTAACAAACTTAACTTGTGGTCAGCGGCTAGCTAACGTTCAGTCATCTTTTGGTTGGTTGGTTTGCTGTTAGTTTCCAGTAAACATTAGTTTTGACCCCCATCTTGTTGCAACAGAATAGCTACTTTTCATTGCTAGTTTACCCTGAGATGCCTCGTCTAGTGTCTCTTTCTAATGTGCAGCCACTTCTCCATCCTTAAAGACCCCCCCCCTATCCACGGTACCTTCTCCACCTAGAAGCGCCACGCATTACTGCAGCTGTCCTCTTATTAGAGGCTGAAGGAATAAATACCACTTTTGCATTTGCTTCTTGGAATGCAAAGGTGTTTCCCCTATCCATACCATTGCTCTACAGCATAACCCCATGTTTCGGTAACCACACAGCTGTTAACAGTGCGTATTGTTAAATCACCAGAAGATAAGATGGAACTGTATTCATGCTGATGGAAGTTTTTGTGTGCAATACGTATATACTTTGTTCAACTGTAGAGTAGAAAACTAGAAAAATAAACAGAAATAAAAGGAGGTGCAATGTGCATATTATGAGGGTAATGCATAAATGAATAGGTTGGCTTACGTTGTTCCAAATTGCAGTACAGACTGTACAGAGAAGTGGTGTTTGAAAATTAAAAGAAAACGAAGCTGTTTTAAAACGGTGATAATGACTAGAAAGCATGAATTGATTTGACAGCAGCGAGAGTTACTGTACATCTTTTGTGGCGTTCGATGATGCACTGTGGTTACAGCTGTGTAATACAGTTTGCCTTTGATATATCGCAAAATTACATTTTGAACAGTGGAAATTATTTGAACATACCCAGCTACTATCCGGCACATTCTTGAGATGGATGCAAGAGGTCTTATTTAGCCTCAAGCTTTTCGTGGCCAATACAGATAATTTGTAGTTCTGTATAAAACACAGATAATAATGTTTCGGTCGATGAATAAAACAAAACAAAAACCCCATAAAACATGCAAACAATTAACAAACTAATCCCTTAGTTATTTTTTATTGTGATCAAGATGTACTGAGGGGGGCATTTTTAAATTGAAAAATCAGCCTTTTTATTAGATCGACTCAAAACGACTTTGCAATTGCTGCAGCAGGATACACACCCATATACTGTGTTTATTCCATTTTAAAGAATGTGATAAAAGCTAGGTTGCTGAAAACATTTGGTGGAAATAAACACATTATATAAAAGGACAGTTCTTTGATATTGATTTTCATTTTTACTTGCAATTTTTATTAGTCTTCAGGTCTGCACCTTGCTAAGTGTGTGTGTTGTTTCTCTCAGGAGACAGCATTAAAGAGCGTCCTGGGCTCCTCACGTGTCCTCGACACAACAAATAACCTCTTGTCTATGCTGTCAAATAACCAGTTGAAAGAGGACCGAGAGTAGAACAGCTTCACTTTTATGGCTGGTTGAGGGAGATTAAGTTTCAAATTGTAATGACGAATGCTCTACATTAGGTCTTTATGCAAAATGCTATGACTTGGATTTCATATGTCAAACTACACCACAGGCTACACGGAGTAATGTTTTATGACGGTGGCTGACTATCAGATACCATAAATGCTTCACATTTTGCTCAAAAGCCTGCTGGAACATGTTTAAATGTTTCAGTCACATGCATACTTCTTCCCTCACACATGCCTCAGTACATACTGCATTCATACTTTGATTATAATCCGTTGAGTTAAAATAGTCCGACAATGGAAATATGCAATAGAATGATTACAAATCTGTTGTGTTGCACTCAAATCAATGTAAGCACCACCTCTTTAACCCGCCTGTATTTTTGCTTTGTCCATGTTTATTTCAGTGTGTTAAGTGTCAGGGGTCAAGACTAACAGTTGGCAAATTTCAGACCAGTCTGGTTGCTGTTGACAACCACTTTTTGTGCGTTAAACCCCCTTTAAAAACAAAAGTGTTGTTGTTACGTTGATTTACTCTGGTGGATACACTGAATATGAATGGGAGGTATGTGAGAGGTCAGCAGTAATCAGAAGTGTATCAGTGCTGTGGCAGCTCCACTCAAATGAATGAAAGGCAAAACGTAAAAGCAAAGCAGAGCTTATAAATCAGAAGGCAGCGAGGTGGCCAGTGGGCTCTGCACCAGTGTGAACATGGCATGTCAAACACCCTCGGCAAAAGCTGTCAAATTTAATGAATTTCTAGTTCCATTTCATTTATTAGTTTATTACATGGAACATGATTCTGCAATGGCAAATTATTCCTCATATTAAATTGTACCTTTTTTTTGGATAATTTGAGTACGAAATTTCCTTCCTGACCTTGAGGAAGAGATTGAGATGCTTTTGAAACTCCCCAAAAAATGGAAGTAAGTTTTAGTACACTTTAGTTAAACTGAAATATAGTGTATCCATTTGTAATCCAAGACTTTTTTGGCAGCCATCCTGTCAAGTTTGGCAACCAACATTGATCCCTGGCAGCCTGGCTACCATTTCAAAAAGTTGCCGTAAGGCATGTCTGCTTTCATTTGATGCTCTGAATTTACACATGAAGCAGAAAGGCGATGGAGCGAAGTGGATGCAAAGCAGTTTCCCCCTAGTGGAAAGCAAAGTGGAAGACACTTACATTTTAAAGGCGGAAGTGGAGATAACTAGTTTTCATTGTACGAATAAGAAATGTGTTTTCATGTATTTATTTATTTATGTTCAATATTGCTCTTCATATTCCATGATGTCATTAATGCATTTTCTTCACATCCATCCGGCCATAATTATCGAATACTGTCGCTGTTAACCTTGCAAACAATTTCAATGTGTGTTTTATACGTGGAGTTGTGTGTGCGTGTGTGTTCGTGCGCATGTGCATTATCATGACAGTTTTTGTATAAGTACCTTTACCTTAATTACACATATGAATGCACACCCATAAACAGATTCTGCATATTCACACTCTTATTATTCTTATCTTTGACAAATTCAACAAATTCAACCATTGCTTATTTCCTGGTTTGCATCTTTGAAAGTTTGTTTTTGCAAAATTCATGCTTTAGACTACTTACTAACTAGAGCAGTTGCACCGGTTTGTACCAATATCCTGGTGGAAACACGTGAGAACAATAAATGCAATGCAAGAAACATATGGTGAGAATTAATAGAAAGGATAATGAAAACCTTTTGCGCATGCTTTATAGTTTTTTTTTTTATTGTTTCATAGCCAGGACTTCCAAACACTTCCAAACAAAACATAGGCCTATAGAGTGTGTATGTGTACTATTTTTGTGTGGTCGCAGATTGCAGTAGCACTGGCAGAAGTTGGCATCTTGCTAATTAGGCAGTCAGCTAATCCGAACACAGTTGATATAAATTCCTAGAAAGACAGAAAACAGACGGCCTATATCACTCTGCAGAATATATGTGGACACTATGGAATGGATAATGGGTTATAATACTTCATTAGTAAGTAGAGGAGTTTCTGAATTAAACTTTAAATAGTAAGAACCAATTTAGACCCAAACAAAGAGCTTTGAAATCCATACATTTCAGCACCTGGGGAGGTAATCCTTTACTCCCCAGTATTGAACAACTGCTCTATACGCCTCTCTCAGATCTATTAAGGCTATTTCCTACTGTGGTGCAAAATGTCCCTTTTCAAAAGTTACTCCTCCATCAGAAAACACCATACGGCATGCTGTTTCTTTTACCCACTTTCACACTACAATTCTGTTCTATATACTTTATTTTACACTCTCTTTTGATACCTCTGTCTCTTTTGTATTAAGACACCCAGTACTGAGATTTTATCCTACAGAGTTTCCTGAATGCAATGTTGGCTTTATCATTCCACAACACACTAAATGCTTCCTTTTCATATGCATGCATTCAATGATGTGTGGGCTCATATGGACGTATGCATAGTAACACTGCCCTGTCTCTGATTTCTGAGCAGGTTGCTGTTCTCTTCATCATTTCAATTGTCTTTATGGTAGCGTTTACTTAAAGTATTTCACCAAATCCTAATGATTCTGAGGGATTACACATGCCACAGTTGTACTTTTAAACCCATATTTCTCCCACTCTGTTTGTTGTCTCTAGTAAATATTAAACATAGGGCCTTATCTAGTGCTGTCTGCTGAATTTGGCAGTTTTGTGTGGCTGTGCTTTGATTTATACTGTTGATGTATATGTCCTTCCAAAGCCGTTTCAGTCTATTCGCTGATGAGTGCCCTTAATCAGCACATTTCACCGCCCGCATGAATCAGTCAAGTGCCCTTGTGGCTGAAGTTTGAAATACGTGGTCCGTTTAAAAAATAAATAAATAAATAAAAAATTGAGGAGGAGGAGGACGGAAAGCTTGAAAAAAATGGTAACGGTGTTTTTAGCCTAATATTGAACTCTAATAATTGTATCCCTTTATGTGCAGAGTGGGAGCAAAGTAGAAATCAAGCAACTTGTACTGAAGACCATTATGGTGTGATACAATGCCAGCTAATTGTAAATAAAAGGTTATTTATTCCTCCTTATTATGTTAGATTCTGTATATTTCAAATTTTGCCCTTTTTAGAAAGTGTAATTTTCTGTCTTATCAACTAATTATAAATTTTGCATGATGGAGGAAAAAAAATCTCATGAACATGCAAAGCAAATGTAACATTTTATTTTCAGCTGTGTTTACAAGACCTCTTTTTGGAGTGCGTATATCATCTTAATTAAGTTTGAAAGGAAGGGGCTGCGTGAGGCTGAGTCTTTTCTCACACTCTTGAGGCTTTCCCATCTGTTTTCTACCAGCAGCCCCAAAAGAGATAATGCTGCCAAATTATAAGCAGAAGACATTTGAGTATCTACTATTATACTCCTTTTTAATGTTCGCTGGTGTCCTCAGCATTCGGTTTATGAACCTTATCTTCACGCTTGCCCTGCACTGACTAAACAATCATAACTTAGTTTTGCTTTGTTCCAGTTGTGTAATGAGGTGTTGGGAGAGGTTTACTCAGGGTTGGCCAGACATACCAGAGCATGAGATAATGGAGAATATTCAGCCAACACATATTTTATTATAATGTTTCCACCAAAGTCGCTATCCCTTTTATATCTTTGAATTGAGCCACTGTCGGCAGAAATCAGGACTCCTTTGGGTTGGGTTGAGGGTGTTTTTGCATCATTTTTGATTTATCAGATACTTCATTTACAGGATTAACCAAAACAGACATTTCCATCTTAGATATTTTCTTGTTTTCTCAAAATATCCAGAAATACAGACTATATTTCCTGATCTATTCCTGTTATGATATAACTTACATATTCTCAACATAAGACCACAATAGAGGATCAGATGTGGGTTGTTTGTGACCAACCTATAATCTCAGATAGTAAAAACAAATTTTGTTTAGAATAAGAAGAAATGTAGGGAAATGTAGGTAAAATGCATATGCAAATCATTGAAATTAAGTGTCAAATGCGCATTGTTCTACCTCCTTACCATACTGTTATTGGCTGAACTATCCACATCATAAAATATGAAGTAAAAGATAATAATAAAACCCTTTCTTGCCTCTCATTGGGCACAAAGCCACTCCCAACTCAACTTCCACTCTCTCTTAGCATAGGTACTTCCATTGAAATGAAAGTGCTATATTAAATGCAATCTTGCAATTCAAATCATTATCTTGAGGAGCAAAGGTTGCAGCACAGAGGCAATTAAAGTGAAAAGAAAAGAATGTTTCCGTGTACTTGCTGATTTTTCCATCAGCGCAGCACCTATTTCAAAGACTAGATTTGTAGACTGTAAGTTGCTTGCATACTGCTGATGTACCATCTTCCTTAGCTTGCCCAAAAGTCGTTAATCTGTCTCCTACCTAACAGGATGTCATGTTCTGTCTTCCCTACTGCTGTGGCTGCTTGAGCCTGCTCATGCTGAGATGTTTGTCCCTATACTACAGTCTATTAAGGCTAATGGACAGAGAGTTGCTCTCTCTTGGCTGCCTGCACGATGCATCCTTAAGCCTAAACAAGTCTTCTCTAGAAAGTTCTTGATCAATGTCACAAGAATTCAACATTATACATTTCACAAAGGATGTATTTTTGAGGTCACGCTTCAATTGTATTATCACAATACTTTTGCTTTTCCAGGCGATCACAAGCAATTCAAAAGACTGGCCCAACGCTCTATTTTTGTTCCTGACTCCTCACATCTGTCAGGTCAGGTGATTATCCGACTCATGTAACGAACAATGGTTTGGAGACATTGTCAACCGACCCTTCCCAAATTGTCCTTATTTTTCAGACACAGTTGCTCGATGATTGCAAACACCGCTTTTGGCACATTGATTGATAACACAAGAAGGCAGAAATGTAGTCCTGCCTTCTTATATTACTGATAGATAGTACAATGCTGTTAGAATTTTCAAAGTAAAATCAACTGCTCTGCCTCAGAAGACCTCCATTGTTTGAAAGTTAGTTCTACTTTAAATTTCCCGACCCGAAAGTTCACAACACAAAAAAGCACTTCATAATGGCTGCTTTTGTTGGATTTTCTATGCTACATTCAGTGTTGATTTTTGGCAGTGGGTTGAGGAGGTTGGACGAGTCCAGGCTCTGTGGGACACGACTGTTGTAAACCCTTGCCCTGTGACCCTCACAGTACAGCCAGCCATGGCCTGCTTCAAAGGCAACACGCAGACAGCTTATGTCTGCATACTTTGGAGCCATAACCCTCCCCCAGGCACGTTCCTCTATGCCCCCCCTCTATTCCAAATACCAACCACCCCGCTATAACAAAAGACCCAGTTGCCCTCAGGCACGCAGGCTACAGATATGGATCTATCCTCCCTTCTCATTATCCACAATACTTTTTGGCTTTTAGGGAACAAGGCTTTGATAAAAAACACTGCTTCATTATTGTGGATGTAGCCAGGATTAAGAGCTGATGGGTCCAAAGAGGCTTTCCAAGGAATTGTAACACTCTACGGGGAGCAAGATCCTCTGGTTGGTTGGCTCGTGATCATGTGTGGAGTGTTTGTGCCTTTGCCTTCTGTCCTATCTGTCGCCGTGTCGGTACCCAAACCGAAGAACCCCACCGCCTTGCCCCTTCTTACCCGTGGCTTAGCTGCACATTTACGCCCAGCAATGTAGTGCCGCTCTCCTCAGCCACAGCTGTCTCCCGCAGCAGTCGGACTTGCAAGTGTCAATTGAGAGATGCCACAGTGTTGTCGTATAGCTTGTGTTCTGTGCGACCAAAAATTAATCTTGTATTACACTGACAAGCTGAATGCTTTTCACTAGAGACGTCTTGTGTCATTCAGTTGTTCAATTGTAGTCCATAATGGAATTGAGGTTAAGAACAAATAAAAAAAAGTAAACTTGACACCAGCTACACAGATAGTATGTTTTTCCTACGCCGTCCTTGGTTGTGTTGTTTGTGCCAATAGGTTTTCAGTGCTGCTTTGTATTCATTATGAAAAGTCAAGTTTTTATACGGTTATGAAAGGGTACCTTTTCAATAATACTGCTGTCTGTCACATGAACATTTAAAATTGTATCAGAAGAGTAAAAGTCTCTGATCGACAGTGACTACTGCATTATGTAGGAGCTGCAAAATAACACTTGCACGTTTGAGCATTTGAGTGTGATGTCTGTGCAGCTGGGTGGAGGGCGGTCACAGTCATGGTTCAGCCCTGCTCCCATGATCAAGTGTGTTGCAGCGTACTGTGATTTTATTTTTTGTTCTTTGTCAAAGCATGGATGTAGTTGTCCAGAAATATATGTTTAAGTCTGCATGTGATTTTATATATATATATATATATATATATATATATATATATGAAGCTTCTTTTCCATTCAGTTTTATAATCAAGCCTCTCAGTGCATGAAACTTATGTAGGGAAATGTCTCTGGGCTGCCATTTTACTTCATTCCCATAAGAGCCATCTACTCTTACTACTCATAGTGGATAAATGATGTCTTAGTTAATTGTTTTAATAGCCATCTTTTCAACTCAACACCCTCCAAAATTGCAAAACCAGGAGACTCTGAAGCTCTCTCATCTTCCCCGAACAAAATTAGCCTTCCACAGCCCTGCTCCACTCTGCCTCCGTGACATTCACACTTGATTAGGCTTGCAAATGAAGTTTTCCTTCTTTTAAGGTAGGAGGCACGACCTTGGCCCCAGAGACCTGTTAAGTCTTTATTGGATTGGCTGGACATATTAAGCCAGGAGGACGTCCCAGCAGTGTGTTGCTGCAGCAGCAGCCATTGCACCTGCTTCATCAGCACTCTCGTTTCAGCTTCTCTTCGTGGCCCTTTTGTCTCGACAGTTGGTAGCATCCAATAACGCAAGATAAAGAAACTCCTTGGGGGTCGAAAGATCCCCCATTTGTGAGTTGATTTACAGTAAAACTACTACTATCTTTCAGTCGCCTCACTTCATATAGCTTACTGGAACAACTAAATGGAACAGAGCCACGATTAAAATTATTAATTACACTTGTCCCTGCACTTGTAAGGAAGGGCTTTTTTTTCACCAAAAGGTTGATATTGATTGCTATTATGGTCATCCAACATTTTCAGCTGTTTAGAGTCTTGTTAATGTGAGTAAGGAGTTGGCTGTAATAGGCCTTTTTCACATGAGACACTTTGATTTGTCATAGTCATTAACAATGGCTCTGTTATATTCAATTGTCCCAGTAAGTCATGATATGACAGCGTGATCCAGCATGCAGTTTCATCACAACTATGACAGTGTTTGACTGATTCATTGCATTTTAATAATATTGGCAATAATTCTTCAGATGTTTTTCAGGATTTAATGCTCGTCAAGATAAAAACATAACCCCCAATTAAAGTATTTAACTTCCCTTTGATGCATCTGAACAGACAAAAATCTGTATTTTCTGTGGGAATCTTGCTATTTTGTTAGTATAGCTGATTAGCAGTTTTTTTTTCATTGTCTTAAGCCACCAAACAAAAGATTCAGGAGGTATTTTATCCTGGTTAATGATTTGGTGTTTATAATACGTCTGGAGCTTATCGATTTAGTTTCCTTCAATATTACATTAACCGTGCTCTTACAAACTTAACTACCATTTCTCTTTTCTTTCCTACAAAAGAACAGCACATTTTTTGGCATTTCATCAGACTCTCCGCTGATCAGCTCCTGCTCAAATTGGCAGGTCAAAAGGGGATTTAAGTAGGAGCTAACTGGTCGAATTGAGGCAGCTTTGTTCAAATATTACCACAACATTAGACTGCCATTTACAACAAGAAGTGGCAGCATAATAGCCCAGTGGGTATCAGTGTTGCCCCACAGCAAGGCGGCTAAAATCTGCCGGCCTTTCTGTGTGGAGGTATTTTGTTCTCCCCATGAGTTGGTCTCCTCTGGGTGCCCTTGCTTCCTCCCACAGTCGGGAACACATGTAGGGCAGTTGATCTGGAAACACTGGAGTGCCTAAAGATGCCCCCTCACAAGAATCAAACATTCGATGAGTTATTAAAGGGTTATTCTACTTGTAAGCCTCAGCAGAGTCCCAGATGAATGCTGTAAATCAGTTCTGGCTTGTGCGAGGTAGAGGCGATGTAAAAGTGCCTTTGTTCTCAAAGTTTTTGAGTAGGCTTTAGTCGTTCAGGCAGACACAAAGGGATTGGCTTCAAAAGAGGTTTTAAGTTTCTTCCGCATCAGAATAGGGATGCGTGAGACAGATTTGGAGAATTTCAAACAAACTCTTTTCATAGGTCAAAAGTAAATGTTATATTCAGTTTCCTACAGTTCAGTAGTTATTAAAAAAATAAACGCCAACATACAATCATGTGTTGTTTTGGCTATTCTTCTGTGTTGGTTCATTTGAGTGTTGAGTTAGAAGACGACATGAGCTGTTTGTGATCGTTTATTTTTCGCATGAGATAATTCTCTTTTTACATCTGCCTTCATTACGAATGCCGCCGAAGTCTATAAGCCCCGGGAATGCTGACTGCAGAAAAGGGAGTGAATTTGCTGTCTCTGTAGGGCTCCACATATGAAGAAGTGCAGCTGAATAAATAGGCTTTGCTGTACCATCAAAGCACAGGCATGTTTCCTCTCCTCTGCCTGTACCTACTGTATACCCGATGGCATGCCTGAGTAGCTCATTTGCCATTCAGCTCAGCTCTGACAGCCTTGTTAGCAATGACAAATTTGATGTACCACAGATATTTCAATGTCGTATCTTCAATCTGCTTTATCCATCAAATATAGAACGGACAATGTGACTTTACCGCCAAGGGAAGAGCCTTGTTTGTATGGAGCGATGTAAGGGAATGATACCGTTCCTATAGATGGATTGTCATGGATAATGGTATCTAGATAAAGTAACAAAGCACAGTTGTCACTTGGTACATTTCAAGCTGTGTTTTTGTTGTTTAGGAATTTTTTTAATGGACCTTTTGAACTTATGTCTTTGATTCAGCGTCATTGCCTTCTACAGCAGCAGGCTCCTGTCTTCAGGTAGTGAATGATGTCATTAAGTCATACATCTTCTCACCGAGAGTAAAGAGGGTGCATGCAGCTCAAGTTGATGTGTAATATAGGCTCAGCATTTTACTCTATAGGCAGACAACAGGATTTACATTATAGACATGAACCATCATTATTTTCACATCGTTTCTGACAGATGTGGTGTTCCACGACTGTAACTTTTGCACCTATGAAATACAAAGCTATGCAATTGTAGGACTGATAATAGATGTGTGTGAACGTGCCACGGACACTACTTTTTTTGTAGTGTATGGGCTAGTGTTAAACAGGAGCATGAATACGCACAACTTTATAAAACCTTATGAAAACTTCATAATTCATGTGCTACTTTCAATCATTTCTCTCGTTATGCATCTTCATCTGTCTTTACCCATTTTGCTCACATCCCACAATAATTTGCCATTAACACAAAATTAAAATTTCATGTGCATGATTACATTAAGGCCAACTAATGATGGTGTTAAGATGCAGAGAGATAGAAATACTTCTTCAGACACCCCACTTCTGAAATGGTTCCAGTGGACATTTGGCCTGCGGCAAAAGTGTTACAGCCAAGTCACGATCCGGGTTAACCGAGTTACAAGTTGAAAGACGTGTGTAGTGTATTGGCATGGCCTTGTTGAAACAATCTGTAAAACTAGAAGAAGATAACTGAATCACCAAGTATAATGCCCTTTTAACATATTCCTGTGTGATCATACAAACACGTGTGACCTGAGTATAAACTGAAAGGCAAGGAAATTGCCTAAGAGCCACGGGGAGAGGTCGAAGGGATTTATACAAGAGCTCTTACGGGAAGGAAAGAAAACACAAGATTGACAGGCCCCTGCAGCCATGACTGGAGTAATAATTTCCTTGCAAAGGCCACTTATTGGTAACCCTGCAGAATATATCAAAGACAAGGTCAGCGAGAAAGAGCTATTTACCTCTCCCAATGCCAGACATGTTGCTGGATTTCTGTTAAGTTCTTCAACCTGGTGAGCCACGGTGCTGTACATATTAAATCTAACAGCAGACTCTGTCTTGGTTATCTCTGACTCTCTTGACGTTTATTTCTCAAGTTGAATATTGAAGTCTGATATTTCTTAACCAAAGATTGGATTAAAGCCTCAAGGGCAACCCACCCATTTTGGGAGTTCTGACGAAAAGGAAGGATGTGTCACCTGTGACAAGCTAATTCTCTTTGCAAAGTGTTTCATTTCTGCAACAGGAGTATTGCTATTAAATCAAAATGTTTGGAAAAGACTCACAAGTGTCTTTCAACCCCTCTTTTAGCTTGTCGGGACTTGCTGTTTCTGTAATTATTTTTGCAAACACTGCTGGTGATCCAATCATTTCATAAGGAAACCTGACCTTATATTCCTCTAGAGAGATTTGGATGAAACGCTTCCACTCCCTCACAGAAATCCTAACAAAGATTTATACTCTGCTTCCTGCTGCTTTTTTCATAAAGAAACAGTATCTTTCCATCCCAACGGCCTCATTACTGTTCCCCTATCCAGCAGAGCACAGACCAGAGTCTTTAGTCACCCAAAACTTTCTGTACTTTAGGGTTACCTTATCTATGGATGCTTCCTAAAAAAGAAGTAAAGAAGCAGTGTGTTATAGAGCCGACTCGCTTACTTATTAATGCTGTAGATGTGCACTTGGACATTAGTGGAAGCGAGGCAAATGCCTTACTTGTGTGCGTCTGTTATGATAAATGACCCGAAACATTGTGGTGTCCCACTTTTTATTTTTCTATTTCTGTCTCTCATGTGCTGTCTGTCTCTCAGTCAGAATACTTGACATTTTAAGAGCAAGCCTCTCTGATTGAGGCATAATGATGAATGCATATGCAGAATTGTGAGAGTAGAGTAACCCCTGCCTCCCTCCTCTCTCAGCCGCCCTGTGTTCCCCCATCTTCCTTTCTTCATTCCGTCATATCTGCTGGAGATTGAACGATATATACCATCAAAGCCTTTTTTGAAGCTTCCCACTCTCTTCCAAAATCCTTTTGATTTTCGACGGCATGAGCTGCTTAATATTCCAAACTAGTCGGTGGCCTTTTCAGAGAACTAACAAGGTTCTGAAGATGCAAGTCTTGTCTCCGTGTGAAAGGCAGCCGGGGCACAGCCCTCTGCTTTTTCAGGGCTCACACCGAGGTGTCTGTGCTACCAACAAGTTCGGAGCTGTTTGTCAGATACACAGAGGCCGCCTGGACATGTTCTCGTGTCAGTCGTCATTCTGTACCGGTTCTGCAAGAGAGCCCATCCTCTGTCCTTTCAAAGACAAACTGTGTGTCTGTGCACAGCTCTTTTCATTTTTGTAGTTCTACTTTGTGTTCGTTTTGGTTAATTAAAAAAGGTTTTCATTTGGTTTGAACAGAGCCATCCATTTTAGAGCTTAAACATTAAGTCGTAAAGTGATTAAATGAACAACAGGAAATTCATTTGCATCTATTTTTAATATTATTTGATATTTCTCATTCACTGATCTCAGCATCTAAAATATGAGGATTTCGTGATTCTTTACGTTTCATACTTTCGTAAACAAAACAAGCAATTTTAAGGAGTCATGTGATTAAAAAATGTCGCATCTTTTTGACATTTCATAGACTAAACGATCAGTCAATTAATCAGTAATAAAAAGAATCATCAACAATGTGAGCTCAACACCAGAATAGCAGCAAAAGGAAATATCTGGTAAATATAACCTCATGTATGCACTACTTTGTGGATGTAAGTTTGCATACTGAGATGAATAAGTTTGCATACTGAGATAAATAATTCCTGTGCCTTAACGGGTTTAGCTTTTGCTGAATGTGGTTGCATCTGTGTATGTTTATTTGCTACTTCTGCAACTTTGTTGCTGGATCCCTTTGGTAAAGTTGCCAGCGTTTACCTACAAGCATGAAAGCAGAGTTCACTACAGAGAAGCACCACAGAGTCTTGACAGGCACCATGGGTATTTACCCAGCTTCTGAAAACTTCCAAACTCTAATTTACTTTCATCTTGGCTTCCTCTTGCAAGCTTGCCTTTGCCGCCTCCCACTCCAAGTCCTCTCCTTTCATCCCGATTCTTCACTGTAGAGTTGGAGTGCAGAGCAGGAGTGGCTTTCAGAGACGCTTCAGTTCTCAAGTTTCTCCTCTCTTTTTTTTTTTACTGCGTTTGCACATCGACTCCACCTGCCTCCCCAGAGTCTGTGCTTGTTGCCTCGCCCTTTAACTGTGTCGCTGTAATGCTGATGTTACCATGATCTAATGACTAAATGCAAAAAGTAGGTTAAGGCATCTGTTTATTTTAAGGATAACTTACTTTTAATGCTACGGGTGAAGTGTGGAAGCGTGTCGTTTTATGGGGGGAAATTAACAAATGGAAAACAGTTTGCATGGGAAAGAAGAGAGCAAACGGTCGGTGAACAGCTGCACCCAATCTGGGCACAAAAAGGGAGTGACAGAGCCCCTAAATATATGCAAAGCGCAACTAAATAACGTCAAAATTTACCGTCTATATCCCTGAACACTTGTGACAACCACAACGCATCACCCAGCATGTGATGCCGGCCCACTGAAACCCTCTTTGTCCTCTAAATCCGGTGTGAAAATTACCCTAATGTTTTGAATGTTGGTAGAAGTTGGCAATGGGCCAAGGCTTTAGGAGAATATGCTTAACATTGGTGACTAGTTTGGGCCCCGAAGTTTGTGTCTTTTTTTGGGTTGGGGGGGGATTTTTGGTCAATGCATATTGCTTTGATTTAATAACAACGGTATTAATATAGAAGCATTTTATTCTTTCAATGCAATCCATAAAAATGTACCCTGGATCGTCAGTCATAATTAACCACCAAAAGCGATAAAATGAGACAATGTAATGAGTAAGAGTTTTAATTCCATTTTCAAGAGTTTGTTTTATTTAACCTTTTGGTATAAAACGTGTATATAAACTAGCATGCAAATTGACACTTTCTCTTTTGTCTCCTCTGTAATGAGGGATTGAAACTTCTAAAATGTACCCTTTTGCTTCCTACATCACTTTGTAGACAAAAGAGTCGGCTACATTTATCCAGCAGCCACCATGCTGAACTCTAAGCATGGCTGAAATAAGATGATTATTTGATGAAGAGAAAATAAGTTTAGAAAACAAATTATTTTGATATCGATTCGTTTTTAAATGTTGAGGTTTTTCTTGCTTACATTTTACAGACCAAACATTCTGTAGATTGATCAATAAATGAAATGTATTGTTAGTTGCAGCCCTAAACTCAAATGGAAATGTGTTGAATCTCTAAATGTGTGCATCACAATGCCTCGTTTGCATGTGAACAGATTTCGATGGAATGTGTGATGAGAAGTTATCACATTTAATCAGTTTGCTCCAGCCCTGAAGCAGTAATCTCTATAAATTGAGCTTTGCACTTTGCAGACGTGGAATTCTTGGATATTGCTTTGGGCATCAGATGGTCAACGATGGCTGGCGCCCGCGGTGGTGTCGCTGGTGCGATCTTTCAGTGTTTGGCAAGCCATTGACTCCCCAGAGGAAATGGATGTATTATGACTGCCCAACAGATGGGACTCCATCTCTCTCTTTACCCCAACTACATGTCTTGATGGATGGCCGCTTGTGTCAGGATGGCAGCAAACGAGGGGCAACTAGAAAAATTAATGACTTAATATCATTCTCAGTCAAGCCGCCATAAAAGAAATATCCTCAGCCTAATGTTCTGAATGTATTCTCAGGAGAGAGCCATAAAGTTGATGTTCATGATTCATATGCGAGGTGTCAACCCGTTGCTTAAGAAAGGTCAAATGAATGGGACAATATGTAAAGGCTATGAAAATGGTGTCAGCGCAGTGCTAAGCTCGGAGAGCCACATACTAAGCCACCTTGAAGAGGAGCTGGAGTGCTTCTTGGCTTTCATTGCCCTTGATATCACACCCTTAAGAGGTTATTTATGTAACTCATTCTTTGCCCCGGTTCTGCCTTGACTTTAGAAATTAAACTTCTGCAGATAAGAAGATCTTCATTATCCGTTTCAATGCATTTGCAATTTTTTTTAAATTATATTAGCAAATCAATTCTGTTGATTGATTAGTAGTAGTTTATAACATGGCTACAGAAGGTGCTAATTTCTGATAACATATGTATGATGTATACATTTTTTAAATCATTAAACCTCAAACATAATCAATTAACTTTTTTTTCTCTGTAGGGGTTTGTTTTTGATTTATTGGTCAGTTTGTCAACAGGATTATGAAAAAAAACTACCCGCCCGGTTTTCATGAACTTGGTGGAAGGGTGTAGCACGGGCCAAGGAAGAACCAATTACCTTTTGAAGTGGATCCAAATCTAGGTCTGGATACAGACATTGTTTTTCACTTATGGAAACGGGCTTGGCGGAGATCCGTGCTCTCTGACTGCCCTTCTCGTTTACTTTTTGGCAACACCATTTTTTGGGATAAACACTTTTTGAAGATGGGGAATGTTTTGAATAACATTGCCACTGGAAAACATCTTTTTACACATATTGACATACCGTAATCAAATAAAAATACAGTAACCTGACAACAAAAAAACACATTTTGTAGTTTATTTAATAGTCATTTACACTTTGTTATTAAATTAAATTAAAACATCTATCTTTGTGCAGTATACTCCGTGACATTGGTGAGCATAATTGCTTATTAATTACCGGCAGAGCTAAATCAGACAGATTCTAATGTATTCTCGTTATTAATGAAGATACAAGATGTCTAAACAGTCACCACACTCATTAAATACCTGGCTTTGCTGTTTGCTTTGATGTGACATCCTGAATTTATCATTCAAATGCATATTTTAGACCCTTCCGTCTGTGAAAATGAGATGGTATTTATTCAGGTAGTGCATTTAATGACAGTGACGGACTTTGTGACTTTTTGCCTGTGTGATGGTCTTTTTGGTGAAACACAGATGCATGTTATTTTTAATGGCCACGCATATCTGTATGTATACATCTGTATGTTATTCCCGACTGCATAAATGAATGCCCGCGCAGCGGCTCAACTTCATGGAAGCACTATGCACTATGAGCAGATATTCAGAGAGAGGAGATGTCGAGGATGAAGTGTTGCCTAGAAAATGCATAGATGGCACAGGAGTGGTGCAGGATAAGCTCCAGAAATAATGAGCTGCTCTAGGCTGATGTTTACTCTCATTTTCTACTTTTCACCATCTGCCTGCAGCATACCTGCCTAAAAAAAAAAGCATCAGTACGCCCATACAGTAGCCAGGGAATATTGATTAAGACTGCTGACATTTCTGCTTCCTTTCCTCTCTGTCTGGGTACAACATGTGCCATCTTTCAGTTGAAGGCAGGTTACACAAACACACACACATCCTCCCATTGTTCCATCAGACCATTAATGCATCAGAAATGTTTCATTTGGTACTTAATGTACATATGGTGTATGCAGATTGTTGGCTACAGGGTTTAAACAACAATTTGCTTCTTTGGCCAGAGTTGGGGGTCATGTAAATCTGATAACATTCAAAAGGCTCGCTGGTCTGTATTCTACTTATTTGTAGCAGACAAGCTGTAGTGTGTTAATTGTGGATAGACAGAGTTTCATCTAGGCACCAGCCCTCGTACTTATCCATCATGTTCTTCTGGTCTTTCTTTAACCTTTTAGTTGACAAAGATCAAAATTACATTTCAGATATTCATTAGGCTACAAATGAAAGATGCTTTAACTCAATAACATATTCCTAGGTGGATTGCGTCATTTTGTATGGTTTGTCCATTTCACCTTGTCTTCTTCTTGGCCTTTTCCTTCTCTGCTTTCTCTTGAAGCATTGTGAAACTGTAGCGGTATTTCTATGACTGAAGGAGCCTAGCTGGTTTTATGTCTACAATATCTAATTTAAGTGCTTTGTCAATAAGCACATTTCATAAAAAAGATCAATATTCTCTCTTGATGTGGCGATTTAGCACCTTCTTTAGTTTAATAGCCTGTTTCAACAGCGGCTAGAAATACATTGGTTAGATTAATTGCAGAGTAAAGTATCCATGTCACTCTGAGCGCATTTGCCCTGATAGATTGGTTGTACATTAATGACCCTGCTGTCAGAAAGCCTGCAAATTCATCATGGCTCTAATTACAATTATGTATTTGTTTCCTCACCTTAATTTATGAGCATCAGTGTAAGAGTCTATGGAGCATCGATTTAAGGTTCTGAATAGCCACAGTGAAATAATGATAATTATAATAATAATTGCAGCCCTTGATAATTTTTGTCCCCTTGAGAGAAGTTTGTATTGAAAAGCTGCTCCGTGTGCAGGAGCAATCAATCATAATTAACTTCTGAAAAACATCTAGCCTGTTTGAAGGATTTCACGTGGGGGATTGTGGGAAATGCTTTCACCAAGATGCTCTATTTATTTAGAATTACACAGAATTACTTAAACATATTTATTCTATAAAAGTAGTCCTGCATAATATTTTATGCTGAATACAATGTATGTAATTAAACATAGACCGGCAATCTGTCCACTGATTCTTTCCCTCAATGTATGCACGGTTAAACCTGGACCGAACCTGCTGTTTTCTGCTACGATGTGATGCTGAATAGCAATAAGCAGGTATTTGAAATATCGGCGGTTGAGTAACAAATGCTGGTATACTTGGTTTGGCTGGATCTAAGGAGCAACACATGCCTATAGGGCAGTGATTCCCAACCGATGAGTCATAACCCACAGAGAAGTTGTAAGCTGGTGTTGGAAAAAATAAAACGCACATTTCTGGGACGTTATCTTTTGGGACTTTAATCTTGTTTTTCTTGTGGAATAAGATATAGATGAATATCGTTAAATTATTCAAACGAAACAATCCGAGAACGGAAAATGACTCTTCTATCCCGTCGCTCCCGACGCGTGGACACGCAACTTGTGACGGGGAAGCACAAGTTGCATGGCTTTGAATTATAGATCACAAGCAGAAGAAGGGAGCCGATGTTCTCGGGGCTCCTAGCCCTGGCTCATAGACAAAGTTAAAAAGGATACTTTATACATGATCACAAAGGAGAAAACTCCATAAATGTGTGTGCAGGTTCATAGTCAGACAAATGTGCAGTATCTCTACATCACATACCTGCACATGCTCTTGCACGTCATGCATACAAAATGAGAGATCTGCTTAAGCCACAGTAATAGAATTCCTCTTCTCCTCTTCTCGTGTACAGGTGCTGAGGAATCTGCAAGCGGAAAACACCAGCGAAGCGAGCCGCGGAAAGACTCGGTGGTGAATGTCGACAGGATGTCCAGCCAGTTGGCCGTTTCTTTGTAAATGGATTAGAGGTCAGTATCGATATCATTGCAGTCCTCCATTCAGGGCAACGTTCATTAACGATTGAGCTCCTCGTGTCCCAGTTGACGTACACAGAATACGGTTATATATTTAGATGCCATTCAGCATAGATTTTTTAAATATATATTTTTATAAATACACTCACTCACAGTACTTCAAATTAAATAAACATACTGTATGTAGAACAACCTCTTCTGTGTGACAATTTGTGCTCGACGTCATGACAAATAAAATCCTGCATTTTCCTCCATGCTGTTAAATCCACAGTAGAAAAAATGGCCCCTGCCTTGCTTGTGTGATGAAATGATTAAGCATAGCTGTTACCAGTCCCCCCCTAAGCCCTGCATTCCTCCCCTTGTCATTACTGAATCATCTTTCATAGCATAAGGGAAGATGGAGCTCTTTGAACTAACTCTGGGTTCATTAGCCAGGATAACGTGGGTAAGTGTATGTCTGCATGAAGAGGCAGACGCCCCCAGACAGCTCTGTTAGAAATTCTGCATAATAGCACGCCACTTCATTCCGATGCTTATATCTGAGACAGCCATGCGAAAATTCATTTCGTGTTTTTTTTTTTGGTTTGCTTTTCTAACTCCAGTGTCGGTTCAAAACGTACCCGTTCAGAACAGGCTGAATGCTTGGCCCGTGGTGTTGCTGCTTGCATTTACTTCACTATTCTAACTACCCCGAAATAAAATACAAAAGCCCCATGGCACTGAGGAATTATGTAACTCAACTCCATACTACCTACTGTGTACTTGTACTTAAGAGGAAAACATTGTAGTACCACGTTTACCTGACAGAGACTGGTTCCATTGCAGATTTTGATTTTGATCACATAATTATAATCATTAAAATATGATGAATTGATATTCATTTGACTATCCAACATATAGTTATGTAGTTAATAGTTTTACTTAAGAAAAAAAAGTTTTGAGTACCTTTTAATAAAAGCTTTGAATGTATTTTCACTCAAGAAAGTAACTGGTTATACTCCCAATATGTGGTCAATTGATCCAAATAACGCCAAATCTGTTGCGATTGTTTTCGGAGATGTGAGAGACGCTGCAGGGTGCCTTGAAACCAGCCCAGCCGTCGCTTTCCATATTTCAGTGAAGGCTGCAGAGGCTTGAAGCTCCGCCCCCGCTGCGGCACAGAGCACCGCATGCTTGTTTATTCAAAGTTTATTAATATTGAACGTGTATCGTTTTCCAAATACCACCACATTCGAATAAGCACTTCATGGGATCCCCGGCAGTACACCCACCACTTGTGTAGCAGATCAAGATGAGCGGTTTTCAAGATGTGTGAAGAACACACAGAAAGACAGGCATATTTCTTGCTCTCTACTTAGATGGTACTCAAAGGAGTTAAGCTGCAGGCTTGAGATGCCGTTTCATTAGAAACCGATGATATTCGCCAGCCCTGAAAACAATAAATACACACGTATGTACACGTCCCATAAATGACCAACATTACCCTTAAAATGAGTCATTCGCTCAGCTCGGCTCGTTAAACAATTAAACACTCCACTTGTTGTGTACTTGCTAAAACACAGTTTTCTAAATATGGAGTACTCTGATAAAAACTTTTTGTAAACATTTTGTGCATTTATGAAGTAATTAGAATGCAGGGATAAAAAGGCTCTGAAGAACTATTCAACCCCAAATCCACGTTTGATGTATGGTGCCTAACTGCTGGAGTTTAGACAGTCCATATTCTTATTGAAGCATTCATATATAATTCACACTAAATTCTACCAAAGCATTTTATTTTCTTAGCTTTTATATCATTCGTTCCTTCGTTCCTTCCTACCACCCCCTGTTTCTTCGATCCACACTGGTTTCTATGATATTTGAGGACAAGCAGCTGGCATGACCTGCCTCCAAAATGATGCAGAAGTTCTTGTTTATTATATTTCTCTCTTGTCTCCTCTCCATTTGATTAGGAGTTTGCTTAATCCCTCAGTAGGCTTCAGTTATAAGCTTTTTGGTAACGACCTGCTTAATCCTCCTACTAGAGATAAAGCGCACAGGCGCATTAACTTCAAAGCAGTTTACTCACTTCTGGGCTGCCTCTAAACAAAGCTCTATTATTGAGCAGCGATGCAATGATGATGTTTACTTGGTAACCGGCTGGATCACAGTCCAAACCACTGCAGCGTTACCAGATTTGTAACTGTAATTTAATTTTCTTAAGGTTATTTTCAAGCAAACATTGTCCGGTCCCCGTTTCAATTATGAGGATTTGCTGGTTCTCTTCATCTTGTATTCCAGTAAACTGAATATTTTGGGTTTGGGGCTGTTGTGCCACAAAACAAGACCTCACATTAGGCTTCAGGAAATCGTTAATTTCAGTTTTCCTGCATTTTATAGACCAAAGGCTTACTTGATCAATCAAATTTATAATAATAACAGTGTCTGTATCACTACAGTTGGTGGCTTTTAAGACTCTTTCAAGCAACTTTATTTAAAAAACAACCCTCCCCACATCAAATCTAGTGGCAGGTGGTAGGTTTTCTTGAAGTGAGTTCCACATTGCTGCATCTTGTCTTGTCTTGCTGCGGCTTTTTGATTTCATCTGCAGTCAGTGAGAAAGAGATGGTCCGCAGATACAGTTGTAACTGCAAATTCTGCACATTTATATAATCAGGGTGGTTAACTTGTTCTAGTACAAAGTATACTTTTCCAACAGACGGGTCCACTTAAGACCAGTGCTGACTCTCCTATTTATGACTCAACCTTTGAGTTGAGCAACCTTTTTGCGAGACGGCAGTTGTAATTATTTTTTTAATTCCTGTGACTCGGCTATTGTATAAATTTGGTAAATCATGCCTCGGAGGGAGTGCTGAAATATTTTGAAGACAGACAGGTCTGTTTATGTAACAACTTTGAACAGTTTCTTTCCAAAAAGTCTAATGGTGAATGTGAGGGTGAAATAGAGATTTAAAGCAACATTATTGGCATGCTAAATAGCTGTAGGGGTAAAGATGCAAGTTATTTTCAATCGTTGCCTTGAGTTCAGACACCCACAGTACATGTGCACACGTCGACACGCACCATCCCATCTCCACAGGAGCTAACATGCCTCACAGCTTCAGCATAAGCAGATAATTTACAGGCAGTCTGAGACCCCCACCTTACTTCACCCATGGAGGAAAAGCAGTGAAAGTGTCAGGAGTTTAGTTAGGGCTACAACACCTGCATCTCACGCGTACACCAGGCCTCTGCTCCAATAGCTCCCCAAGGGTGGCTCACAAGCACTCAACTTTTATTGCCATGATGACTGCTCATGATTTTTACACCGGAGGACAGCAGGAGAAGAAAAACAACTCCATTCACCCGTCCGTATGTTCACTGCTGCAGCAGTTTGGACGTGTTGTAAATGTTGTACATTCTGCACTGGGGACCAGGCCAGAGATTAGCAGCTGGTTTGACGTGAAGTGCATTTAACAAGGTCACAATGTTTTTTCTTTTTTCTTTTTTGGACATTCGATTTCTTGAGGCTCTGTTGAAAACACCCAACCCTTTCTCATCATTAAAAAAGATCGTAGTGTTCGGTGCCTGCTAGAATCTTGCCAAGCTTTGTTACTGGGGATTTGAGGGATCGGCATCTAAATCTTTGCATGCGCTGTTTGTGTAAGACGGAATTAATCCCCTTAGTTTTAAGCCAAGTATCATTTGCTGCATTTGATGGAGCAACCACCGAGGCAGCCAGAGATTCCGCGTATGAAATGCTCCCGTCACAGCTGAAAGGCAAATTCCCACAATCAAAGTCTCAAGCCTGATCTGCAGCAGCAGCAAGAAAGTGTGGACATGTGAGCACCCCTGGGACCTCAAGAATTCAAGACTGTGAAGTTGCCCGTCCTGTTAGTGTTCCCTCACACAGCTACAGCGAGGAGCTGTCAGTGCTATCATGTAGGACTTGTCAACCAGAGATCATTAAGCTCTGACAACGTCAAATTAGATTCACCAGCAGTTAGTAATTGTTAGCATACTGTACATTTTGTATTTCATTATTATTAAACATAACGCCTACAGTCGATATCCTGACAATTATTTCCCCAAATTATACCACTGGGGCTGCAACATTTGGCTATTATGATAATTGATTAATCTGACAGTTTTATCAATCGACCATAATTGTCTGACTAGCAGTCCAAAACTAAATAATAGATAATAATTATAATAAAAAGTACCACATTATGTTGCAGAAGCTAGCAATTAACAATTTCATTATTGTAGCCCTATATATCACTTATGTAATATGTTTCCAAATAGCTGCAATGTATTGATACATTTAGCCATGATCCCTTTATATCACACATCGGTAATATTTGTAATATTGTAAGATATTGTGTCCAAAGTAGGAGTAGTCAACAATATTGTAACATGATACATTCATGGGGAGTCCCATTGATCAAAACTTTCCTTTGTTCGTTTCTCTAACCTGAATGGTTTGATCATTCAGGTATTCCATCATCCAGCCTCAACCAGGCTCTCCCTGCTATATCAAGCACTTGTCAGTTTCCTGAGGCGGGACACTGGGAGCACATGAACTGAAAAGCTGCTTCCGTTGTCTTTTTCCTTAATCTGTCAAGCATGGAAGACTTTTCTGCTCCAACAGGATTGTCTTTTACCTCCTGTCCAGTTCTTTTTTATATTACCAGTATATGTCATTTCCTTCCCCATCAAAACATTGTTGTTATGAGAGGGATTATATCAACACAACACTTCCTCTGTTGAGCTGATAACAAGTGGATTACACAAAGGTCCATCCATATCTTCTAAACAGTTCAACATACCTAAAGGATAAAATAAAAAGTGACTGTTTCAAAGCCTTTTCTGGTCTTCAGCCTCTATGGTTAATGTCTGAAAACTACTTAAAGGGGGAAAGAAAATGATTGTGGGTTAGGGAAAGATTGCCTTTTATGGTTTAAAATAAATTAAATAAAGTGAACGTTGTAGGAAAAAGGACATCTGATCTCCTCCCTAAAAGCTTCCGATGTCTTATTACACGCCGCACAGAAAAACATAAACATAAACTATTCTAAACTTTTGAATAAACAAACAATGTTGTTGTTGTTGTTGTTCTGGTGAGAACCGACTCCAAATATACCTAAGTTAATTTGGGTCATAATGCACCGGAGACAATGCAGCTTCTGTCTGAGCAGCTAGCTAAATGTTGTTTGTTCTGCCTCGTAATTAACTCATGCATAAGCAGAAGATGTGATCCATGTGATTCTTTTTATGTGGAATCACAGCAGAAAAGGGCTTTCATAAGAGTTTTAAGCTAAAAGTAAAAACAACGCTGTGTTCATGTTACAAATACCAGACATATTTGATTGGTCAACACAGCGGCGGGCCAGATGACGTTGCGTTGGGTTGAGCCAGGTACAACTTAATGGCCGGACGGGTCTGCATTTTGCCAGAACCCCCTGTGTTGTGTCCCCAGGTCCCATTCACAATGAAGAGCAGCATATTGTTGGCTTAGCTTTTGAATCCGTATTGTTTTCCATGAACTCAATCGATCACAGCACAAGCCTTTCCTCTCTTTTATGTGGACCTGAAATTGAGCCATCAGCACATTACAAAATCTGTAAATGACTGAGTATCTGGTGATAGCAATATGCTACCCTACGCCTTGACAAGACTGTGTGGATGAAGCAGGTTGTTTTGTTAGCTGGCTGGCTAGTTCACTAGCTTTCTAATTAACTGATTTCATGCCACAGTTGCAGAACGTAAAGCACCACCACATGAAATGCTCAACGTGAACTAAGTAGCTGGACTTCACCGTTAGATAGCTTATTAGCCTATGCGAGATCAGCTAATAGCAAAATTCAAGTGCAATAGCCAGGTTTCAACTAGTAGAGGGCAGTCGCTATGCATATTTATTACACAATATGGAGAAATCAAATACTGTGCACTCAAATGACAAGATTAGGCCTTGAATCCATCGGCAGCACGACTAAATACCCATATATATTGGTTTCCAGCTGAAAAGATTGATTTGGGGGTTTAGTTACTCCTTAAATACTGCTGAGTTTTATTTGCTTTTTAAATTCATGGAAATGTCATATAGAATAAATGCTACTTCTTACAAAGTTTTACTTTCTTGCTTGCACAGTGTAATTTCTCTCTCTCTCTCTCTCTCTCTCTCTCTCTCTCTTTCTTTCTTCTTTTAAATGAAATTCCCATCAAGTGAGGGAAATGCCTATTTATGTGTCGGATGTGGAATAGAAATGGAGAGATATCACCCAAACCAAAACATTCATGATCTTTGATCCACAAACAAACTGCATCTTGTTATTTGCTCACCCGTGACATTAACTTCTCTTACAGCGTGCTTACTGTTGCGTGTAAATTACGTTCAGGAAATGGGACATGGCTTTTGACGAATCGTCTTTCCACCTTGAGCCTGAGCTCAACACCTGCAAAGAAGAAGAAAAAAAACGCTATAAAAAGAACCAATTATTTATAGTCGATTCTCTGACAGGGTCGGTCCTACTTATCTTTCAGGGTGCAGTCCCCAGACCCTCTCCCTCGCATTTTCTGCATTGTCACAGGGCCTGTCAGCCCAATCTTTCATCACTGCACCAAGCAGGACTGACATTTCTCTAAATGCCAATGATAGTTTTTATGTGTGGCACTAATTATTCATGTGCAGAGTTGCATCACGGTGTTTTTCCACCACTGACTGGAACACAACAGCAACAAGTTTTAACCTAGAGCTTTTAAGAAATGTAATAGGAGGCTATTCTTCATCTTCTACAGCTTGCACTCCCTCAACATTTGCTTGTTAAAGCACGCTGGAAGTCCACTTTCCTGTTTAGTAAGAGTCATCAAAGCCATTAACTTTGTTCAAGAGGCCGAGAGCACCATAATTTGATTCTGCAATGCCCTAGGACATTGCTATCGTCCAATTAACGCACATTAATTGAGCTAACCTTTCGTAGTGTCTAGTTTAAGGTGGGATATTGAAATTAACTTGGGGAATAATGATTTTCCTCCTCCTTCCTCTGTCATCAGAGGACCTGACTCAGTCGTCACTGTAATAGTGAATTCTTTGAGCAGTGAGCTGTAATTAGTGTGGAGGAGAAGACCTCAGTCTGTGTATTGATTTCTCACTGGCTTGGTGAAAATGTCAGAGAAACACAGAGGACATTAAAACATGGATTTTTTAAAAGTCTGCATTTCCTTGCAATGTCCTTGAACTGGACAAAAGAACCTTGACATTAACTTCCGATTGGTCTGATGAAACGCCAGCGTTCCCAGAGATATTATTTGTCTTACCACTACATCTTAGGGATTATTTGTTTAAAGGAATAGTCCGGCACATTACCTCATATTATATATCTCCAAATGTTGAGCTATTCCTTTTATTGCTAGTGTGCCATATAAAAGAGTTTGAGTTGCAGTGAGGAGCCAAAGTGACTTGGTAGTATCCCAAAACGAGAAATAAAATTGATTGACGAGGAGAGCAAAACGGCAATTGCAGACAATGGTTGTCTGTTGGTTAGTAAACGAGATGCACATGCACATGCTGGCAATCGGAGCACAATCCAGAGCTTCTTATTGGTCACGACCACATCAAATTCGGTTTTACAGGCATAATTATCAACAGACTCTGCATTTACCAACTCTGTCGTTATGAGCCTCTGTCTCATCTTCAGCAAAACAATTCTCCACAAACAAAAGTGAGCATAAATGTGTGTTTGACACAAATAACAACTTGTCTTCTATTTAGGGAAAGTTGTTCTACGCGCCGTTCTCTTGGGCTTATGTAGAATTTCATCAGAGAATAACTGGATAACACTTGTACTGTAGGCTGTTGTGTGCATGTAGCTAATTTGCATACATTTTTTTTCCTAGTTTCTTTTGGTTGTATTCAAATTATTTTTGGAACTGATGGTTCCATACCAATGACTTTTTGTAATAGAGAAGAGCAGTTATGTTGCATAAAAAAAGCATTAAAATAGAGCTTGTTTGGCAAATGTTTTTCCTGGGGTAGGATCCCAAAGACCCCCCTACGGAGGTCTATGCCGAGGCCCGAATCCCGAAAGTTGCATTAAAATGCTACACACTGAATTTATATCACTGTATCTGGATTTATACCTTTTCCTGATTATCATTTGCTTTCTAATAATGGTGATTAAGTAGGATATAATGAGTCGATACTGTTAGATGAGCTATTTAGACAATAAGGCTGCAAGGCCACAGTGCTGTGAGTTGTAGATTACACTGTTAATTGGCCTGACCGTTTCTCGATAAGTGATCAATCATACATGCTAATGTCTCCTTTTGTGTTCATGTCATCCAGGCGACTTGTGACCATGCGCTGCCTGGCTGCTCGGGTGAACTACAAGACCCTCATCGTTATCTGCGCCCTCTTCACACTCATCACCGTGCTGCTGTGGAACCGCTGCTCCAGCGACACCTCCCTGCGCTTCCTGCCCCGCGCTGCCTTGGTGGCTCCGAGTCCCAAGGTGGGGGATGCCAGCATCAGCAGTCAGCAACACCCTCCCCAACCTCCAGAGCCCCCGCCTGTTGTTGGGGTGGTCGGGGGGATCAAGTACGAAGAAATCGACTGCCTGATCAATGATGAATCCACAATCAAAGGGAGGCGAGAGGGTGGAGAGATATACCTGCCCTTCAGCTGGATCGAAAAGTACTTTGAGGTGTACGGCAAGGCGTTGCAGTACGACGGCTACGATCGGTTTGAGTTCCAGCACAGCTATTCAAAGGTCTACGCGCAGCGTGAGCCCTACCATCCCGATGGAGTCTTCATGTCGTTTGAGGGATACAATGTGGAGGTCCGCGACCGCGTCAAGTGCATAAGTGGAGTGGAAGGTAAGATACACTGGGATGTTTGAGAAAACATGAGTCACTATTATTATTTTAAGGAAACCTTTATTCTACTATCTGTTAGATACTAGAGAAATAAATCTGAAAGGATTTGTGCTTTTGAATCCAAGCTTTTTAAGATGCAATATTAGATCAACAGTCTTCTCTCAATAAACATGCCAGCAGTCTAACAAATAAAGAGGCTTTTCAGATGCAAAAATAAATAATGTATTTCATGTGCAAAAGGCGATTAAAATGTTGAAAAATGTGACAAAAAAAAGGGCAACTTAATTTTTTTCGACACATTTTTGCACATGTAATAAATCACGTTTTTTACCCCAACGTGCATGGGATTAGCATAAAGTGGGCGTGTCTGTAAAGGGGAGAGTTATGGGTCCCCATGAAATCCATTCTCATTAACATATCTGGAGGTGAGAGGTCAACGGACCCCTTTTGAAAAACACCATGCCAGTTTTTCCTTTACAATAATTTAACCACCGCTTTAGGTTTTTTAGTTTCATGTGATACCAATAATCTATAGCTATAAAAGCTCGCTACAGCAATCAAAAAGACAGAGTTTTGGCAGGGCCCCCCTGCAGGCCTCCAGATTGTTAACAGGTTAATAAGATGGATCAGATTTTAAAAGCACCTACTCAATCTCTGCCACCTATTCCCAAACAGCGTCAGCCTTTCTTCAGGATGACTAAACATGATTTGTGTGAAGTGGATTTATGAACGTATCTCATCTTCACTCCGACACCGTCAGCAATAGAAAACTTGCTGGATCTCTGTTGAGTGAATGTATCCTCATCCATGTTCCTTCTCACCGTGAGTTCATCCACAAAGTTGTTTTCTCTTCATGGTTCCTTTTAAAATAATTACCAAGAAGGATCAATAGCTCATTTGAAAAGGCTATTAGTTCAAACCACATTGTCATCAATATAGTTTTGTGCTTGCTCATTTGGAGAAGTGACCCTGTATACTTCCTGATATTACAAAATAGATATTTATTATAATAAGAAAAGAACGAGAGAAAAAAACGATCACACTAGGTACTCAAATATAGCGTTTCCTTACAAATTTAAACATGAATGTTATCAGCGAAAATCACAGAGGTAGAAGTAGTAGTTTGGCTTTGTGCTTTTCCACCCAGGAAGCAAGCTTTTGTTTGGGTGGGAGATGTAATAAAAAGGTGATATAGTCACCAGCAAAGTGTCGGTTGCTGAGGTGAGCTTGATAAATAACTATAGTAATTTTTAGAGGAATCAGAGAAAAACACGCAAAGTTAACTTTCTACTGAAATCTCCAAGTAGCATGTGTGTCATTCTGTTACAAACTCATTCAGAGGTTTGGTCGGTTAGTTCCAATGAGTTTGGCTGATTTTCAGTGATTGCATTGTTTTTTTGTTTTTGTAGTTCTCATTTCTTTTCTTTTCTTTTTTTAATATCTGAAATCCAGTCCCGCCTGAGGAGCCACTACAACACTTGTATGGGAGGAAACATGTATAACAGGAAATGGGTCAGACGGATAGCCAAATCTGTGAGCAGTAGTGGGGCGCCAAGTTATTCTCTCATTTCCGTTTCTTTTAGTACAAAATAGAGGAAACGTATCTAAACTCCTATACCCACACACTTGCAGGCACACACCCACACACACAACTTAACAAGGTCCATTAATTAAGCCCGAAATCTCCAAAGTCCCCCCCCACACACACACACACACACACACACACACACACACACACACACACACACACACACACTCTCTTTTTCAACTTAGCATATTTTTGTAGGTGAGAATACCAGTTCATTAATTAGGCTGTCACTGTCCAAGTTACTACTGGGCTTAAACAAGGTCATGAGAGCGTTTCTCTCCCAACACACCCTGCTGCCCATGGAAAAGTTATTTAAAGGAGCAGCTGTGTAAGGCTTAATGGCATCTCGCCGTAGTGAATACCCTTCCCCTCCCTTTGCAACTAGAGTAGCATTGAGGTAATGTAAAAAACGTTAAAGACCCTCTCTAAAGCCTGTTTCGTTTGTCCATTCTGGGCTACTGTAGAAACATGCAGACAAAACATAATAAGGTAAAGAAAACACAGCAGTTCTTAGTTTCAGGTGATTATACGCTAATCAAATACATCGTTATGAATATTCTAATCCGCTTCTACCCATGAATCCCCCTTTATCCTACACACTGTCTCTCTAACTGGATCCTCTGCAAAGGTCCATATTCTATAGGAATGTAACTCGTGTCATTTTGACATTTGGCTCCACGATTGTCCTGCTATGTAAAGCTCAAGTCTTCGCCGGCGTCTTTGTGATGGCACGAAGGGGGAAAAAAAGACTTTATATTGAGAGCATTTCAAATAAACGAGTCTGAAATTTGAATACAAATGTATGCTATCAAGGTTTTTATTATTAGACAGAGTCATAAAAACACAGCGCTTTTATGTGACATTGTTCGCATCTCCTGTCGGGGCTTGTGGTTTTATAGTAGAGGGTGAGAAAATGAGGTCTTACTTTCCTCGTCGCAGCTGAGTCTCCATGAGACAAAGAACAAAAGTTGGGCATAATGAAGCTCCAGAAGCCCAAGCACTATCATTAGGGGAAGCAGTTAATCCTCTTACAGCAGCCTCTTAAATCATGTTCTGTCTCGGCTTTTTTTGTGTGTCTCACTTTTTCTTGCGCCATCTTTATCTTCACTCCCGGTTTTGTTACACGCTGCCATCACTTAAACACTTGGACAAAGACAAACGCACACAAACACAGTCCTGAATATATATTCTAACCTATTTAAGTGCTCGATAAAACAAACATACTCGCTTACCCTTTTGGTGCGTGATACGTGATCTCTCTTTAACACCTGCACACATTCAACATGCTGACCAAGATGGATGCAGCACCTCTAGTGAAGACTGAGGTGGATTTGGATGAATAGTCTGTGAATCCAGGACACTGCTGCAAACTGCTGTGGATACAGTTTACTTTGGCTTTGTTTAAAGGAACTAACATCCACAAAGACTTCTCAATTCTCAGCACAGCAATGGACACTTTCACGTGGCACACTAGTCGTTTGGTTCAATATTAATATTAAACATATTGCTTAATGTAGGTTTAATGTCCACTCACCTTCATGCAGATGTTACAGTCATGATGACCTTCTAGAGGTCAAAAACAGAGCTTGCATAACAATGAGATGGTTGAGCACTTTTGCTGCCATATTTACCTCCATAGGCTTAGAACTTACTGTAATTGGCAGAAGTTTTTCAGATTTTTTTTTAGAGGAGGCTGCTTTCTGGAGTCATAAAAATATGTGCAGATTTAATAGTCAATTCCTTGTGGATTACTTAGTGTTATTCAGTAGGACAGCGTCGGAGTTAGGATTTTGACAGTCATTTGACTTAAATTGTCAAGGGAGACGCCAGTAGCAAGACGAGCATGGAAAAAAAGCCTGGCATGGGATTGGAACGTTTGTGTGTGTTTATGCGTGCGTGCCTGCGTGCGTGTGTGTGTGTGTGTGTGTGTGTGTGTGTGTGTGTGTGTGTGTGTGTGTGTGTGTGTGTGTGTGTGTGTGTGTGTGTGTGTGTGTGTGTGTGTGTGTGTGTGCATATGTGTGTGTGTGTGCATATGTGTGTGTGTGTGCGCATTTCACATAGTCTAAATCGCATAAATTGAATGTATCAGTTCTCAGTGAGGAGTTGTTTGTGATGACTTCGATACTAAAATGTGGTGTTGGTCCACGGTATGTACGTGTCCCTTTTGAGAAATAAAAATTAAAACTTAATTAAAAATAAGCTAGAATGAAAACCCAATAACTCATTAAATTATGTCATAAAAAAATCTTTCTTTCTTTCTTTCTTTCTTTCTTTCTTTCTTTCTTTCTTTCTTTCTTTCTTTCTTTCTTTCTTTCTTTCTTTCTTTCTTTCTATGTTACTGGTATGTCATTAACTGTCTGAACCCCAATCCTGAACAGCAAATAATTAAATGAGTCTTTTGTAAGAGATGCAGCCTGGGGAAACCGTACTAATGGTAATTTGTAAAGTGGAACATGTGTGATCAGCTTTGTGTGCAGTGGTTGGTTTGAAGGAGGGCGACGTGATCAGCCAGCGCTAACATGAGTAGATTATGTTGTTCTTCTCAGAAGGATGGGGGTTCGGGTTGCACACTCTCGCCGTCACAAGGTTTTTAAGTGAACTATCTGTTAATTAGATTGATTCTCCTGCCTGAGCTATTTCTGGCTGCATGAACAAGGAAGCTCGCCTCAGGTGAAATGCAGTAGATTAGCATGAATTTCACCGCACCATCCAATTGTTTACATAGCTTTTCCTTCTTTTTAACCTTCTTCTGCTTCTGTTTTGCCCTCTTTGAGTCTATTTATAAAATAGGCCCAGATTGGAATCTGTTGTTGTTCCCACTTCCCAATTGATAATTCATTTGAGATTTGAGTTTTACTGATATGATTATGAGAAATCGGTTATGACAACTGCCATCTGAGGAGCTTAAAATAGACTGCAAAGAGCTTAAAAGAAAACCTTTTCCATAAACCAAACAAAGCCGGCACAAGATTCTGTATCGTTTCAAGACAACAACAAAAAAAACAACAACTACAGAAGCATTATAATGTCACGGCTGTGGTCTCTTGGTAAATTGCGATATTCATTTGACATCAGTGTCCTTATCTCCCTTCTTTCCTCCCTCGTTTCCACACAGGCGTGCCTCTGTCCACTCAGTGGGGGCCTCAGGGCTACTTCTACGCCATCCAGATTGCTCAGTACGGCTTGAGCCACTACAGCAAAAACCTGACCGAGCGCCCTCCCCACGTGGAGGTCTACGACACGGCCGAGGACCGAGACAGCCGGGCCAGCACGGCGCCCTGGAGCGTGCCGAAAGGTTGCAGCCTCAGCCGCGTCCACGACAAGACCCGGGCCTCGTCCGTGCGTCAGTTCACTGCTCCAGGTATGTAAGCCTTCCATCAGCCCAGACGGCCTCGGGGCAAGGAGCTTATCTCCCGTTAGCTGTGGCTATAGGAGGCTCGATATGCAACTGCACCCTGAGGACGGGATGGTAGTCTGCGGTGAGTCACTGCCACGCTGTGTCGGTCGACAGCGGACCCACCACATGACCACAGATTCCTGAACATTATGATGATTAACGACACAACAGACACACATTTCATCCCGCGTTGATGCCTCACTAAACGCATTGGGAAAATTCACGCTGATGCTACAGGCAGAAACGACTTAGTGGACATTATTTTTTTCCGACAGACCTCTCATTTCCATCCCGAGGATGAATATCGATGGTTGAAATGGTAACTGTTGCCTCCAGATTGTGTCAGCTGGAGCCAATTAACCTTAATGTGGTAGTCAAAGGCATAGAATAAATCTCTAGGATTGTGTGTGCTTAGTGTGCTCTTTGCAAGCCATTGTATGTGCCATATGAGCTTTAATGGAAGGTAGTTAACTGGTGCCTTTTTGTGTGGGGAATTTCATCAATGGAACAATCTAGTTGATTGTTTCAGACAGGAAGTGCACCTTATTTCCTTTTTTTGACACTTTTCAAAAGTTTGCCCTAAAATTCTCTTAACAATTGTATGAAAACAAGGCTTTTGACTGCAAAACCAGCTACACGTTCATCCTTATGAAGATGCATGTCACTCACTGCAACATTGTTGTCTGTGGATAACAATGGAGGTCTATAGATAGACAGACAGACAGACAGACAGACAGACAGACAGACAGACAGACAGACAGACAGACAGACAGACAGACAGATACTTTATTGATCCCGAAAGAAATTCTATGACACTGAGGAGGAAACTACATCCAGATTTGGCTGCTTAGGATAAATTCAGGTTCCGTTTTGGTCGTTTAAAGTTATTTGTTGGCAAAAATATATAGAATGTCACTAGATTATTCCTTTAGCATATCATATTAATCATAATTATATTCTTAGCCAATCTACTACCTCTGGGTCTTCAGGATTCAGAGCTGTGCATGCTGTCAGTCTTTGAAGCTAATGTTCAAAGTTCATTCTACTACATAAAGAGCATATGTCATTTGGTCAGTCAGATATCATTAGCTTTAACATTACCAGCAATTATTTATCTGTAATTTGATTCATATTAAAGATGCAACATGTAAGATCCGACAATAATTGGAGTCTAAAACGTTGAACCTTATCAAAAGAATGTGAAGAAGAAACAGATCAATAATTGTCAAATAATTGAATGTAATCTGCCGGAGAGACGAACTAGCAAGGTCCTATCCGTCTTATAAGAATGAATTGATTGGATATGAAGGTTTCTGATGTATCAAGCATTGAAAATGTGTTTTTTTTTTGTGTGTGTTTATCTTAGAGGGATTTAAACGTCGAACTAAGAACTACTAACGTCCTTAAAAGTTTTATTCTCCATCGGTGCATAGTTAATAGGCTCCTTATCATGAGACGCCGCTGTCCTTGGTGACACTTTGCACTGTTTCCAACTCCAAGGAATCCAATTTAATCCACCTCACTTGCTTTGTATCAAGGCTCATATGGTTCTGAGGACACTCTCCATTATGCATCGAGCAAAAAAAAGATTTATAGAGGGAAAATATGAAAAAGATAAACCGCCTCACTCCCCGCTCCTATTGTCCTTGCATCATGCTCCAAACAGAATGGCATTCAAGGTTGCTGTATGTCTATATGTATGATAGAAAGCTTTCAAGTCCAAAGGTTTGACGTGTGACTGATGACTATAATGAAAATGTCTCAGCTTTGCTCAGCTGTTGTCACGTTAATTCTGTGCCGAAACAACAATAATGACTCTTGGCTGCTGCCTTGTTAATGTCTGTGCATATCGGTGTCTATATTGTTAAACCAAAGTTGGTTTCGTGGACGAAGAAGCATCGTTCTGGGTCATTCTTGATGGCAGACTAAGAAGGAGTGGCCTGCCAGGTTTTCTAGACCAACAGAGTCAAGTTTTCAGTCTGGGTGATCGTCTCGAGCCGATTTCAGACCGACAGGTAGATCAGAAGTTGTGTAACGCTTAATGACAGCTTTCTAGTATAGAAATGTTTCAATTTAAAGCACGTTATTGGTCATAAAAATTGCTGTTGGATATTTTCCTTAAAGAGTAGTGTGCAGATTGTGCGTGCGAGTGGTCTAAATATCTAAACTATAAATAAAATCTGCCCCCGTTTTTTTTATAGCTGTGGAATAAGCAAGGCCACAATATAGTTGCCAGTTATTTTTGGATTTGGGAGAAGTCAGAATATTTTACTAGCACCGACTGTGAGCGGTCTTTATTCTCCTTTTGATCTCCTGCTGATATTTCCAGGACACTCTCCCTCTCCCTCCCTCCTCCCTCTCTCTCTCTCTCTGTATCCTCTGTGGTGCTGCTGCTCCTCCTGTAATTTCCTCCTCCTCCTAATTCCTCTGCTTCTCAACCTGTCATCATCAACAATTTCTTTTCATTTCACCGCTATACACTTTTTTTCCCCCCCCGTATCTCTCCGCTCCTTCGCCTCGCAGCTTCGCCTCGCCATCATCGCCTCTCTCTTTCCACGACATCATCATGTTTTCATCATCACTCGGCGGCCCTCCCTCGGCACTCTTCATTCCCCATTAATCTTCCCCCCGTCCGTCCTCAGATTTCAGTCCGTTTTTTCACCTGTCTGTACTCATTTCCACCCACTTATCACCTCAGCCCTCTCGTGCTCCCGAAAAATTGCAATTGTTTTCTGCTCCGTCAGTTTTAACACCTTATTCTGCTCCGTCATCCAAACTTTTCCTGTTTTCTCTCTCTGCTGTCAGTTCCTCTTTTTTGCCTCTGCCTCCCTCCACTTCCTCCTCCTCCCTGTTTGGGTCTTTTTATCCCTCCTTACTGTATCTAGGACACTGGTGTTGAACAGCCTCTCAAATCCTCTGACAAGTGGATCAATCATCTGTCCCCTGATAATAACCTAGCATCTACCATCTGCACATTCCCACACTGTGTCGGCCACTGAGCGCCTTTATTTTCTCAATCCCCTCACAGTCATTAGATGGTTCGGAAAATGCAGTTTGCACAATCCTATCAGAATTAACGAGGTGATCTGTGTGTGGAGACGGAGTGACGGCTGTCACCGGCTACAGCTGCCAACCTCCGACAGCAACTTTTTATTGTCTCAAAACATTGAATCAAAGTTTAAAGTCGTCATTCTTAAGAGTCGGTCCGTGTTGACTTGACGACATTGTTACCGTGGTAACAGCAGTGCTCCTCGTGCAGCTCCTTTGTGACAAACAGAAGAGCAGAGTTTCTTTTTTTTTTTTAACCAAACAAACATTGTTTCAATAACGATGTCAGTCGTAACCATTACGACTGTTCGGTTACTCCCTAACACATTTTTTAGGAAGAAGTCACTAACTGTGGAGACAAATATATTGCATTTCCTGTGATTGCTTCACAATAAAAGCCCCCCTGGAGGATTTTACTATCGTCAGTAGGAAATGTTGGGTTTGCTTTCGTAGTAACTTAATGCAGCTCTGATGCAGCTGTAGGAGAGTGATATCTAAAAAAAAAAAAAAAAAAAACTGGATACATGCATGTGTCATTTTCCTGTTAATCCGCCGTGTTTAGGCGTGAGGCAACTGAACCCAGTCCAGGAATGGCAAACCACCAATAAAAACCACTGGCTTGAGAGATTATTACTGCATGTAAATACATTGAATGACTGCTGTATAAATAGCATCAAACATTGCATTTGATTCCTTTAAATCATATGTATTAAAACTTAAATGTAAAAGTAAAAACGGACAATCATTATTTGTGGCTAACTGGGTAGACTGGGTAGACTTTGATATCATAGATCCTAAATCTAGTGATCTAGACTCAGGTTTTTCAATGTGTTACGTCTACTTTGATACAATGTAGAAAGATGATGAAACTGAGCTGAAAAGATAAATGGATTTGTCGATTGACAGAACATTATCGGGAACTTAATTGATGATCGTTTCAATCATTTTCTCATCAAAAATGCCAACGAATCAATGGCTTCAGCTTGTCAAATGTGGGTATTTGATGTATTTTTTTCCCCCCTCCGTTCTGGACCATTCTTCTTCCGTTCTTGCCGCATAAAACAATCCGATAAGGGAAGTCCCACTGGGTTGTGGGAAATAGGAAGAATGAGAATTAATATATTACATACAATTATATAATTATTAATTTCACATTAATTTTCCAACATTTAACGGACATAAAGATAAATAAAGAAAATAATGATTATTCAATAATGCAAATAACTCTTATCTGCATCTCTAAAATCATGAAAACTTCCCAAGGGGTCGAATGTTTGAGAGGCAGTGATGTCATCACCAGTGGATGAATAATCAGCATGCATTGACGCTCTGTAACCGTGCATGCACAACACCAACTGAACATGTGTTTTCCAGCCTACCTCGTACTCACTTATGTATACAAGTATTATTATTTTTTTCACACTGACATATTTGTAGCTACATGTCATCTCTGTCTCCTGCCTTATTGCTAAACAGCCGGAGAGTGGTGCGGAGCAGAGGAGGTGGAATCTCGTCTATATTCCCTGCCCATCCTTTATTGATGCCAGAGTAATCACGGGGCCAGAGTACAAATCCACTTACTCTCTGCATTGCCTTAAGTAATGGATTTATGAGTGCATTAAAGAGCCGTAGTCATCCAGAGGCCCCTGCCAGACTGGCTCTCTCCTTCATTTTCCTCCTGATCGACTGTCTTTGTGTCTCAGGCGGCCTCGTCTGCTTCTGCTTTCTCCAGCTTGTGTCGTTGTGAGATCTGATTCGCAATTCTCTTCCCGCTATTGGCTCATTTTCACTCTCTCCGGCAGGCTGGCGTTAAGGGCACTTGAGGCGACCCATCTTTCCATTACCCTGCTTTTCCCCCGACTCCTACACCCTGTCTTCTTCTCTTCACCCTTTCAGGTGCTTTCATTAGAGACGTTTTTTTTTTTTTGGTTGTTGTTTTCTTCTGGCCGAGTAACAAGACTAAAAGACAGATCGTTGGAAGCTGTTTTTAAAAGGTTGAAATGAATTCAGAAGAGCGACCGAAGCGCCTGCTAGCGAGTTGATGTAATGTAACAGGAGGGCTGGCTGCCTGGCAACCTGAGCATCTTAAGTTCCTTACTTTGAGCTTCACGGAGATGCTAATGGAAAAGTTCCTGTGGTGCATCCACATCCTCTCTTTCACTCTTTCTCCATCTTCCCACCACTCTGTTCTTCTCCACCCGCCTAATTAAGCTCTTTGTGTAGTGACACATCTGTACTGTGCATCCCACGAGAAGACACACACACACACACACACACACACACGGCTAGCTACTTCACACAGGTAATAATGATACAAGGCTTTGACCGCAGACGTGATCTGACTGTTATTGATCATTTGGGAATGTGACCACATCGTGAATGTTGGAGACATGAGGATGAAGCTGTAATGGACGCATCAAAGGAGACAGACGAGGCTTCCAGTCGCTCGGCTAAAAATAGTCATCCAGTAATTGTCAGAAGTTTGTAGAATCAGTCAAAGGAGGTTAGTTTTTCAGATCAAATGCACTTTACGCACACATTTTGAACACCCACCCTCCTCTCGTCACACAAACCACAGAGTCCTCTGAAGGCGTGACCCTCCAGCTGGGTAACTCCAAAGACTTCATCCTCAGCTTGGACATCAAGTTCGTCTCCAACGGCAGTGTGACCGTGATCCTGGAAACCACGGAGAAGGGTCCGCCGTTCACCATCCGCTACGTGACCAGCACTCAGCTCATCGCCTTCAAAGACCATGAAATCACGTACGGGGTCGGGCCACGGACCGCGTGGAGCACGCTGACCCGAGACCTGCTCACGGACCTCAGGAAGGGCGTCGGGCTGTCCAACACCAAGGCTGTAAAGGCCACAAAGGTTGGGTCAAAACATCTGGTATCTTTAAAACACAACATGGTAATTCAAATGGACCGGAGCTGAAACCAATAGATGGTAAAGCGATCAATAGAAATTGTCAAATATGTTGATAAGTGAGTAATAATTTAACACATTTTTCAAGCACAAATTATTTATGTCCAGAACTGAATATTTTCTGCCTTTCAAACAAAACAAATGATATGAATGCGTCACTTTTTTTTTTTTAAGAATTGATGATCGTTTTAATTAATAAAAATTTAAAATAATAGATGGTTGCATCTAAACCGGACCATACTCAATCTTAAATAATTTATGTTATATATATTTATTTATATATATATATATTTCATTATATATATTATATTATATATTATATTTATATTTCATTGTCAGAACTTTGACTCTTAATAATTACATGTAAAGAAGGTAAACAATGTTATTGACTAAATGCTTGATTCCAGTCATAACAATGGTTTTGTCACCCTTGCGTGTGATTTCCTTCTCAGATCATGCCCAGACGGGTGGTGCGTTTAGTCCTACACGGGCGCGGCTTTGTCGACAACGTCACCATCTCCACCACCGCACACATGGCCGCCTTCTTTGCCGCCAGCGACTGGCTGATGCGCAACCAGGACGAGCGAGGCGGCTGGCCCATCATGGTCACCCGTAAACTGGGCGAAGGCTTCCGGCCCCTGGAGCCCGGCTGGTACTCGGCCATGGCTCAGGGCCAGGCCATGTCCACCCTGGTGAGGGCCTACCTCCTCACCAAGGACCAGGCCTACCTCAACGCTGCCCTGAAGGCGGTGGGACCCTACAAGGTGCCTTCGGCGCAGCACGGGGTCAAAGCGGTGTTCATGAACAAATACGACTGGTATGAAGAGTACCCCACCACGCCCAGCTCCTTCGTCCTCAACGGCTTCATCTACTCCCTGCTGGGCCTCCACGACTTGACTGAGACCGCCGGGGAGAAGCTCGGCAGGGAGGCGGGGCAGCTGTTCAGCCGCGGCATGGAGTCGCTGAAGGCCATGCTGCCGCTCTTCGACACGGGCTCTGGGAGCATCTACGACCTCCGTCACTTCATGTTGGCCACGGCGCCCAATCTGGCACGCTGGGACTATCACACCACGCACATTAACCAGCTGCAGCTGCTGGCGTCCATAGACAACGCTCCCGTCTTTAAGGACGTGGTCAAGCGCTGGAAAAACTACTTAAAAGGGATTCGTGCCAAGCACAACTAGACGATCTGTGACTCGCGTATGGTAAACAGCTGCGGCGATGACTGAAAAGTTGAATATGCTCATATTGGATGACTGAATGTGACGCGGGTGCTCACAGTGCGTGTGTGTGTGTGTGTCAGTTTGGTTTCATAATCTAAAGGACGAGTTCATTCAGCTGCAGCTCTCAACACTAAAAGTTTTTTTCGTGTGCTCTATTGCAGGTTTTATATTTTCTGCACCACTGACTGTAGCGCTCCCCTCCTGTGTTTTTCCTTGAGCTAGTGTTCATAATTATGCACAGACCTAGTTTCAGAGTGAGTGTGTGTGTGTTCAGGAAGAGCGTGTGTTTGTGTGTTCGGAGTAACAATATATGTGAGTGTGACGTTGGAGAAAGGTGAAACTCTTTAATTTTTTTTAATCACTTCATCCCAGATTTGCAAAGTTTATTGAAGCAAATAAACTAAAAATAATAAAAGGAATATATTATAACTTATTTGGAGGAGAATGTTGCCAAAACAATTTATCTTATTAGTAAGAAATACTTAAATATGTTGGATTTAATTCCTCCACTGCAATGTTCTACAATATCCCATTACCCTCAAAAATTCAAGAAGTATTTTTGATTATGCCATGTTGAAGCTGTGAGCTAAATTCATTCCCTTTTACAGAAAAGCTTTATTCTTCCAAACTGGCAGCTTGAAATTCTTTTCTGAATCTCTTCCCCCTAAAACACAGACAAGAAATAATTTTGGGAGGGTTTTATATTGTTATGACTTTAGCTCCTCTTCAAGATATATTTTTCCCCGTCTGTGTCTGTCAAGCTGCTCTGAGGAATAAACGCCTCAAACCACAATATTTGATTGAAACCGGCTCCGCTACCAGCATACCTCCTTGGTTTTCTACCCACAATTCCACTGTGTTGAGCTGAGCTGCTGTGTAGCAACATTTGGTCAGAGTTGACTGCATCTTCAGTTATGTGACTATTGTGTTTCAGGTATATATATATATATATATATATATATAGGTCATAAATAATTTATCCCAATAAGCCGTCTGAAGCCAGTATCACGCTGTTACCTCTGTGTGACGTTTTTAAGATGACAACCCCGTGAGCTACCATTCTTAGCTGTAACCAAACCCCACTGAAGTCCCTCCGTTGGTCACAAGAAACGTAATAATTCATGTGTCGCTGCAGAACACGGCTGCAAATAGTTTGTCCTGCAGAGTTCAAGAGTCGCTCTGTTCGTCTCGTTTGCACAGTTTTGGGTAAAAGCTAGAAAACGGTGGGGATTTAGATTTAAGTCCCTCTGCTAAATATATATATATATATATATTACTTCTTTGTGGTCGTGTTATCTTGACGTGGGTGATTCCCAGTGTGTGGAGCCGTCCCTGATAATATAATCAATACTTTCTTCAGATCTTTGCAGGTATTTAAGAAGAAAAAACAAAAAGCTATTTTCACTATGTAAACCACTAAATCTCGTCTAACTCCAGCACATTTCAAGTTTGATTTATGTCCCAGATAAATCATAGAAACACAAATGAAAGCACTAGTTTGAATAAAGTCCCAGCAGTGTCGTTTATAGGTAAATATACACAGGACTAACACTTGGAAACTCGTGTGAAAAGCTCTTCCTCTCTAACTCATACTTCCAGACGATAATGGCAGGAAACAAGTGTAGGTGGTGGCGGAGGAGTGCGTCGTGGGTTTGGGGAGAGAGACGTGGGCAGCAGAGGCAAAGCTGCGTCTCGCCAACACGTCAATTCATAACATTTAAATAGACAATGCCAGTAGTGCCGAGGGTCGGGGTCAATTCTTGACAAGCATAAAGAGGCTGTTAGTCCCAGCGGGCTCTCATTGCTCCTCTCGGCGGCTGTCGGTGCATGAACTCAGTGTTTTTAATCTGAGAGCTGACCTGTTGACCGCTGAACGAGGAGAAAGAAACCACTCCGAGACACTAACAATTCAACCGGCTAATAGGCTGCAGGATCTGCTCACACAGTACAGTCGCAAGTCGGGGATGAGTCAGCACTCGCAAACAAAACAAAGAGGAGCCCTCAGCATCAATGAGGCTTTCATCGATCTACCTTAAAGATTATTAATGCTCTCCTGAAGATGCTGACGGCACATTTTCTTTGGTCATTTTCATGGAAACTTTGAGATAAAAACTTTTTTTTAACCCACCCTTTTGCTTCGGAGTTGTCGTAGTGTGAGGGGGAACAAGACTTACTCAAAGAAGCATTCATTCATTTTGATGTAACGCTGGATAGAAAACAGTCAAAATCACTATTAACTCCTCCGGGTTCGTCTCACTGCGTTCTGAACGTCTCGCGTTCAGAACGCAGTGAGCGTTTACGACGGCTTTAGGGAGAGAATAACCTGAAGTTTCAAGAAAAGAGTTGTCATATTTCATGAATAAAGTCATGATATAATGAGAAGGAAAAATAATTAGAGTATAAAAATTGTGCATATAAACTGTATTCTACAGATTCAAACATACACAAAAGCAACATTTTAAAACCGACTTTATCCTTATAATATGACTGAGGAATAAAATCATATTTCATTTTTTTTTCATTTGTAGAGGTTTATACTGTGGTAACAGGAATGATATTGATGTTCTATTTTCCAAGTTAAAAAGATAAAATAGTGGTATGAGTGCACGTTTTTTATTATCGTCCCATGAACACTTCTTCTATTTTTTATTTCTTGCCATTTTCACCAGGACCGGTAAAAACATGTAGTTCAAAAGGAACATTCAGGAATGGAAGATTTGCGTGTGAATAACTGTCTTTATTTTTGTTTAAAACCAAAGTCATTGATTCAAATATATTTGAATTTGTCTATTTTTGTGCGAACAGATTTCCATTCAGCATTTAACGATGTTAAGTCTCCTCGGGGGGACGTCACAGAGAGACACTGCCTTTTGAGAAATGCTAGTTTTTCAAATGTAGGTTGGATAGATTATAGCAGAAAATAAGATGTAAAACGTGCTTATCGTAAAAAGGGGATGTGTGCAACTAGAGATTAGCATTTAGTCAGCTGCTGTTTTAAAGGGAAGTGAGCCGGTAGCTGCAAATTCTCTTTGGGAAGCTTTCCTTTCGTGTTGGAGTGCGTGTTTGCATCATCTGTTGGAATCATTTGCTGAGGAGTGAGATGTTTTTGCTAGATAGACAAAAGCACAACTGCCATTTACTGTCACTTTTTGTTTTCTATTTCTTTCCGATTGGTTTGTTTTTCTTTTCAGGACAATGTGCGACGCCTTCATAAAGAAAGCTGCTATTGTTGTTCACTGTGTAAAAGGTATGACGGCTTCTTTTTCCTCATTTTGGCGATTTAATTTAATTTTTTTTCTTCCGTTTCCTCAACCCGTTAAAGACTTCAACAAAATGACCCACTGAGGTCAAAATGTGATTTATGCAATAAAATGTTTACTGGGGTCGTGAACACCGCAGGAGACCCGGAGCGGATGTACAGACTTTGCAATTCAAGCACAGTGTGCAAATGCTACCGTTTTTTTAGTCCAGGGAAGAGAAGGCGTTTATATACAGAGTAAATCTTTGTGCTTTACAAATGTGCTTTTTAAACGTGTAAAAAAAAAATTAAAGCATTTTTCTTAAACTTCTGGTTGAAACTCTTCCTTTTGTGGTATTTAACAGAGCAGTTTAATGGAGATCTCCGTGCAGATTTATGACTCCTTTATTATCCGGCCTGACTTCTATTATAGAGCTGATGCAATTAATTGATCGGCAGAACATTCGTCTGCTGCGTTATTAGTTTAGGCCATCTTCCAAGGAAATTTCTTTTTTCCAGCTTCTGTATTTTGAAGATTGTCTTGTGATCAAAAAAGTGAATATCTTTGTGTTTCTGGGGAATGTAGACAGACATCACTGTTATATAGAAGAAACGGTTATTGTTAGTTGCAGCCTTAAATATATTTTCTTACATATTTGTATGTATTACTTATAATATCAAGAGACAAACGATACAAAGGCATTGCTAAAAAGAAAACATCTCTGCTTCATTGGAGTAAATACAATCAGTGGATCATCGATCATTTAGCTAAACATCCATTTATTCATATAACGTTAGCTTGTTCCCAGGTATTGTCATCTAAATGTAGCTCTTGTGGTGTTCTACCGAGATACCGTCTGATGTGAAGCCGCTCCGCCTGCAGTCGAGAATCACAAGTTGTCTCGGTGAAACTGCTCCAAAGAAAAACAATCCCGATCAATAATTCATCCTAATTAGGCCGTTCTGATCCGGGGAGAAGCAGGGCCACCTGAGAACTGGGACTGCATCTCCCGCCACCCGCTTGCATTTTTTCATTACCTTCTGGCATTTATACAATCCAGCCCATAACTTCTCCCTGCAGCCACACTTCGCCTCACGCGTCTCATTCCTCTTCCTTCCCCGTCGTAATGATATTAGGGGGCCCTCCTCCAGACAGCGAGTCTGTCTCCCGGCCCTGTAATTAGCCCGACGTAAACCCGATAAGCCGGGCTCTTCATGGTCTCTGTGCCGGGCCTCCTCTGCTGCCATGCCGATAACTTTGAGATGGCCGTGATGACATTACAGTGGATCCTGGGTACTCTGGCGTCCGGAGGGGCCCCGGGCTTCAAACGGTCCACAAACTTACCCACTTGATGAAATTAACACTCCGTTGAACCCTGCCTTATTGGATTTGTTTGTGTGTTGTTTGAGGGTCTCAGAGGGGGGGGATGTGGAGGCATCCAGTGGAAATTAAAGAGAAGTGATGCACCTGCAATTTAACCATTCACTTCCCAGCAGCTTTTTGAGGTTCGTGACCTTGTTGAATGACTTTCTATCTTTGAGCTAAAGTTTAATATTTGAGGAAAAAGACCATTTTTTCTTTCTGGCAGTTAGTAAAATCCTTTCCACTGTTATATCTGTCCATTATAGCAGCAGCTGCTTCGCTCAGCTTACCATGAAAATTAGAGGCAGGGGGAAACGGCTAGCCAAGCTCTGTCCAAAGATTTAAAAAATCTAAACCTTTTCAGTGAATCAGCTATAGTGTGAACATTTGAATCGCCCGTTTAAATCATTAGGTCTAAAGAGACCAGAGTTCTCCTGCTGGGTTGAGGGCCAGGAGGCCAGTTTAAAGGATACGCTTCATCTGTGGGCCCCGTAGATGCACAACATCACCAGAAGACCTCATTTTATGCTCTGATTGCTTGATGTGCCACTTTCACAAATCGGCTTAAAATAAGTACTTAAACTAACAGAAATATAGAAAAACATGTGACCTCAAAATAACTCAACAAGAATTTTGGACACGAACACCGGCCTCCTGGTTGAAAGTCCCGTGTTTGTTTGCTGCCTTGTTTGGTATCACCGAGGGGCAATGAGAACTCACTGGTGGCTTCATTTTAAGGAAGACATATTAACGTTTTCAACATAATACGCAAAAGTATTTTTACGTTTTGGCCGACAATGGCTTTTGCAGATCGTTTTCATAACAATGTGTTTTAAACGTAGCCTTAGACTCATATCTATCTTCTTCAAGATAACGAACAAGCTTATCTCCTGAAACGTGAACGGACTCCTCTATAACACGGCCCTCTTTCTCTCGAAATCAGTTCTGCCTTCAAACTTGGCTTCTCGTCCTCTCTTCTAAAACGCACCCCAGAGATGGAGAGACTGCCACGACACCAAGATAAAATACATTTCCTGCCCCGGTCTCTGAAACCTGGTAATTGCTGTATTTTTTGCTCATTCATGAGCAGCTGGCTGACGGCCCTCAACAGTGCAGTCAGCAGCATCCAGAGTCGGTGATGACGGCGGCGCTGGAAGAGAACAACGAGGAGACGGGGCGGCAGCAGGGGGTCGAGTAAATAGATAAAATGATATACAGCAGATGTGCGGGAGAGAAGGAAGAAGTCTGTTTCAGGGGGATTTCTAGAGTGAGCGAAGGAGAAACTGCTTTGAAAGGAGAGAGAAAAAAAGAGCCTGGAGTCTAACAACTATTAATAATGTATCAGTGGGGGGAGGTGGGGGGGCACACCCACTCCTCTCCTCATTTGGAGACACAGACGACACCTCATCAACCAAAACACCAGGGAGGCACCGGCACTGCAGCACGGCAGCCGGCTCAGTGAAGTCTGTCGCACATCTGCCCGTCTGCAGCGACGCCACGTCACCACACAAACTCCATCCTGAGCCGGTACTCCGATAAAACACGCAAACCGGGAAGAAAATGATTGTTTAATGAAGTAATTCAAGAAAGAAATAAGATGATTAGGGCATTTGTATGCTTGCATCTTACATTGTGCATATATTATTTATGATCACATCAGTGATGGAATACAGCTCAACTACTTTAGTACAACTTTGAAAAGTTTTTCTACTCGCTTCTAAAATAAAGAAACACACTGTAGAACAATCCTATAAAATATGATGCAACAATGAAGCAAGTATTTGTAATGATGTAAGCTCGATCAGCTACAACGGCAAAATGATGCTCTCCTTAAAGCATCAGTCATAATAATCCATAAATATAATATATGACAGTGCAACACTCAGACACAATTTATCTGAATTATAAGTAGTTTTGATACTTTAAGTACAGTTTGCTAATAATACTTTTGTACTTTTACTGACATTTGCAATTCAGGACTGTTTATAATAAGTGTTTTATTGCATATTGCATTATTACATGCTTTAATGTTAAAAAAATAACTGTTTGTCTGAATATACTTGTATAAACTGTAGCTGTAGCGCCTGTCTCACCTCCTTCCTGAAAGAAGTCAATCCGCTCCCATTGACTTACGAGATAAATACAGTGCACCTTTGCAAAGGTAGTTTAGAGATGCTCCGATGGCGGGCGTTAAATTCTAACGGGTCTTTATGTGACACAGGAAGTCAAATCTGAACGGCTTCTTCAGTCTGATGGATGCAGTCCACAAAAATCTGACTCATTTCACAGTTTGTGGGATTTTAGGCTCCTCAGATCCCCAAACGTTTGTGCAAAAGCGGTGAAAATGTTTGATTTTGATACGTCATCTTCAAATGAATGATCTGAAAACCAACATTAATATCGTGTTTGGATTATTGTCATTGACAGGGTTAGGGTTTTAATGTTGGAAGTGGAGCAAATGTAACTACTTTCTATGCTGGGAGGTAGTTTAAACTACAACAGTGCATCAGAATTAGTAAACTCATACTGTGTTTTGTACTTAAAAATCTGAATCTGCAAAGTAATCAGTGTCAAATAAATACCGTGTTGTAAGAAACACAAAGTGGAGATACTCATGAAGTACAAGCTACTTTCCACCACTGAAATTAAATATTTATATTGTGTTAAATCAAATTGAATATCTATGCTCTAAGTGTTTGGGCTTACAGTCGTCGAAGTAAACAAAAACAGAGTTCTTCCTGTTTTAAAAAGAAACCAGTGTTTGCATCGGCTCGATGAATCCTTAATGTGTGAAGCTACTTGGTTCTGCTGATGTTACACAAACATTCAGCACTACAGGAGGCTCGGTTTGGCCTCAGACCTCGGCCTGAAGGGAACGTGTTACTTTCTCTCATTAATAATCAATAAAAGGAGCATGCAGCCCTCCAGGACCTCTCTGATCCTGCAGGGATGCACTTTAATCCCCCGTGGCTTCACCAAAACATTGAGCTTTAGTCCAAGGTCACTACAAAGAAATACAGGAAAACATAAGGATACAGTTTGAGGACAATGAGCTCCTTCAAAGAAACCCCCCTTCCTTTTCTTCATACATCGCCACACCTGTGAAGCTCTCGTTGGAAAGCACTGACCCCTTGTGGTGAGACGGGGCAGTACAAGTATCAGCAGCTACTGAATCAGGCATATTTTCAGGAGCTCACAACACATTTCAAAAAGCTTGTTTTTTGTTACTAAATGGTAAGTTTCAACCGATTCAATAATTCTGATGCTTTCACAGCACCTCCAATGTTACATTTAAACTGGTCGGACCCCATTTGTTGGTCTTGGTTCACGCTGTAAACTCCTCTAAATGGATGAACGATTCTTCATGCAGCATTTGAGTCATTTTGGCCAAACCGTTCAGTGACGCACAGAACGGACAAACCAAACACGTTCCTGTTTTCAGGTCGGCCATCGTAGCTCTCCTGCAGATTGGCACTTTACAGAAGTTTCAGTTGGTTGCAATCTGCAACTTCACCACTAGATGCTGCCAGATCTCCGGAACAGCTGTTGTACTTTGAAACATTTCTTTTTATGTGTAAATTAATTTGTGGTTTACAGTAAAGGCAGTAATTTATAACAGATGACCTTGATCAAGTGATAAACAATTAAGGCGGTCTGGATTTTAAAACAACATGTAGTTCAGATGCTGAAATCAAAACAGCACTGGAACATTGAGTACTTAAGGTTTGGGTGTTTTTATTTTCTGCTTCTATATACTTCTTCTCCCCTATTATGGGGAATATTCCACTTTTTACTCCACTACGTGTGTTTTTTTAAGTGTAGTTACTTTGTGCATTAACTTCACCTCAAGGTTAACATAAAATATGATGCTTTATAATAGATTTGTTAACATAAGGACCGTATCATTACCCACTTATCTACACAATAGTTTGGTGTTGCAGTCCTGAGTGTTTGGTTTCTTAGTTTTTAAAGTTGACCTGGAAATCTGGCATAATATGCTTTTGACAAGTGTTGGTAAAGACACTCACTATTCATGTGAGCTTTCTTTTATCAGTGCACGTTGTTCACAGTGCTCCTGATACACATGGTGCTTGTTAAACCTGTCGCCGTACCGTGTGCCAGACTTGAAGTGGAAACCCTGCCCAACTGGCACAAGTCAGCAACGTGCAGGTCGTGTTTTGGAAGAGCACATTCCTGAACCCCGGCGCCACCCATGGGTGTGGTCAGGTGTTGGGAAGCGGTCTTAAAATGTTCAGGCAGAGGAGGCAGCAAAACCAAAACGCTGCTTTTCAGTCTGTGTCAAGTGTGGAGATATTGCTGGGGCTGCCAAAATATGGTTTAAAAATTCACCTTCAACATAACTGTAAATCTAAGAGAAATTCAGTGATAATTCATTGTCATTGTGCAACAGGTGGTTGCACAATAAATTCCCTACACGAGACAAAACAAAAACAGTAGTGCATTCTTGTAGTGCATTTTTTAAACATTTGCATCAGGAGGAATGTAAAGCAGCAGCAACAAACACAATTCCCTGGGCCGATCATATCACCGGCATCTGACTGTGTTTGAGCACCGAGCATCATCGCTGTAAACCCACCATGGAGCCGGGATCTCTTTGTTGTTATCACTTGACCTTGTTCCGTCGGTTCATGACCCTCCGCGTTGACTTGGTTTCCACGGTTGCCACTTACAGTCTTAATGACTTACATATTAACTACCTGACTGCGAGCCAAACCAAACCGCCTTCCCCCGTGTTGTTGTTGTCTTTTGGCTCCCGACCTGTGGTTGTTCCCCCCGAGTGCAGCTCTGCTCCTCTGAGACGCAGGAAGCTGAACGAGATCCCAAGATGCACTGCTGCACTCCGTGTATGACTCCATCACTGCTCATCTGTTGTGATTACAGCTTACCACAAAACTATACAGGGTCACTCGCCCATAAAGTTGGAATCATTTGCAAACATCTTGTCTTTTACAGCGCTAAAAAAATGTTATGAATGTTATGAATTCATTTCACCTGGATAATTGTGACACATAATGTAATCACTACACCTGGTCAAAAGTGATGACTGGTGCATTTTAATGGGAATAAACAGAGGATTGTGACAAACAACATGTTCCAATTTAATGAGCAACATTCTATATATTCTATATATATTTTATATTATAGTTATTTAGCGTAACAAAGTCAAAAGAACTCCATGATCATATGAGATCAAACATGAACTTATCTTTTGTGTTTAAATTTAAGCTATAGATTTGTATTAAGTGATGTCACCAAACATATCGCACCAAAAAATATATATATATATATAAAAGAAAAAAAAAGAAAAAAATACATATATATATATATATATAATAGACTTTTCATTGTTCCTTGCACACGAGTAAAGCTGTTCAACACACCACCAACAACATCCTAATTCTGTGGCGGCAGCGGGACGTGTTTGCTTTGCCTGCTTCAGTGTTTAAACAAGATAACAAGCCGGGGAGGTCTGGCTGGGTGTGACGGCCGCCGTCGCTCTCTGCTGGCATTTCACCAGGAGAGAAGCAAGAAAGTGGCGTGAAAGGAACTCTGTTGACTTTCCTGCCAGAGCGACTCCCTCCATTCATGAGGTCACAACCTCACCTGGACCGGCGGGAACGCCGAGTGTTGAGTTCTGAGCTCCCCGTCTTGCTGCACTGCAGACCTTTACATTAATGTCCATCACTCCGGAAAGGAGATTTCATTTGGACTGAAACCTGCCGGACGGGCTTGACTGTGAGACTGAAAGAAAAGAGCTTTGTTGTGGAAACAACAGACTTTTTCATCTGAACACATAGATGTTGTGATCTTGAAAAACTCGTCTTTCATTGAACAATAATCGTGGTCAAAGGTGTGTGTGTGTGTGTGTGTGTGTGTGTGTGTGTGTGTGTGAGCAGACCTGTGTGCTCCACCTCCACAGAGACAGCAGCAGCAGCAGGAGGAGGAGGAGTAGAAGGGTATAAGGAGGAGGAGTTGTCCTGCAGGTACACTGGATATTCTCGCTGGGTGGAGATGAAGGGGAGAAACCTTGAGAGCAGCTCAGCAACACCAACCTTATAAAGGCGGAGGCACAACCCGCGGTCTGCAGCCTCAGTTCAGCTCACCTCCCTAACAGTAGCAGCAGCAGCAGCACCTTGCAGGAGTCATGCTGAGCCTCATCAGGTTACCACGAGTCTTCACCATCAATCAAGTGCCCAAAGTAAGTTCATCTTCACGGTGTCTTTACTGGACATTTCAGCTTCCTTACAGTCGGACACAGCACGACTCAATTAGGGGGTTAAGTGCTAAAAAATCATATTCACTTCATGATAATTACTACTAAAACATAAGCATTTGTTTGAGAGGGATGCAGAAATATTTGAGTTTGAAGCCTTCGTGGACAAAAAATATCTGCCAATTCAATGTAATGAAACGCTCTTAAATAAGTGGTTGTTCACAATCCATACAAGAGTATAGAGTCTTGTCTTTTTCGTCGTTGAGACGTCTTCCTCCTTCAGAGCGAGAGGACAAATAGTTTTCACAAAGTTGTCAAACTGGCTCAGGACTCACCAGGAGTTTTTCTCCCTCTAGGTTTTCCACGAGGACGGCATCATCTCCGGCTACCGACACCCCCGCAGCTCCGCCACCGACTGCATCCTCAGCCTCTTCCAGCTGACCAATGAGACGCTCAACATCTGGACGCACTTTTTGCCCACCTGGTACAGCTGACGTTTCCTAAATCTGTGTTCCTTTAGCTGTCGTGTGTCTGTTCGGCTGACGACATGTGACACACCTGAGGGAGTTTTCTCTTGTTTTTGTAGCCAACTGTTTTGGTGCATTTAATTGGTGCAAGAGGTCACGGCTCAGCAACTTAGTAGAAAATCGGATTATCATCTTTTCTCCTGCAATTCAGTTCTTACACATTTCTGTGATTTCCCAAAATCCTACAGAAGCAAAGCTTTGTTTTTTGTCCTGTGTCTCGCACGGTGTGTAGAGCATGACGTTCAGATATTCATCCACAATTTCCTCCTGTGGTTTTAGAGACTGACATTTCCCTGAAGTCCTTTGCAGCTTAGACGGAGGATTTATTATATCAGTTCTGGCACATTACCTGCTAAAGACCACCAGTCACTTTTACTGCTCTGCTTCAGAGTTACAGTACCTGTCTGCTTGGCGTTCAGTGAATCCGGATGCCGGCGGAGGAGTGGACTCGTAGTGATAAAACCGCCTTGGATACTGTAGACTGCTGGCACAGGACATGTACAGTATGTGCCAATCACTCACATGACTTACAGTGGTCTGGAACCACTCCAGTACATGCAGACGTGTTTGTTGTGATGTCCCAGCAACCATGTGGGTCTGATAGACCTCCTGCAGCGCCGTACAGGACTCTCATAGCACAGCTGCATGTATACCGTGTATTTATCCTTTCAATTTACACATTTACTCAATTCATTCCGCCAAAACTCCAGAGAGCCTTGTTTGATGTGTCTCAGATGAGTTGATTTCTTTTAGGCTTTTTCAGCTTCTTCTTTTTTCCAGTAGAGTGATATCTAAGACGCTTCACCTGTAGGTGCAGACAGATGCTTAACAGCTGAAAGAAGGTAGATAAGTGGAAGAATGAGGACGGTTTCCATATCTGCCGGCTGCAACTCAGTGGAGCTCAACTAACTGGAGCTCCATAGAAGCAAAGAAATATGACAATAATCCAAGACTTACCCGATGCCATTATTCCATTGTGCCTATGTGTGTGTTGATGTGAGTAGATCTCTAGATTTAGAGTTACTACAGAGGTTACTGCTCCTTCGAGATGCTGCACTTCCTCCCTGCTGGGATGCCGGTTGCTTTGACTGCATCGTCCAGGGAGAAAGTGTGTGTGTGTGTGTGTGTGTGTGTGTGTGTGTCTTGGGGCTCAGTGTACACCTACAGGCAAGCCGCTAATGAGCCGATCTGTGCTCGAGGCTTATGAGTTGCCTCAATTAGCTAACTGCTCAGTGACGGGGAAAAGCACAAATAATGGTGATTTGTTAATGAGATGCACCGAGATGTGCAAACAGACACGCGAGGCAAACTAAGATCGCGTAGCGCCATTAGCTGTTGTGTAACTGACAGTTGCTGCCATTTGCAGGGTTTAATAGATTTAGTTCTTAATGAACATCTTGGTTTTGACTGCAGTGACAGGTACAGGGATTACAAGCCAAGGGAGTGTATTTTAAATGCCACGAACATAATTAAACGTCTGTCTCAGTTGTCATTATGTGTGTGCACACAATATACATATATCTGTAATATTGTAAAAGTATATCCATCGTTGGCGTTTGGATCTGCTTGAGAAGGTAATTGGCCTTCACGCGGGACGTTTATGGATTTGGGTTGTTTTATAGGATTATATCTGATGGCTTCATGGTTCTGTGTTTACTTCCACCTGTTTAAATGTTCCATACTGTTTTGCTTATTTTAATAGAAAAGGAAGTACACCCACAGCAGTTAGCTTAGCTTAGCATACTGGAAGCAGAGCACGGCTCTCTGCCTTAGCACTTAACATGCTGTATCTTTATTGTTTGATCCTTAATGGAGCACAAAAATATACATTTAAAAATGTGGTTTTATGGGAAGTTATGTGCTGTAATTATGACGAAGCAATATCATACAGCAAATGTTCAGCTACTCCTTCATAATATATATTCCTGCTTTACTGTTATTGATACAGTAAATGAACATAATCATTCATAGCATCAGAGAGAGGAGCTGATCACTTCTTGGCTGCTAGAACATGAACTCAGTGCTGAAGCAGCGTTTTCACTGATTAAATACCCTCTACTGTTGTATTGACTACTTCTTCTTCTTCTTAACTTTTGAATGAGCTCATGCTACCAGACCTATAAAGTAACAACAGGCCCGCTCTACGGTGTTTTGTTTCTCTATCTGCCCCTTGTGAGGGTGTTATAGAACCTTCCGTGCCATTCCTCCATTTAAAGTTCCTCCCCAGCTGTTTCATTCTAGGTGACAAATTAATAGAAAGCACATCATAAGCTCCAGAATCTCTCAAAGCTGTGACATTCACATAGATAATATACTCTTTAAACCATAGTGGCCTGTTGACATTCCTCTGTAGGTTCATTTTCTCCTCTTTCTTTGATGCATGCTGACAATGCTGGATGTTTGATATGATGATCGAGCTCCGTCACTAAAGAGACACATCCAGTCTGATCCACCTAACGAGACCCGCTCCTCTCTGCAGGTACTTCCTATGGAAGCTGGTGACGGTGGTGCTGATGCAGACAGCATGGCAGGACTCCTTCATCTGGCCTCTGGTGGTCTTCCTGCTCTCCTGCTGCATTTATCCTCTGGCGTCGAGCTGCGCTCACACCTTCAGCAGCATGTCGTTGCGGGCACGCCACATCTGCTTCTTCTTCGACTACGGCGCCCTCAGTTTCTACAGCCTCGGTAGGTGTTTGTGGTCCACTGGGCCCTCCACGCACACAGGGGGGTCAGGGTTGAAGGTCAGGGTTGAATTATCAACTATTTGGGCTTCTGAGACGCTGGAAACATCCTGAAGCTTTTCGGTCACTATAAAACCTGTTAACCCCAAACCTGAATGCTAACCACGACTGTCTTAAAAGCTTGTGTTTTCTGAAGCTTTTAAATATTTAGAGAAATCTGATGAATAAAGAGAAAATCAAATTTAATCTGCCTTAGAGGTGACAAAGAGGTTTACAAAGTTCTGCCTCTCAAATAATTCAAACTATTTCTGGGAAGCTTTAATGTTTTAGCTACTGATTGAAGTAAGTGTTGGTGTTGTGTTGAATTATATTGATGGATGTGTGTGTGTGTGTGTGTGTGTGTGTGTGATATTCTGCCTATAAATAGTGTGATAAATGCCTCAGATACTTTGTTCTGATGTGAACCATCCAGTGTTAAAGGTTTACAGCTGTGATGGTTCGCTGCAGGTTCAGCCATCACCTACTCAGCGTACGTTTTCCCGGACAAGTGGGTGAACGGCGTCTTCCACCGGTGCTACGTCCCCGTCGCTGTGCTCAACACCGTCGTCTGCACCGGCCTGGCCTGCTACTCCAGGTACGGTGAGAACCTTTAACACAGAGAATAATAGATGTTGATGTTCCTTTTTTTTAGAAAATGTAGCATAATAACAAGATGATATGCTAAACTAGTAGTGTTCATCTAAATGTTCCACTTAAGGAAATTAAGTAGTTGTTAACACGCGTGGTAACGTGTCATCATGTTGTCATAGCAACATCGAACTTCTTGCAGTGTTCTCTAACCCCCAGTGTATTAATTAACTGTTGGTTTGACTTGTAAATAAGGGTAATACCTCAAAAGTCTAGGCCTGGTCCAGTGGTGGAAGAAGTACTCAGATATTTGCATACTGCTGTGTAGAAATACTATGTTACAAGTAAAAGTCCAGCATTCAGAATTTTACGAGCAATATACGTAAGTATTATCATCAAATTAGTTACAAAAATAGTAACAAATATAAATGAAGTCATTGTGCAGAATTGACCATTTCAGAATAATGTTTATTATATTTATTCAGATTATAATCCAATAAAGTCTTATCTTGACTAGTAACTAAAGGTATAAAATAAATGTAGTGGAGTCAACAGTCCACTGTTTCCTCTGAATTGTAGTAGATTAGAAGAATAAAGCAGCAGAAAAAAGGAAATATTAAAGTGAAGTACAAGTATGTCTGAATTGTACAGTACATACTACAGTGTTTGAGTAAATGCACTTAGTTCTATTCCACCACTGTGCTCGTCATGGCAACATTTTAACGTGACTGGTGAAATATTTGTGAAGAAATATGTGCAGAATGTTTTCAACGTGTCCTAATGTATTCTCTCATTGTCTCTCCCCACTGCTCAGGCTCGGCCTGCCATTCCTCCATTACAATCACGACTTTGTGAAGAGGTAAACACGACGCAATTAGCTTCACTATTCCATCACAAATTCTGTTTATTGTGTCTGAACTAATGGAAGCATTACATCGATGTAATTGTACCCTTTAAACGTGTGTGATTATTTCATGGCTTCATCCCACGCACATTGTTGACTCTAAAGAATTGAACAACCCAATGGGTGTTACCTACAGTACATGAGACAGTATGGGGACCGGCCCTCAACAGTGATTTTCTCTAATTGTAGTTTCTGCAGAAGCCAGTTAGAGAGCAGACAAAAGAGTGGCAAAACGTGTTCTGCAACAAGCTGACTCACTGACTTTAACTGTGGTTCTCTGGTTTCAATCCTTGCATAATAGGTTTTCTTTCTTTAAATATGTGTGTAAATAACACTAACACATGTATGTGCTGCACAGAAAACATGGCAATCCGTTGAATGAAACACAAATATACGTATTCAGTCATTTAATTGTTACTCTTTGATTTCAATTTTAAAAGTGAATGTTTCTTTTTTTATTTACAGATTTCCTTACTTATCCTTAAATATCCAGCTACTGAACGCTGTGTTTCTTTTACTTCAGATTCCCTGAGTGTCAGAGTCCAAAGTTCAGCAGATACGTGCGTGTCTTTGCCTTCGCCTTCCCCTGCCTGTTTGACAACATTCCTCTGTTCTACAGGGTAGGACCACATGTGTGTCTGTGCACTTCACACGTTTCACTAACACATCACACACATCTAAAAATAGATAGGACACTGTTTCCTGTCAAACATACTGGACGGCGCTTCAAAACCAAAACTTTTCTGCTAAACAGCAAGGAATTACACAAGAAAATATGTTTTTTTTTTCTTATACTTCAATTTACATGACATTTTGTTACTATGATATCCATGACAAGGGTTATCTCTGATGTGATGTGATTTAATGTAATAATAAGCATCAGTTTAGGTTTTTTTTGTACATTTGTCTGGTCCTGTTGCAGTGAAACATTTCACGCATTCACCCTGAAGAGAGCCACGGTTTAGCTTGATAAAGAGACACTTAATACATGACTTTATGCCTCATTAAGACATTTAAAGGTGATAAAAGTGTAATGAAGACAGCATTTTAATCTGTTAAATTCTTGTTCTGTGTGTGTGTTTTCCTCACAGGTGTTTGTGTGTGTAGGAGAGGGCTGTACGGACAATGACACCAACATCCTCCACTACAACCACATCGCCTTGGCTTTCCTCACAGGCTTTCTGTTCGCCACACATCTCCCTGAGCGCCTGGCACCCGGCAGCTTCGACTACATAGGTGAGACTCATCTGAGGAGCGTTTTGGCGTCTTTGAGCTAAAGTTTTTGTTTGAGCTTTACTTTTTGGATTCATTCTCACCAGCGTTGTTTCCCATCACAGCAGGCAGCTGTTTTTAAGGCAAGAAAAACTCGACAGCACTCTACCTGTTACAGATTAGCTGGGGAACATGGTGGTGCAGCTAAACAGACAGAGAAAGTGATGAAGCGATTACCAGGTTTCCTCGACAACAAAAAGAACTAGATTTTTCCATTGGATTATTGCAGAAAATTAAAAATACACTTGTATGATACTTGCACGTCTTGTTTAGCAAGATCATCTTTACACATGAAAACCAGTTTTATGATAATTCAAGTGTCAATGCAATCGCCAGAAGTAAAAAACAAACGGCTATGTTCACACACCATGTTTGCATGACGCCTCCAGGCTTCTGGACACATTCCTGAAGGGTGTGTTGAGCTTAAAACTAAAACAGCAGCTTTAGAGAAGTATGAAACAAGTTAAAAGAAAATGGAGTGAGCGGTTTGTCATAATGATGCATTCATGTGCTCCTACATTATTGGCTTTCATTGCTTTTGAATGCATTATTTTTAACAGCTCTCTGTCTTCAACACTGGATTCACATTAACACATTAAATGTATTATCGCGTGTTAAACATTGTTAAATAATGCTAATGCATAACCTCCTCCACGTTTGCTTTGGAGATGACTTGCCAAGTGTTGAAATCAGTTGGCAATGTGACACGTTTCCTACTGTGACACTGTTACTGTGCTGCCTGAGGCTCAACCACGACTCGACTGCTCCCCCTGCAGGTCACAGCCATCAGCTCTTCCACGTTTGCGGCATCCTCGGCACCCACTTCCAGATGAAGGCCATTGAGCAGGACATGGTGACGCGGCGGCCCTGGCTCCTAGAGCACTCCATACCCGTCACCTTTGCCAACTCAGTGGGTGCAGCGCTGCTGTGTGTGGTGCTGAATCTGGCTGTCATCATCCTCTACAGTCTACCTCTCCTCTCTGCTCCCGTCTGTCCAGAAAAGAAACATAATAAAGGGGCAAAGAAAGCCTCGGCCAAGGTGTGCCTTTGCTCCTAAACCTCCGGCTTCACGAGTCACGGCTAAGGGATCCCAGCCATACAGACGCGTGAAGAGCGTACATGGTGGATGATATCAAACACTCCTGAGCTAGGAGGAGTGGATGTCATGTATCTTGCAGTCTGCACTATACTCAGGGTGATATTTGGCCTTCAGATATCCCCCTGATGACTGCTGTTACATGTGAACTGCAGATAAAGACGCAAGTTGCACAAGCGCACAATGGAGATTTGACTAAACTGTTTCTTACCATAAGATGGAATGAATCTAAATGTTTCTGAGGAAACTATTTTTTCCTATAAAAAGCTACAAAAGTAGCATTCTAGCTACGTTATGAGGCAGTGCTGTGTATCTTTATAACATATCTTTTTTTTACTCAATTTCTGATTTCCACATGTGGTTGTATGAAGAGACTGCAGCTTCAGGGAACAATAACTATATTGTAGTCTTGCATCTTTATAATGTTTGTACATATTGTATCGTACTGTACATCGTTCACATATATGTGTCAAGACAAAAAGACGGTTATGACGAGGGAAGGAATTGTTTTGCTCTTGAGTTTGATCTGCTTGTAACAAATTCAAAGTTTAGTGAGGGTTAATGAAAGATATGAAGCCTGATACAGAGTAAATATTTCTCTTATATGATGACTTGTTTTGTCTGCTGCCACATTGTGCCTTTGACAAATAAAAAGTATTTATGTACAATGTTATTTATTTTCAAATAAACGATTAACCAAACCTGCCTGCGTGTCATTCTAATGTTAGTATTTTAAAAGAATAATAGAGTCAAGGAAAGTCCATTTGGCCTCCTTAACATAAAGACAATAACATATATTTACAAGAACAAAAAGCGTAACATAGTACTATGAAATTATATTATTATTTACTATGACACAGGATTATGCAGGTATACATTATTATAGATGACAAAAGAAAAAATGGAGGTAAATATTTACAGTCACGTAATTTAAATCAATTATAATTTTCAGGTTTTAAAATTCGGCAATAAATTGGTTAATAATTGAATATCATTAGTTAATTCTTCTTCTTTCTTATTGTTATTTTATCCTCAAATTAAATCATGTTTGTCACATACATTTTAAATGTTCAGTTTAAACATTGCCAACGATATGTGAAAGGTAAGCGAGCCTTCCGGGGCTCGATGCTGGAGGCGGGACTTCCGCTGCGGAGCGCTGCTCGTTGATTGGTTGAGACAAAAGCCACTCGGGAAAACGTTTGACTGGGGGACATTTTCAAATCGAGAAGAGGCGCCCTGTGTTCAGAGCAGAGCAGACGCGTTTGACAACACCAACAATGCAGAGACCAAAGTGAGTATTACAATCGTGTTTAATTTAACTCGATAAACTAAAGTACGTTAACTGCAAGCGGTTGGTATGTAGAAGAAGCAACTAGAATGTTAGCCTTCTTAATGTTAGCTTAGCTCGCTGTCTGGTCCGGTAACGCGTAACTAGTTGACTGGCAACTTGGTCGATATCGGTGTATGAGCTCACTTTTCAACGGACGTTACCAAGTTGTTTTATATATCCGAGAAACGGGAAAAACGTATTCGAACTTTACTTAACTAGACATAAAAAAAGTGGCAAATTTTATGTTTAATTCATATTTTTCGTTGACCGTCACCTGTGTACCTGAGCTAACTTGGCTAACGTTAGCTATCGTGACGTTAACTGGTCGGGAATTCATGGCGACACAGTAGGTTATGCATACATCACATAATATAATCATAACAACGATGACCAAAAGTGTAGGCAAACCTTATTTCAACCCCGTATACCTGCTATGTAGGATCGTCTTAAATGTTAAAAGATGATGTTGTTTTTTCCAAGCTCTACGTCACAATGCTCAGTCGTAAAAAAAATAAATAAAAAGAGGATGAATTGAACTTCACAGCGAGAGCCACGTAATGTTCAGGTGTCCACATAGTGTTACTAAGGTGAAATATTACGATTATTAATGAAGTTATGTGTGTTAATTTAATATTGCATGTATTTTGTGTGTGTTTGACATTCTGTGTTTCTTTATCACGTACAGTAAAGGGAAGACTCCTCGGAGGCCTGGCCACAAAAAGGCATCCAACATAGACAAAGATCCTGTCGGAGTAAGTGAACGTGTATTACTTTGCTTTTCTTCAAACAAAATGATATTTCAAATGGAAAATTCCCCTTAATTTGAATTTGCATTGTACTAATATAGTGATTCTTACAAACACAATACCTCAAACTTTTTGAATTTATGAAATCCGGAGACATTTGTGTCTTAGTGACCGACGATATAGACTCATGGAGTCCACCTTTTTGTAGGTTTACTGCCGCATACGTCCTCTTGGAGCAGAAAACGAGGAATGTTGTGTTGAGATGATCAGCAGCTCCACTATTCAGCTCCATGCTCCTGATGGCCTTAAAGCAAACCGCAATGGGGAATATAAAGAGGTAAGTGTATTGCAGACCACCAGTCACCTGAGAACAACAGCAGATTGTGCCTCTGTACTTCTTTCCTTCGTTTCCTCCTGACATTTCATTCAAGAGGTTCATTCAGTCAGGAACAGAACAAATTCATACCACGTGTGATATATTTCAGTTGACCTTAACAGATATCTGCTTTGTCCTGAATTTATCTTGTCAAATTAACTTAATGGGTTTATTAAAAAGACAAAACATCTATAAATGAGATTTGATCCTTGTAGTCAGTGGAGACTTTCCTGGATAGTCATTGGTTTGATACATGATGATTTATATGTATGTTTTCTCTCTGTTTATCCTTCAGACACAGTACTCATTTAAAAAAGTATTTGGTATTAATACCACTCAAATGGAGCTGTTTGAGGATGTCGCCAAGCCTCTGATAGATGACCTTATTCATTGTAAAAATGGTAAGTGAATAAAGGTTTTTTGAACTGAAGATATAGACAAAAAAATCACTTTGTTGTCGCTTGGTGCCCTCGCTGATTACTGCCTTAAACATCCTGGACACGTTTGTTCTTGTGATGTTCCTGTTTGTTAATAACCTGACTTTTTGAGTGTTACATGTTTGATTATGTACATAAAGATAAAGATGCTATTAAATAATTAATATAAATCGGCTGAAAGGGATTAGTTTATCCAGAAGATTAGTTGAAACGGATTAGTTGATCCTGGATGAATCATTGATTCTGATTGGGATTTGGACTGTTGGTCAATTAAAACATATTGTCACACATAGTGAGTGTTTTTTCTGACCAACATAATATATCACCAACATATTTCTTAATCCTCTGTGTGAAAGCTACTTATGTAATTGTGATATTCCATGTTCATAGGTCTGCTGTTTACATACGGTGTTACTGGAAGTGGTAAGACCTTCACCATGACCGGCTCACCCGGGGAGGGTGGACTCCTCCCCCGCTCTCTGGACATGCTCTTCAACACCATCGGCCCCTTTCAGGCCAAACGATTTGTATGACTTACTCATTACTTGTTTTGTGTAGTTGTTCTCTAAAAAAATATTACATTTTGGAGAAGGGCGGGAGGTTTACTTGATTACTTTTTAAATCTCCATCAGGTGTTTAAACCAGATGACAAAAACGGAATGGAGATCCAGGGTCAAGTTGATGCTCTCCTGGAGAGACAGAAGCAAACCAGTCAGCAGTCGGTGCCCAAAACACCATCCTCAAGGTAATTGAATAACTTTATTTGACTTTTTACTTCCTACACTATTTACGGTGCCAAGTACTGATGAAATCTGAGGGATCTGCATTTCACTACAGGTTCACTGCTGTTTATTGATGTTGGTTTTCTTTTGGTTTGTGTTTTGTTATTTTTAGGCAGAAGGCTGACCCAGAGTTCGGGGATATGATCAGCTCAGAGGAGGCGTGTAAATGTGACAATGTGGATGAAGACTGTTGTTACAGCGTTTTTGTGTCCTACATCGAGATCTACAACAACTATATCTATGATCTCCTCGAAGATGCTCCGTTTGACCCAATCAGACCAAAGTAAGAGACAGCATTTAAAACCAGTTTATGCTTAATGGAAGAAATGTCATGTTGTCTGTATAACACTTATATGTATTCAGGTTATTTGTGGTGCTTCTCATGTATGAGGTGGCTCTGCAGTAAATTAATATAGTGATAAAATTGATCTTTTAATGTAGTTAAACTCTAGTAGTTGTGCAACCACGCGTGTCTGCATTACAACCACTTTGACTGTGTTCCATATATGTGCTTAATACGTTAATTGAGATTATTTTTGTCAGGTGGCTCGCTGGAGGCACGCCTGTACGGAACAATGAGTTCACGTATGTTGCTGGTGAAAGTACATTACGCAGTACATTACGCAGTACTCTGTGGCTGCTCTCCCGTAGGCCGTCATCAGTGCATTTCCATCCCATTAATCCAAAGCTGTGTAAATAGTCCAAGTGTAGCGTTCTAGTTTTTACATTGTTTTAGTTGCTTCAACGTTCTGCTCCCTGCTGTTGCTTTTAGTGTGGAGACGCATAACTTCCCCAAATGGCTCAACCTTGTGTGCAAACCCAGAGTGCATGTGTCTGTACCGCTAGCTTATAGAATGTTGACACTAACATCAGGTTTTGTCGAGCTTTTGCTGCCTGTCCTACCAAAGAGCACATTGTTTTGTTACATTACGTTCATTCAGTCATTCATTTTTCAGAGCACCTCAATCCAAGATTCTCCGTGAGGATCAGAATCACAACATGTACGTGGCTGGCTGCACAGAAGTCGAGGTCAAATCTACAGAGGAGGCCTTTGAAGTCTTTTGGAAGGGTGAGTGATAAATACTAACTTTCGGTCTTACATTGTATTTTGTGTTGTTTTGTGTGTTCCCCTTAAAATACAGAACCAATTATGATTGGAGTTTGGCACTGTGAGATTTAAAACTTATTTTATACAGTTTTCATTCTTAACTTTTGTATATTCTCATCATAAAACCATTAAAACAGCTATTGAGCTCACCTTCTGTGTGTCTACATTGACAACAATGGGTTTGAGAGCGAAACAAACGCAGCCAACCGTCTCTTCTCTAACATTTCTTTGTTACGATGTTTGTTTGGAGCTGATGTGCAGCAGAGCAGTTTTGAGATGTATATCTTCCAGTGACTTATCAGAACCAAACCAACAGTCATAGCAATAAATCTGTTGATTTTATAAAGTAATGATTTAACCTCTATTGTTCATGTTTGTTGTTAATAACACACATTTCACTGATGATGCTCTGCTGTGTCTTCAGGACAAAAGAAGCGGAGGATAGCCAACACTGAACTTAACCGTGAATCCAGTCGCTCACACAGCGTGTTCACAGTCAAGCTGGTCCAGGCGCCGCTTGATGCTGACGGGGACCACATTCTACAGGTGATGCAGCTTCAAAGTTACATATCGATTTTTATGTTTGTATGTAAAAAATGTGTAATTTGTTTCTATGATGAATGTTTATTCAAAGAAAGCCAGTGGATCGGTTGTTTTTTCTGTGACGTAAAGCAGGCCAGATAAAAATGCATCGTATGTCTCAAAGGATTCCAGCCAATGTTTGGTGATCCCAACGGCGTGTTATTAAATTGCAGGACAAAAACCAGGTGAATGTGAACCAGCTGTGTCTGGTTGACCTGGCAGGCAGTGAGCGCACCAGCAGAACAAGAGCAGAGGGAAGCCGTCTCCGTGAAGCAGGTCAGTTCATTCCTGTGTGGCCTTCTGTCTAAAGTCAACCGGAGGGATTTTCTCTGTATCTGCAGATGTTCAACATATGTAATAGTTGACACCAACCATCTATAGTAATATCCCATTTACAGGAAATATTAACCAGTCTTTGATGACACTGCGCACATGTATGGAAGTCCTGCGTGAAAACCAGATGTGTGGGACTAATAAGGTTTGTACTTTATCATCTGTTCATCGCTGTATCATCATTTTATTTAACTCTTGTTCTGTTTTATTTCTATCTAAAGTAATGTTAATCATCATTGGTCATATTCCAGTAGGTACAGTTTCACATAGCCTTTATTTTTTTCCCCCAGATGGTGCCATACAGGGACTCTAAAGTTACACATCTGTTTAAAAACTACTTTGATGGAGAAGGAAAAGTCAGGATGATTGTGTGTGTCAACCCGAACGCTGATGATTATGATGAAACTATGGTAAGACATTGTATTTGTGTTGCAGAATGATTTGAATGTAAAATATAGTCTCTTTAATCTCACTAGGCCCTTTTTCACAGGAACCACTTTGACATGTCATTGGAGGGTAAACATTAATTAATTATGGACCAGTTCCATTTTAGGTTGGTCAATCGTGCTTACAGGAATGGCTGTGACACACTTAATAGAATAGGACCATAATTCATTTTAAATATTCAGAACTGCTGACTCTTTGAAACTCAACAAATTTCAAAATTGAGTTTCAAAATATCAATATTTGAGTTATTTTTGCGCTGCTGGGTGCTTTAAGGAAATTAGGGAGTGTGTTTCTCATGATGTTTTATCGTGTGTGCTGCAGCTGGTAATGCGCTTTGCTGAGATGACCCAAGAGGTGGAGGTGGCGCGGCCGATCGACCGGCCGATCTGTGGCCTTGCTCCGGGTCGCAGACAGAGAAACCGAGTCTTCAAGGATGAGCTGTCACGTCGCATGGAAGAGCGAGGAGGTGCCAGTATTGCTGGTATATCTCCATCAAATGTTCTAGCTCATTGTTCTCACGTCATGCTGCATCCTTACATGTCCGATATGCATTTATGTAAAAACATTTCTGTATGTGACTAATTGAAAACAAACGTCTCACACAGTTGATGACCCAGCTATGATGAACCAGCTCATGGAAAGCCTTCCAGCTCTGCCTCATTTTGAGCTGGTCGACCCAGCTGATGATCAGACGTTGCCCCGTATGATTGAGATCCTGGAAAGGAGGCATCGGATTCATCGGATGATGACAGAGCAGTTCCACAACTCTGGTATGGGTCTATTTATAACATCAAAATAATTGTTTGGTTCATGACTCCCTACTCTAGGTTACCGAAATATGGATAGGATGTTTCTCTGGTCTGTATTTTTCTTATTTTGTTTTAAAAACTGTAAACCCAATATTGTGACTTAACTCCTTACATTAATGTGTTTCTCCCACAGCCAACTCGCTGAAGTCCATGCTTCAGCAGTTTGACGATCAGCTTAATGCAAAGGACACATTCCTCAACGATCAACGAGGCAAACTGGCCGAGAAAGACAAATTCATCGTCAGCCAGAAGACGGAGCTAGAGCGGTTAGAGAAAAAATCCAAAACGCTGGAATACAAGGTCTCTCCTCGACTCAGAAAACTCTCATTGTTGTCTATATTTGGTTTGCAATATTATTTAAATCCTTATATGATGTAAATTTTTTCTTCTTCCTCTTCAGGTGGACATCCTGCAGAAGACCACAAACATGTATGAGCACGACAAACGCTCACTTCAGCATGAGCTGGAGACCCGAGAGCAGAGGCTACAGAGAGAGCTGACGGACAAGAGGCGCATGGAGCAGCGCATGCATGGCATGGTGTCGGACACCAAACTCAAGTGGGAGAAGGAGTGTGTAAGTGGAATTACTGACGGACACCCTACTGCTTTTGGGTTTGTTCATTGAGGACTTGCACATACCGTACTGGTCAGTAATTAACATCAGGGGAGCTGTAAATATATGTTTGTGCCATGCCGTCTGTTTCATTCATTAGCAGCGTAGTCTGTTTATTGTTCTAATACAAAAGTAATATTTAGAGAGGTGGTGCTGTGGCAGATTTTAGCAGAAGTCATCATTGAAAAACAAAACAATCCATGTAGAAAAAAAAATGAGTGCAAAGACTTTGTGGCTAATAAGAATTCAACTAAGCATTAATTGAGAATCCATAAATGTGAGCTACATTACCTTCCCAGAGTATTTTGTCATATAGGATAAGATGATGAGACTGTTCCTTCGATTGTTTCCCGCTGGTGTTTTCTAATTAGGAAAGGCGAGTGAACGCCAAGCAGATGGAGATGCAGAACAAGTTGTGGGTGAAGGATGAAAAGTTGAAGCAGCTAAAGGCCATAGTGACGGAGAGCAGCAGCGGCGGCGGTGGCAGTGGCGGCGGCGGCGGCGGTGGGTTTCCCACTCAGCGTCCAGAGAAACCCGAGAGGCCTTCAAGGGAGAGAGATCGCAACATGGGCCAGAAGAGGTCTCCCTCGCCATTACCCCTCAATGTGAGTCATCAACTCCATAACACTGTCTGTTGTCACTGCCCAAAGTGTGCACTTGATCACTCTCCCTATGAATTTAATATGGAAATTTTGCATGCCACTAATTATTATTATTGTGATAATCTTATAAGGTTGACATGGTTACTGTTCACAGCATCATCTTTTCTTGTATCACCCTGCTGTTGTCTATTTGTGTTCATCTGGAGCCCCTAACATCCACAATGCTTGGCCCCATTCCCTCATCACTTTTCAGGACTTCATCACAACTCCTTCCTACCAAAATCAAGCCAGTGTTAGGGCAGCTCAGGATGCTTACCCCAACTCCAACGCCTCCTCCTCGGCGTATCCCTCAGTAGCCTCCTGCATCTCAGATTGGGAGCACAGGTTTCCTGTAGACTCAAGCAGGTGCCTAGACCCTGGGACTCCCCAGAGGAGCCGGACTCCCGCCCCATACCACAGCACCAGCAGCGTGGGTCGCAGGAGAGGCCAGCGCTGGGCTGCAGAGACTGAGGCCCCTGCTACGACTCTTGTCTGTGGGCTAAACCTAGAGGCAGGCACACGGGTTAGTTTGTGTTTGATAGAGCCTATATATCCTTAAAGGTATAATATGCAGTCACATTGTGGGTTGATGTTTGAAATACAGCGTTCAAAAGTCGCCCCCCTCTCAGGATCAACAGTCGAGAGGGTGCAGCAGTGGTCGAGCGTCGCCCTGGTTATTGTCGGGGGTTACACCCCCGGGTGGGGCCCAGACGTTCTTTGCTGATTCCAAGAAGAATACTAAACACAGCAAAATGACAAAAATATAAAATACAGGCAGAGGTCTCTGCAAATACAGATGCTGCCACACACTTGTTGTGGGTCATAACGGATGTTTGACAGGAATTATTTTTGCATCCGTCTAAACATGTTTTTGTTTTGGGGAAATTGTTGCATATTATACCTTTTTAAAGATACATTTAGGTTTTCTCTGCAAGCCTCGCCTTAGTGTAGAACTGCTCCCCTCAAGGTATCATTAGATGTGTGCTTGTTTAGAAATGCATCAAGTAGAGGAGCTGCATCAGTGCAGGCTGGTAGTTCTTTTATCCAGACTATAAGTCGACTGATCTGTCTTCTTCTCATCTTGACTTGCGTCTTAAGACTCCGTAGTAACAGTAGTTGTATCAGCTTTGTAGTTCTTTCTGTTGCTTGTTGCAAATGCTCTCTAGAATAGTGTGTGTTTTTTTCTTGTGCTGCATCATCACATTCAGTAGCAACACTTTAACAAAAACTCTGGCGAAAACAGTGACCAAAATGGAACAATCTTATATTGTTCTTAAGTCCGTGACTTCGCTGTATCAGTGCACTGCTGCAAACCACATCTGAGTTCTGTCTGCATGTACTCTTTAATTGCTAAACCCATTTCCGCTTCACTTTTTGCACTGCTTTGCTGGTTAATTCGTATTCCCTCACTGGGCTGTTTTCAATGCGGTCTGTGTGTTTTTGAAGAAATGAATTGCTGGAAGGCCTTACTATGGTTTGGGGTATGATTTGAGTCTACATGTGGATGGCTAAAATACATTCAAAATGCTGAAATGTAAAATTAACAAAAAAAGTGGGATTGCCCTGTCCCTCTTGGACTTCCAGTATTTCATTTATTGCCACGCTAACACCCTCTAATGAGCGACCTTCACTAATAACCGCCCGACAAACTTGAAATGGTCCCCGTTGTTGTCACATGTGAATAACTTCCTGTTTGTCTTTCTCACGCCGGGATCACCAGACGGCCCCTCCAGTTCATCTAATGCACAGGCGCTCACACTCCGCGGGTGGGGAGAAATGGGTAGACCACAAACCGTCTTCCAATTTGGATCTAGACACTGTCATGCAGCCAATCTTATCCAATGCAATCAAGGTGTCGACCCCGAATGAGAAAGCTCTGTCTAAATGCCACAAGTATGTGCTTAGACATCAAGAGCTTGCCTCAGACGGGGAGATCGAGACCAAATTGATCAAGGTAAAAATGACATAATTGCTTAATTTGAGACTTTTGATTATTTGATATCTTGCATGAATTTGACTTGATTGCATTCTGTGTCTGATTACACATCCACGTCCTGTGATTTATTATAATTTATTTTGATGTTCATTGCTTGGTTTTTCTTATTGTTTTCTCCTTTGAACATTTGTGTGAGTTTTGTTTTTGATAATTATGTTTTTTTAAACGTCCTAAGGGCAACGTTTTCAGGACGAGAGGCGGAGGACAAGCTGTGCAGTTCACTGACATTGAGACGCTAAAACAAGAGTGCCCAACAGCATCAAGGTATAGTATTTGCCAAAGTACTACAGGTAGAGCAATATGACATAAAATATGGTAAAGTTACATAAATACTTCACACATGCCTAGTTTTAATATATTTGCCAGCATCATGTCATGATTTCGGGCCCAATCAAACAAAAAATATTTAGGTCCACTTGCAGCAATAACCTTTTCATTACACATTAAAACACAAAAGTATTTTTGGAGGAGTAGGTTAGGGAAGGATCAATATACACTTGATAAACCTGCAGCAGGGCCAGTGAAGTGGCTTTTAGCGGGGCTGTCGAGCCCAGAGGTTTTTATGTGCTTAACTAAGTGGCTGGAAACACTTGTAGGAACAAACATTTATTTGTAGTTTTATACTGAAACATACACTGACTGAAACCCGGGGGAAAGGGATTGTTTGTCTCTCTCCTCTCTAATTGACACCAAAGTAAAAACATTTATTTAGTATTTTCTTTATCTATACTGATGGTAAATTAATTTTAACACCTACAGAGATGCTAATCACTAATTCATCTAGCCTTAATCTCGCATAAGATAAATATCAACATATTCTAATCAGAAGGAAGTTCAAGGCCATCGGATACTTCTTTTTGTTTCAGTCGCAAGAGGCGCTCGGGGTCTGGAGATGGAGCAGCTGAAGTGGAGGAAGTAGAAAACAGAGTAAGCTCTTAATTAAAATACAACAGTGTACTTGTGTGTGTGTGTGTGTGTGTGTGGCATTTATCCTACTTCCTGTGTCGTTCCCCTCCCTTTAGGCTCCAGTGGCAAGCACAAGTTCAGCCTTTGGGTATCCAAAGTAAGTAAATAAAAGCGCCCACGTGTTTATGAAATGTTTATCATGCGTTTATAAGGTTCCAGCTGTTGCCTTGGTTTTAAAATGAGGATTATTATTAAGGTTTGTACTTGTTTTCTTACCTCCAGACGCAGAAAGCCTTAAGTTGCTGGACATATGAAGGAACGTTTTTCTTCTTGAAGACGTGCAACATGTTTGCCTCACTACGGGAACAGTGAAGGAGCGCCGTGTCAAACTATGCATCTTTTTTAGAGTTGGAGCATTTTTCTATTATGACTGATTTCAATTGTAATGTATGGATTAGTGTAGTAGGTTTTTGGGTTTTTGTTTTTAGTTTTGCTACAGTTATTAGAGATGGACATATTTAATAGCCCTTTATGAATATTCTGTGATTTATTTAATATTTTCTATTACTGCATCTTCTTTCTGCCACACAAAGCTATTTGGGCTTTTGAACAATAGAAATTGTTTATTTTTTTACTATAAAACGTCATTGCTTTCTCTTTTTTCTCCAAGGGTTTTTCATTTATTGGATATTACACTGAGCTCATGCTGATTACAAAAAAAGAATAGAGTGCAGATCACAGTTTTAGAATGACAATGTGTAGACCTGTAAATATAGAGCTAATCTCAACCTCTGATTAACTGTATATAAATATCACAAAGCTTTTTTTACTTCTGTTTATTGAAACAACTCCTCAGATATGTAACACTACCCTTTTTGCTGGCATTAAATGTAATCAAACACCAAGTGTCGCCGTTGTCATTTCTCAGTCCTTGAAGATGGATGCTCTTTAAGGCCTTGAACACATCCAGAAGACAACAATGTGAACTATGAAAGTGTTTATGGAGTAGAGCTAGTTCTTCCAGCTTTTCTCCTCTGTGATATTTTTTTCTGCGTCGCTTTCTTTATGCTTTACTTTCCCAAAGAATAATCATGAGAGCAAGACAGATGTTGTAGAAATGTAGAAATGTCATTTGAATATATCTTTGCAACAATGGTTTCTAAATAGGAACTCTGCAGTTGATTTGGTGGACTTTATGCAACTTTTACTTGTATTGTGTTAAAAGCAGCAGTATAGTATGTATAGAGTATGTTTATCAGCATTACTAAGTCCACACTTGTCAGGCAGAGGGGACAGAAAAAGTGTAGTTTGCTCTGTGAACAGCAGGTGGAACTAAATACCTTTGAGAAGCACATATTTCTAAACAACCATCTAGGAATATGTGCTTTGAATATTTTAGATTTAAACGGGTCTTCTTCAGGTGAAAACCGACGTCATGTTATTACTTAAGAAAAAGCTCTTTGGTACGAGTTCCTTCCATGAAAAATGAAATGACCCAATCACACAATGAGTTCGACAGTCGTCCAGTTCAGCTTTGTGCTTCCCAGAATGCCTTACTGCGTCGTCGGTATCATTTCACAGTGAATGCCTGGACAACCGGGATGATGAGGTCACTGATTTGCTGAACTACTTTTCTGCCTGGATGATGAGCTGTCATTAATGTGTCTCAGATTGAAATTTCACTTCACAGCAAATGAAGCTGAAAAGTGTGCGTGGTAATGGCCAATGTGCACTTGGCAAATTGACTATAGAAGGCAATTAGGTTACTGGAGCCGCTGGATTAATATGAGCAGGGTTTTCTTTCTATTTAGAGGCCACTGAACATGAAGTCCGCTCACCTTTTGTGAAGGTTGACAATTTGATGATAATGATTGCTGAATGGCTTTATGGTGATTTATTTTTCCTATATGCACCTGGCATGAGATTTGTATAATATTTAGGTATTATAAAGACAACGTTCTATAGGTTTTAAAGTGCTCTATAGATACTGGGGTTTTCTGTCTGGTCACATGGTGAGGATGTTGGCATTTGTTTTAATGTTAAAGGAGTCATCACCTGGTTTTATACGTATCCAGCCCCCCTTGGATCGCTTTGGATCAATTCGTAAAACTTATTAGAAAAAAAAAAAAAAATTTTAATCAAACATTGAGCTTGTTCTGACCCTTTTTCGTACCGCGATTTTATCACGCGAGATTACGCGCGAGGTTTTGACTGGTCCGGATGTGCATTGTATAATATGTAATGAGGCGCGCGTTGATTCGCCGCAGGAAGGACAGAGCCGGGGGGGCTTGCCTGCATGCAGACTCCAAAACATAATGGCGGCGCTTCGGCGATTTCAGGTAGCGGATGGGGCGGGGTTGGGTGGTGAAAGAGGGGTGGGCTTATGCAAGTAGCCGCCACGGTGACGTCACCGAAGGCGCAGAATCAAAATCTCGTGCTTTAGGAATGCACACCCTTGTGTGCTATTCCTGTTCGGAAAAAGAGCAGAAGCGAAAAAACGGCGCCACTTTCAAACTCCAGCCTTTCAGGCAAGTTTCAACTGAGGTCAAACACAGATATGCATGTTTTTACAAGAGAAATTGCGATTTCCTGGTGATGACTCCTGAGTGTGTTTGACCTCAGTTGAAACTTGCCTGAAAGGCTGGAGTTTGAAAGTGGCGCCGTTTTTTCGCTTCTGCTCTTTTTCCGAACAGGAATAGCACACAAGGGTGTGCATTCCTAAAGCACGAGATTTTGATTCTGCGCCTACGGTGACGTCACCGTGGAGGCTACTTGCATAAGCCCACCCCTCTTTCACCACCCAACCCCGCCCCGTCCGCTACCTGAAATCGCCTGAATTCCGTAAGGTTCGTCATTTAGTGTGTGCGCCATGACAGGGGGCTGTTTATGTTTTGGAGTCTGCATGCAGGCAAGCCCCCCCGGCTCTGTCCTTCCTGCGGCGAATCAACGCGCGCCTCATTACATATTATACAATGCACATCCGGACCAGTCAAAACCTCGCGCGTAATCTCGCGTGATAAAATCGCGGTACGAAAAAGGGTCAGAACAAGCTCAATGTTTGATTAAAAATTTTTTTTTTTTTTCTAATAAGTTTTACGAATTGATCCAAAGCGATCCAAGGGGGGCTGGATACGTATAAAACCAGGTTATGACTCCTTTAAGTAACCAAATGTGTTCTCAAAAATGCATTAAAAACTAAAGTTACAAGCCTGTTTTGGAAATGTAAGGAGTAGAAAGTACCAAAAGAAAGTTGTCAGAAATAGAAATACTCTAGTGAAGATACTTGAAAATTCCACTTAAACGCAGTAGTATTTGTACTTCACACCTCTGGAGCCAAAACACATATGCCAACAGTGCAAGGATGGGTGTATTAGTGCAAAGAGTGCTGGAATAAATATTGAATGCATAATAGAGTACTAAAGAAATACTGACAATGTTCATTCTGTAACAAACCAATTAATCTCTAAAAATGCAATGCTATATTGTAATGCCTTCACCTCCCGCTGTACATTTGGACAAGCAGGGCTATAGACAGGTGTTTAATGAATAGACCCATTAATCCCTGGCTCACAGTATGTTTGCAGGGCTTTTTACACACCACTGTTAAAACAACCTGACGTGCCCGGTGCTTTACTTCTCATCACAGATTTCATCCTGCGCTGATTTGACCACAGGATGTCCGTCCGGTCTCGTGGCCCGACCAGTTTGAGCACCAGTTCAAAGTGATATGAATGTGGGAAATAGCATATCAGCCAGTCTCAACCCTTGTGTCTGTGGGCTTGCCTGTGAAAATATTGACCCTTCCCTCCCCTGGCTGTTTAACTAGCCGGCCTTTAAGCAGTGTCGAGGCAAATACCACATGACAGCACTGCTTTACTAAATGGCTTCTTTACCTCAAACACTCGCTAATGGCTGCTTAAACATGGCTACTACCCACCGTGGCTTCATGTTTGCTTTGGTGCATTGTATTAGACCGGTCACCTTTTTTTTTGTGTATTGCTGAGTGTGAAAGTAAGAGATTACAAAACGCCGTATTTGATGTTGTGGGGTTTTTACTTTCAAGGTAACACACAAGTGTGATGTGGATACACTGTGTGTGGTGGCTTGTGTACACACACAAAGATGTGTTGATGAACGAGTAAAGAAAAAAGGGGGAAAAACAACAAGCATCCTGTTGAGTAAAGGTTGTGGTGTGGGAGGCTAAGTGTGTATTTACGTGATGAAAAACAAGACCAAACGCATTTTGGGTACCTGGAGACTTTCTGCCACACTGGAGGAAAAACTGCAACCAGTTAGTTTCAATAGTATGGTGGATTATCTGAAGAAAGCTATCAGTTGAGATTCAATAGAAGACACATTATTGTGCATTGTGCACCAAAATGATTTGAACGCTTTGCTTGAAGGTAATTCAAATCAGTTGTTTTTATTTTTCTCCCCACTGTAAATAAATATAAATCGTAACTGCGGGTCGACTCACTAACACTTTGGAAGCCCATTCCCGCCACTGTCAGAAAATGATGAGAAACTTCTCAAATGAATGACTTAGTTTCCCCAAATAATGACTTATTATCCCAAAATAATGAGAAACTTTCTCAATTGAATGACTTAGTATCCCAAAATAATGACTTATTATCCGAAAATAATGAGAAACTTTCTCAAATGAATGACTTAGTTTCCCAAAATAATGACTTATTATCCCAAAATTATGAGAAACTTTCTCAATTGAATGACTTAGTATCCCAAAATAATGTCTTATTATCCCAAGATAATGACCTATTATCCCAAAATAATGAGAAACTTTCTCAAATTAATGACTTAGTATCCGAAAATAATGACTTATTAACCAAAAATAATGAGAAACTTTCTGAAATTAATGACTAAGTATCGCAAAATAATGACTTGTTATCCCAAAATTATGAGAAACTTTCTCAAATGAATGACTGAGTATCCCAAAATGATGACTTATTTTCCCCAAATGATGATAAACTTTGTCAAAATAATGACTAAGTATAATATGGCATTATTTTGTGATACTAAATCAATATTTTGAGGGGAAAATCATTATTTTTGAGATGCTAATTTATTATTTTGAGATACTTAGTCAATATTTTGAGAATGTTTGTCATTATTTTAAGATACTCATTCATTATTTTGGTAAAGTTTCTCTTTCGTTTCTGACAGTGGCAGTAGATCACGAGGAAGCCCCCCCCCTCAAGGCTAATGGTTCGCACCTGCGCTACCACGGTCGAGATGATGGCTCGTAGCGTGATTCATTTATTTACACTTATCTTTAAACTTAAGTTTTATATATATATATATATATATATATATATATATATATATATATATATATATATATATATATATATATATATAATATAAAAACATAACACGTTAGGAGGAGAGAAAGAAAAAGAAAGCAGAAGAGGCAACTCATGACATATTTCTGAGAAAAGGTAGGCGTGTTAACGTAAGGGCAGTTAGGTAACAGTTATCGTGTTAACTAGCTCCTTAGCTAAGTTTGTTTTTAGCTCGAGCACAGTGAGTTGGTGCACTTTATTAGGATTCAGTCTCCAGCTGGCTGTTTGGAGAGTAGTGGAGGGATTGAGGTTAACGCGACTGTGTGATATGTGGTGGCCACAATAGCCACAATTATATATATATATATATATATATATATATATATATATATATATATATATATATATATATATATATTATATATGATGTTACTTTCAGGACCAAGTGAGAAAAGATGACCCTCATGACCCTGAGAAAGAAGCAACCACAGACTGAAGCAGCACCACGTGAAGATAGACAGCAGACAAGGTAATTAACCAATATAAAGTACGATGTGATCTGGAAAGACTGGATTATGTCAGGGTTCCCAAGGGTCAGGAAATATCTGGAATATCAGGGCATTTTCAAAATATTTTCCAGATAGGGGAAAGTCAGAGTGTGGAATGTGATCATTTTCTGGCCAGTAGTGTCATGCAAAGTAGTGTTTGTCTGTAGCCTGTTTAAACTTTATTTGCCATTTATCAAAATCCAATATGTCCCATGCTGTATTTTTCTTTAGAGTAATTTCATGAGTTTCCCCCTAGTTTGTCAATGGTTGTTATGGTTACTTGGTTTTTCAGCGCCAATTTACCACTTGTCAACAACAAATGTGCACTGTCTACAACTATTAGTTTGTAAGCATTGTATCTAAATCCTACTTGATGTACTATTTTTAAGATGTTGGATGAAGAGATGGTTGAATACAATCATAATGGCATATCGTTGTGTAATATTATAGAAGTTACCTGTCCGTGAACTAGGTTGTCAAATGTAAACGGCCCATAAAGGAACCCAAATGTCTCTGGTTTCCTGTTGGAGCCATGTGTCAAATTCAGGTTTGTTTAGTTGTTGGTCATGCTTGGTATGACTGTGTTGAGACCTCCTATATCACTTAATTAATACATGGCCTGCTCATTCATCTCAATGAGAATGCTGCTTTGGCACGTTGGGTGTGCAGACACAATGGACTCTGGCAAGAAAAAGTTGAACCTGGCTCAAGTTGTGCCACATCGATATCTCTCACCGATGCCAGAGCACATTCCTTGGAGATTACTTTGAGATGTGTACGGCATAATTCTGCTGTTTAATTTGCAATCAAAGCAACACGGGATAAAATGATTGTTGCACTGATATCTTTTCCTATTATGAATCCTGTGTCACAGTATTACATTTATATGGATCATATTTCATCTACCCACTGGTACCAGTACCAACATGTCCGCACCTATACCGCCCCTTGTGTTGTTAAATGCACGGCTACGTTTCACCTGAATGTTCATGAAGGGAGTGAAATATTTTGCTTTTGAATCTTGGCTTGTCAGTCGGTCTGCATTGTGCTTTGGCTTTGTTTTACATGAACACAATGGCGAGGTTAAATTAGGTAGCTGTGGCTGATAGCTACTCTATTGTTTTGTACTGATAAGGGACGTTCAGACCAGGCCTTTTTTCTTTTATCTTTGGCTTTATACAGTAGTATATGCAGATATGACCATCTATAGATGTGGCCAGTGTGTTAGATATTCGAATCAGTTGCCATTGTGTGTATTTGTAACAATCAAGGCCAACGTTTTGCACCATAATAAAACAAATGGCATTGTGCCCAAATATATTGATTTAACCCCCTAGTTGGTCTAAATTACACTCTCTTGTCACCATTGTCTTCACAATATATGACAGCCCTCTTCCACATAAACCCCCTCCTCTACTTCCTGTGTCTCCCCCAAAGTCAACAAACAGTGTTGGTGCAGCCCTCTGTGTGTACGTGTACTTGTACACAAGCGTTCAAGTAAACAATGGTGGTTTGAAGCTGTACCGAGTTCCCTTGTTTCCCATTTAATTTTCAGGTTGCACCTCAGTGGTCGATATTTCCTTAGACCTTACCTTGTTGAGTAAAAGTCAACACAGTTTTATTACAATGTTGGTAGTTAAACATACGTGTAGTAACTGTAAAGGCTGCACTAAGCAGAGATGGGGTTCAACCAGTGGGAGGGATTATGGATTAACCATTATGGATGATGGATGGATGGATGGAAGAAAGGTGTTTTCAGGAATGCAACCTTGTCTCTATAAATTATAAAATTATTAATAGAAGTAGATTATTTTATAAGCATGCAAGACAGGGCTATAAGGTCTACATGTCCTGTTAGTGAATGACACTGATTGATGCAATTTGCTTTTTGTTTTAAGAAAGCTATTTTGTTGTGCCTTTTATGTGAATTATTTGATTGATGAACCTTTTGCTGTGGTTTGTTGCTTTTATGTCGGAAACTTTTATGCTGCTGTCTTGGCTATAGCACTCCTTTTGAGGGGAAAAAGGAAAAAGAGATTTTAAATGTCAACGGGACTATCCTTGATAGATGAAGGTTAAATAATACATTTAAAAAGTGCTACGTTGAAGTAGTAGTTAGGTAGTCAAGGAATGGTGGGCATAACGATGTACATGGCTGTTAATGATTGTTAAAGAAAGCATCAAGTCCAGTAGTTCTGGATTATTTCCATCTTCCCATAATCATTCATCTCTTTTGTGTCAAAGCAAAAAAAAAAGTGAAACCTAACAACATAGGTTATTGTGACTGCAGCCAACGCATGTCAGACACTTGAATACTTTTGTGTGCTTGTAGCTGTGACAGAAATCATTGTTAATGTGGCCTGGGAAAATTCCCTAATAACTCGCTTTCATGGGTTGAAAGTTGAGGCAGGGCTTGTGTGCTCGGCTAAGCTGTAACATCCTCCACAGCTGATGGCCACCGTTCAGCCTGTTTACCTGCTTTGCCTGTTGATACTGCTAAAAGCCTCTCACACTCCCTTAATACACACACACACACACTCTCTCTCTCTGTCTCTCTCACACACACACACACACTAAACATGAGTGTGTGTACCCAGTTTAAACACACACATTAATAACAACTGTAATGCCGTTCTTCGTCGAGTGCTTTTACAGGTTCAACATTGACCTTCGCGTTTAATCTTCTGCACAAACGACTGTCACTTGATATGCAAACAAATCTTTAGTCACTGTCGGCCAACTCCCATGTTCTTTTGAGCAGGCGAGCACAAGGACAAAGCTGAGACTATTCTGTGTCCCCGAGATGATTAAAATATTACACTCTAAAGCTGATATAAATGATCAGTTCTTTCACGCATTATGTGTCTACTAAAATAGGGCAGTTATGAATTTTCATGAGATTCAAGTTTATTATACAAACACTGTACCTTTTTTTTAAATTTGTTTTGAGGTTGAGGTCAGCCTGCAGGTGATGGAAGCTTTGCTGTGAGAAAGCTGTGAACCATTTTCTGTCTGAAGGAGTGACCACGTATATGAGAGCTATGAACATTATTTTTATCTTTATGGTATGTGTTGGAAGAAAACAAGGACATTTGATGTCTTTCTTTATCTCAAAGATACAAATGTGTCTTCCACTTCCTCTTAAAAATAATACCTGCAGATTCTACCCACGTGTTAGGATCTCTTGGCATTCACATTCCACTTAGATGCCCTTTTAAAGAAACCCACACTAAGCTGAAACTAAATGCAAAGTGTGCCTCCCTGTTTTGCTGACTAATTGGTTTACCAATTGAGTCTTTTAACCATGAAGTGAGGTCATCCATCCACACCCTCCCCTGTGTTATCAGCTGCTGCCATTAGATGTCACTGTGGTCTGTTCATTCTTGTTTTTTCCCTTTTCATCCCCTCCCCTCCAAACTGTTGACTCCCCTTCCAATAGGAAACAGATGGGAGACCTTTGCTGCAGGCTACTGCCAAATGGAGCAAATTCTCATTACAGCGTCTGCAAGCTCTGTTTACTCTCTCCAAGCCTCACCTCCACCCCTTGCACCGCTTAGCCATCTGATGTGTTCAACGCTTGTTTCCGATGCAGAAGTGTTATTTTGATACGCCTTGTTTTGCTGATTAGAATATATTTATCATCTTTAGCACAAAAATGGGAAACAGACATCAGACTTTATTTCCAGCTGGGCTGCTTACAGTGATCTATTACTTTGCTCAGAATCTATGCTTTTGGTGTATTCTCAAAACCATGTTTCTTCAAAAACATCAGCTTTTAATAAGCCGAGGAACAACAACTGTTTTCAGCTTTGTGAGAATGCAGTTCTCAGATGATCCATTGGGTTGTTTACTGGTTTGTTAAGCTTAAGCTATGTTTCCCAACCTCAGGGTCTAGACTGCTGCAAGAGGAGTGAAATTATTCTAGTGGTTAGCAAGATGCTTATCCAGGTGGGAAATAATTTTTATTTTCAGACCCTTTGTGAAATACTGTAGTTTTACCCTTCCAGACAACAATCATTCAAATGAAACCATCAAGAGGACTTCTCACATACACATACAACAAGGGTTTGCTAACGGAGGTATAGCTTACTATTAAGATGCCAAGGCTAATTACCTGTTAATGTATAATTATTAAGGTAATATGGAGATCCAGAGTTTTCACTAGACAGCTGCTGCATAGTTGTATGAGTTTCATGGGTCTAAAGTTATTCTCAGATTTTTGATTATAAACAAGCCCATCAATAAAATAGTGACTTTTGCTGATGCTGTGAGTAGATGTTCTTCAGATTCAATACCGTCTTACAACAATATGGATATTGATCCCACAAAATAGTTTTCTCTTTGGCAAACAAAGATAATAAAATCAGCGATCATAAAGACAACATCTGGGTAAGTAGCTGAACTTGCATGTGATGCTGAGAGAAGCCTAAAAAAAGGGGTAGACTTGTTTTGTTTTAACACCAACAAATATGGATTGATTCAAAATAGTTAAGTTGTCATCATTTTATCATTAGATAAAACATGTGAGTCTATTATTTAGTATATTTATATTATATTTGACTAGTCTACTGAGACAAATATAGAGATAGAGTTGTCTCACTCCTTGCTGTGCGTGAGAGAGAGAGAGAAATAATTATAATGATCATAATAATAATAAGACCAGCAATGGAAGCACATTAGCTCTTGCTTTTTCCTTGAGAATTCCATGGCGGTATTATAAGCTGACCATTACAAACTGATTGACCAGTCATGTCATGAATTATGAAAACCAGTGCAGTGAAGCTCAGAATTCACATAACGTGCTTCATAGGAAATGTGACCACATTTTAGCTTTTCTGCGTTTTCAAACTCTTTTCTTTTCAAAGTAGCAAACCATTTGCTCAACATGTATATCATGGTGTATGTTGATCTCATTGGTAGGATTGTATAATGGTAGGTCTTACATCTTAAGTCACATTCAGATATCGTGAGAGAAGACAGGCTGTGCACTCACCTTCGTTCTCATTCTCCCTGTCTATACCCACGCACTCCTTCTACTCTCACTATTACTCTCTATCACAGACAAAATCCCCAGCTCTGTTTGAGTCTGGGAAGCTAGCACTTCGAATGGAATATAAATGACATCATTATGTAATATTCAATCTGTTGCTGCAGCAATATCCTATTCCACAGATAGCCCCCTTCACCACCCACCCCATATGCTCCGGACTCGCCGGTCCCCTGTTCTTTTCTCATGGAGAATATTAAAGAGTTATTAAATTAATCTGTGCTCGCTGGCGCATGTTATTGCAGTGCAGAGTTTTGTGGGGCGAATGAAGCCGTTAGGCCGCACCTTAAGCTGATTTATTAAGGGTGCCAGGGAATCACCAAATAGACCTGATAACCTGTTTTATTTTGCATAAGTGAACACTTTCCCTCAAATCCGCTTATGCCCCCCCCCCCCTTTCAAAAAAATAAAAAAATACAAGCTATTTCTGGTATTTTTCTGTGACCTGAAGCCGTGCAGCGTGATCATCACTGTCTCTTTGTTAATGCTATAATGAGAGCTAACTCTTTACAAAGGAGTGAATGGCACAAGTCATGCTTGTGGAAAGCATTTCATATGAACGTCTTATATTGTATCTTGCCTCTGCTTTGTGTGCTTTTATTGAATTTTATAGGCTGTGATTTAAACCGAGGTATCTGAAGCTCTTCTTCTATACCATTCCCTCGTCGATGTCTCACTGCTCACATCAGCTACCACTTGGAAGCTTGCAGTAACAAGATAGGAAGTGTACTCTAGCTATGACAAAATATAAAATATCACAAATGACAGAATGTTGCTCACGCACCTTATAATGAACCTTACACAAGGCAGTTAATTTGAATTTCATGCAGGTGGTTTTCCATTACCAGTTTTCCTTTACTCACTTTTGGCTCAGTGTATGAAGAGTATACAAACAAATCAGTGTTTAGAAAGACAGCTGGAGGGTTGCGGGATGGAGCTGCCCAACAAGTGCATGTGCTATGTGCACAGCCAGGCATCTGTGTGTTCCCTCGGCCTGACAGAATCAGCAGCTTTAACACCCGTTGATTCCACCCCAGATTCCTAACCTCATTTATCAGAGTGTATGCCAGCAGTGTAAACATTTAATCCAGCGTGAGATTTTTGGGCTCCTTTGGGTCAACAGTTTAGCTGTTGCATTTTTTTTCCAAGCCTCGAGACAAAGTCTGCTTTCAATTATTTCTGCAAAATTGCTTTACAGGGTCCATGCATGATTAAATATTCATTATGTTAAACTAAGCACTTTCTTTGTATATAAATCCATATTAGATTTGGCTGGCAGGCTGCCTGAAGCCACATGAGAAGGATTTCTGGTGCAAAAAAAGCCTTGGACCTCCTTAGCAGCTCCTTTCTCCTGGGTTTGTTTGTTTTTGTTCTGATGTAAATGACGATTTGTTGATATTTTCCTACCTTTTTTGTCCAGCTGGCCAGGCAGACACAGGCCTTTTCAGTTGTGGGGAGGGGGGGGGGGTGTTAAAATTTAAAGTGGGCATGGGAAAAATAACCAAGTGTGTCAGTTGGTCTGGCAGTAAGGGAGTAGCACTGATCCGTTCAACACAACTGGACTGCGTCTGAAGAAAACCCATTTATGGACGTATCGGTGTCTCAAGCGAGTGTGTATGTGTTCAGAACGAAGTTGCGTGTGTGCACGTTTGGAAAACGGAGGGTTGAGGGAAGTCATTCCGTTTCAAATATGACCAGTTTCCCTGAAAATATTTACCCTAATATTTTTCATTTTCCAAGCAAAATTGACCCCTTTGATTGCAGAGATTGCTCCAAAGACCTCATGGAAAATATATTCAGGAGTATTTGAAATTCCTGAGTGGATTTGCCAGGGCTGCCTAGCGTGAGCCCATGTTTATTTGTTTTTCAACTGCAGGAGGGATCAGAGTTGTGTTGACTCAGAAGGTATTTGGTTTGTCTTCTGTTACAGACATCATGAAGGGCTCTTACTGCAGATGGTCAGAAATAGGACAAACCTGAAGCAGCTGTGTACTCTTGTTTCCTCAAAGAAAAAATATATACTTGTCCCTCTGCCAAGTAATATGTTTCACAATTTGCTACTGTGGTATTGTGTCTTATATGGGTTTTTTATCATTATTTTCACTAAACCAGCGTCCAATAAGTGCAGCCACTTTATGAGCCGCCTTGTCTTTGGCAGTGTAACCTGTCCTGCTTGGCCCTGAGCTATTGGAGTGCGGCTAGCTGTAAGCGGCTGAGGAATGCATATCGTTCTTGAATGAATTGGACAGGCGCAGACCGCAGAAAAAGAGAGCCTGGTGTTCTGTAGAATAACATCTGAAGAAAAGGAAAATGTAATAGCAGAAGCTTCATTCCTATCCTCCACGCTCCATCCACATAAGAGGCATGAGTGCCAGGCCTCGAGAGGCAGTGGTATAGAAAGCTGTGGGGCTACAATGCCGATATTGTGGGTGGTCTAACACACAGCGACCCATACAGAATGTGTGTGTGTGTGTGTGTGTGTGTGTGTGTGTGTGTGTGCAGTGCTTGTAACTTAACACTTTCCCTCAGTCTCCCCACCTGAATAAAAAGGAAGATATAGGAACTAGCATGACAGAATTAGTTCCCCTCCCAGTTAAATACACACACACACACACACACACACACACACACACACAGTTCACATTACTAAGACAATGAGCTCACACTCGGGCCACGATTGACTCTTTTAAACACGAGTGCATCACTAGAAACATGCACATAAGACATGATATGTGTCGGATTCACCACAGATACCACATGCTTTCATCCTTGCAATATTGTTGGGCAGTGCTGAAAATCTGTTGCACTCTCTTATTACGGGCTGCACGGTGGTGTAGTGGGTAGCACTCTCGCCTCACAGCAAGAGGGTCCTGGGTTTGATTCCCGGGTCGGCCTGGGTTCCTTCTGTGTGGAGTTTGCATGTTCTCCCCGTGTAAGCGTGGGTTCTCTCCGGGTTCTCCGGCTTCCTCCCACAGTCCAAAGACATGCAGGATGGGGATAGGTTCATTGGTGACTCTAAATTGCCCGTAGGTGTGAATGTGAGCGTGAATGGTTGTCTGTCCCTACATGTTTGCCCTGTGATAGACTGGCGTCCTGTCCAGGGTGTACCCTGCCTTCGCCCAATGACAGCTTGGATCGGCTCCAGCCCCCCCGTGACCCTAAATACAGGATAAGCGGTAGAAAATGGATGGATGGATGGACTCTCTTATTACAAGACAGCCCTTCTACTTTAAGACAAACTGGGCCAATTAAGTGTATGACATTACTATTCAACTCATACTGAATTCTATTATGAATTTTCAATAGTTAGGTCAGCTACAAAGCAGTCGCCAGTCGAGGCCCGCTAACAATACAATGTGAAATGTTATATTAACATTAAATCAAGCCAGAGCATCCAAGTCTGCATTGATTATGAATGTCAAAATTGCAGCATCAACTCTTGTTAATTATAACTTAAGTTAAATTATTTTCACATCCAAGGCAACCAGAATGTCCAATTTAATGTGGCAGCAGAAGAGAAACCTTTATAAAAATGTTTGTCTCGTTCTACACAACACACAACATGATGTTGATGTCAAAGAGCATCTTCTGGGCCACATTTACATTGACTCTCCTGTCCTTCACTCTTGATTCTCCAATAAATCATCGTGATCCCAGTCCAACATGACACCTTACTCACAGGATACGCCTGACACCTGGACTGAAGAGGGCAAATGGAGAACAATGGAGGAACTAGAGCTTCTCCATTAAGAGAATTAATCTAATCGCAGCTCCGAGCTGAAAGCAGGCTTTGTTAATGGGGCCTGTACAGTCAATTATCTTAATTGTTCCATTTACAGAACCTGCTGCATGTTTCAGGAGCAGGTGCTTGAACTTGAGGGATGAGCTCAGTCACTCTCCATAATTGTGATTGTTAGTTGATTCACTTCTGTACGTCAGGATGACCGTAAGGAGGGACGAGGGTAATCGCAGGTCATTGGGGGTGGGGGTTACTATGATGATGAGGGAGAGGGATGGAGGATCACTTTTAATGTTCCTGAACCGATGATGAGATGTTTGATATTCAGTAAGGTTATGCATTTTACCCATCTGATTGCGCCTCAAATATTCTGTAATATTTTCTTTGCATTATTGTGCTAAAGATTTTTGCTGTCAAAAACATGTATAGGCTTTAGCTTTTTTCTTTATCGGTCTGATCCTCCTCCCAAAGTCTATTATCCCTCACAGATTACTTCCAGGATGCTGCTGCAACTGGTGTCGAACCAGAGGAATTGCATCCATAAATCACAGAGTGGTAGAAAGATTATTTTCACCTGCTGCTTTGTCAGTGTGAACATCAAAGCCCAATATCCAGCAACACCCATGCCCTGATAGCAAAAAGCCTCAGCGCAGAGGCTCGCTACGGTTGATGGAGCCTTCAGACAAAACCTGAGCAGGGTGGTCTGCAGTCCTTTCTTGTACCTGCCGAACACTGCGCTGTGAAATACTCGGACACCGTCACACTCATCCCTCTGGGACACCCAGTCCCAAGTCCGTCGGCTGTACCAGGGATAGATAGAAGAAACGGACCTCAAGGGAGGGGATGGAATTTCTGGTGTTGACCTCTCTCTCATATATGTGCTTTCTCTTTCTCCTCTCCCTGCACATATTCAGGAGTTGTTATGGCTCTGTTTCAATTTGAAATTGCTGGAGAGTGACTAACATGGAGGCTCGGTGGAGAAGGTCAAGCACTGGCAGCCATTAAACTCACTTGTCTGAGATATCAAGTGCACTGCTTTTTGACCATGTAGTGTTTGATGAGCTGCGCCATAATGTAATCACTTGTTCCCTGCACCACGGTGGCCTTTCTGAGCAGTGCTTCACAATGTTAGAGGCGTCCCCCCCCCAAAAAAAAGCCTCTCATAGAGAGATGCATAGAGTACAGTTTGGCTGAAAGAGAAGATGTTGGTAAATGGGATGGAGAGGATGAGTGGGCTGATTGAAATTTTAGCCAAGTTGTTGTTCAAAAGAGGGAAAGCACGGGGCTTTTGCATCTTCTATTGCTCTTTTTAGCACATACTTTGCTAATTTGACTCATTTAGTTTTTTAGTTTTTTCTTTTAATCCCCTTTTTTAATGATGCTACAAAACATATTGTAGAACTCCTATGAATTAGTTCGTATTAGCTCCATTAATTGGGTTTTAAATGCTGTCTTTTTAATGTTTCCAGCTGATTTTTAAAATAAGTATCAGGGTCTTATGCACTTAAATACTTACTTTGACATGAAGTACCGATTGTTTAAGACAGTTGTGTTTTTGGTTTTAGAAAGTCAGACTTAAAACAACACCACTTTCCAAATTCTTTACATTGCAGTTTTGCTTTGAGCCCCATGCATAACCTGACCTGCCAGACGGTCACACAGAACCATTTTAAAAGCCGTCATTGGGAACGGTTTGGAAAAGGGCTGGCACTTTCAAAAAAATACTTGGCAAAAGTTTGATTGACAGATGGTTCATCTGATCACTATTGGTTGAACCATCTGTCAATCAAATTCTTGCCGAGTTGGAAGAGATGTTTTCGCTCTTCTTCCATCCGAGAAAGGCCTTCAGTGCCGTTCTTTGCTCTACTTTCAGTGATGAAATACTCTCCTGTTCTGATATATTTGATGTCATTGTAGCGTCTACTCTCAGGTGTATAATTCAGGTGTAATTTTTGTGTTTATAAGCAAAAGACCACTCTTTGTGCTGTCTTGCACAAAACTAAGCCCCGCCTGTAGCAGCTAGTTGCTCCTCACAAGAAGCTGATTTGTCTCTGCACTGACTTGCTCGACAAACGCATTACTTGTAGCCCGACAAGATGGATTTCCGTGTTACATATGATCAAGCGATTCTTGCCTGGATGTCATGACATCGTGAGAATCCAGCTGCCGTGAAAGGTAACCCCATGCACACCACTTTGATGTGAATAAATCCAAACCTCAAAGGCCTGCTGTAGCCAGTTAAGCTGATCATGGTTTAGCGACCATTTAGACATTGAAAGGTCAATTTGAGTGACAATGCACAATTTAAACGAGGACGGGACCTTTTGTTGTAAACATTATTTTGAAACAAAGTTGATAATGTAGTGGTAAGACCCAAACATTTTGTCTGCCCCTTACAGCCAAGGAATATGTCCATTTTCACCCATTTGACCCTTCATCCTCACCAGCAAACTTTAGCACACAACATGCTTTGCCTGGTATTCAGTTCAGTCCGATAATCACATTAGCTCAGAGCAGAACTGAAGACATTTTTCTAAATAAGCAATTGCATAGTGGCAAATTCAATTCAGTGCTTCATAATTAACCTTGGGAGGAAAACCAATTTAAGTCCATTAAATCATCAAATGAGCTCAGGTAAAGCTAAACTTGATAATGCCACAAAAAAAAATCCTGTTACAGTCTTTGAGGTGAGGAAATACCGTCATTGATGGCAGCCAAAGCAGCTCTTTATTTGAGCCGTTAAATTGTGGCTCACACATCAATGCAATTAAACTAGTCAGAGGAATACTGACTTTCTGGTTGAATTCACAATGTTAATTAGCCAGTTGGGATTTTTTGAAATAAGTTATTGCTCTGCTTTATCTTGTGCTCTGGGTGAGTGATTCTCATAAAGACTAGAGCCTTTCTCTGTGCCTTCCTATCATAGACGTGTGGGGTGAAGTTGCAAAATAATTGCAAGGAGGTGTGTAACTAATGATTTCCATAAAGCTGCGGCACATAATGTGTTGCTGTTTAAAATGCAAATTTCTCCTTGTTTATTCAGGGAGCATATTCAAATTCCAACTTACAAAACCTTGTACTATTTCCTAACTTAGATTCAGTTCAACTTGCAAACATTTCCTCTTAGCCCTGCAGAGGTTTTGTAGATGGGTTTTTAATGGGCTTTTCATATTTTTGCACTTATATATCTTGAGCAATTGCAGCGTTGCCTCAATATTTTCTGGGAGGTTTGATACATTTTATTTAAACATAACTATGAAGGTGAACAGTTCAAGCTATGTATATACCCAACACTTTGTTTTATGAAGGGGAGAGCTTAATAACGTCTTTTTAAACACAAGCAAAATGTTCATAGGTGTGAATAAAGCAGGCGGGTTTCCCTGAAGAAGGTGGCGGCGGTTGCCCCAGCATTGCCCGTGACCTTTGGAGCTGCCACCAGTGGCCAGCTGTAATCTATCAACATCTAAACTTTCCCCTGTGCTCGGTCAAACACATGTGGGAGAGCGGCCACTGACATTAAAACTCAATTAGCAAGGCCACTTTATAAATAATACATTTGCAAAGTGCATTAGCTGCACGTCGTCTGGTGCCCAGAGCCCAGTTGCTGCACTGCTTCTCAATATGTCAGGGCTGCAACTGTCTGGGAGCTAATGTGTTGGAATTGGGGGACACTGGGATGGAGATGAACTCCAGCAATTAGAGCGTTGTAGATTAACATGGAGGAGGATGTTCCTGTTGGCTTGCATAGTCAATGTTTTACTCACTTTTTAGTGGACTTCCTGATCTCACCTGCTACAAGTCTCATGTTAATATGAGAAAGAAAACATTACAGCAATAAAGGACAAATGTATTCCTAAGATTAATCTTATAACCACAATGCCTCCTATTAAATGTTTGAGCTATGCTAGCACGAGGTCAGCCAGTCCCTTTTGTGATTCCCTGATTCTATACTTATGTGCCACCGTGAGGTTGAAAATTTGTTTGGATTGTCATAAAATTTGCTACCGACATGCATTCCTGCCTCTCAGGAGGAATCGTAATAAGACATGACCAAATGCCTCCTAAATGTATGATATTTCCATCAGGCTGAGCTGTATTTTGTGTTCAGTGCTCATTAGCAAATGTTAGCATGCTGCTAAGACGCTAAATCTACAACGTTGACCATGGTAGATATTCCGCTAAACATCAGCATGCTGGCTTTAGCATTCAACTCATCACTGTGCTTAATAACAGCCTCACAGAGGCGTGGACTGTAGACCCTTAAATAGTGGATTATGGCTGGCTATTCCTGGGTAAAGACTGTCTCAAAGGACAACTTGTACAACATAATGTACTTTAAATAGTTTTTGAATTCTTCTTAAGTCTACTGGCAGTGAGACTGTTGCTAAAGTTAAGAGCAAAACATGGGGAAGGTAAGCAGAGAAACTATTTTCTATCCTTGGATTCATGCATAACCCTACTTTAGACATAATCCTCACATTACTGAATGTGCTGTGGTTTTATACACTGCCATATTGGTAACATTATGAAATAGAAGCTGCTCTCAAAAAATACATCCGCTTGTGGCACAGTCATAATACCATATCCATAACTTTTTGAATTTGACTCTACATAATCCCATTTAGGAATGCTACTGCCGAGCAGGGCTACATCATCTGCCACAGCACAAACATAACACAAACAAACACTATAAATAGATTACACAGGGCCTTATCCTTTAGCCACACAAAAAGATGCTCTCTGTATTTATTCAGAGGAGAGAAATGTGCTAATCTGGCTTTGTTGCACTTAGAGGCCTCATTTGTCATCCCATTGCTCTGTCTGTGGGTAATGACTCCCTGGCTCAAAAGCACACCAACTGTTAAAATAGCTCATTGTCAAGCACTGAATCACCTGGGTTGTTACCCTTTTCCAAACACATTAAAGCATAAATAGATAAGATGCGAGTAGATTTAATTGTTCTTTTTCGGAATCTCAAATAAAGGCCTCAACCCGCACTCCCTGGCTTCAGCCTTGGCGGAGAACAGTTGCAATCATGAGCTGTGAAAGATAAATACATTTGCGAGTGATAGCCGTTAAGCTGGTTCCTCGTCAACACCAACCAGGACATGAATGTCTCTGCCAAGAACAATGAAAGCTCTGGGTTTTTGCATCCACAAAAAATATTGGAAGGCATTGTTGAGGGATAAACACTCCTCAGTCAAAGTGGGTTGGATGTTTTCCTTGTGTTCCTGGCAGAGCCATCATTTTTTTGCAGCTGTCAGTGGTGTGGTTTTGCTAAGGCGCTGTGAATCCCAGGCTGACTTTTTAACTGGCTGTGTCATCTTTGTGATCACAGTGTTGAAACTGATCTTCATCCACCGTCGCTCGTTGAGGTCTAGCAATGCACGGTTTTCTATTGCTTTCCCAATCTCGTTATCATCCTTGTTTTAAACCCCCAGTTTGTTGTTGGTATTCAATGATGCTATTGTTGTGTTCATACACCACTACAACACAATTTAGAAGTCATATCCTGATTTTTACATCCACTGACATCATTAATGTAAATTAGCCATCTGCATTACTGCACGCAGCCCCGGCTTCTATCGTTTCTGCTTTATGTTGCTCATGTCTCTCGGTACTCTCAGCCATGTACTTTTTTAGAATTATACAAAATATTACCACTTGTCGGTCTTCTGCTACTTTACAACAGAACTGAGACACTTATCCAGGAGAAGGTGCTCTGGGGAAAGAAGCAGTGAGATTGGGGTTTCAGGTTTTTCCTGATACTAAGAAAATGGCTAAAGGCTCTGTGCTCACACACACACACACACACACACACACACACACACACACACACACACACACACACACACACACACACACACACACACACACACACACTCACTGCCTGGCCCAAAAAAAAAGTCACCACCTGGATTTGACTAAGCCAATAGCCTTCCATTGGATAATTACTACACTGATTAATATGTTTGAGCTGGTAACAAGTTATTTAACCCTAACTGATGCAGTGAGTTGCTTCTCATTTCTTCAACAACCATGTCGAAAGACATATCCTCTAATCTTGAAAAGACATTACTCTCTTTCAGAAGGGTCAAAATGATTAGCCTGCATCAAGCAAAGAAAACAGACTGCTGAAACTCTTAAATTGGGTAAAGAACTGTCCAATGCATGAATAGAACCTGGAACATAGTGGTGACCCATCATCTTCAAGGAACAAAATGTGGTCGGAAAAAAAATCCTCAATGATCGTGCTCGGAGATCACTTTAACATTTGATGCAATAAAATCGTAAAAAAGTCAACAGTAGAACTCATGGTTATATTTAATAATGAAAGTAAGAGCATTTCACAAGCAACATGCAAATAGTGCAAGGGATTGGGGCTAAACAGCTGAATACCACTTATTAAAAAACTAAAAAGGCTTCAATTTGCTAGGGAGCATAAAGATTGGACTCTTGTCTTGGAGATTGACGGTGATAGGTGCATCAGGTTAAGAAGAGAGGCGGATGAAGTGTCTTTAGTGTCTTCAAGTGAGAGGAATGTTGTTGTTGTGGACATGACCTTTGTCATTAAGATTTTATTAATATTTTATCTGTGAAAACCAAAGCTTTGCCAGAAGTTGGATTTAACCTGGGTAAGTCTTACGGTTAAAAAGAATATAAAGGACATGTAAGGCATGTTGTCAGAGACTCTTTCTGTTAAATTTAGATACCACTATAAGTTAATTAAACCACATTGACATTTCAACCATTTTCTTAACTTAAAGAAGTATAGCTGTGGCCACTAAACACAGCTTACAACCTAATGTGTTCCGTTTGTGTTTCGGAGCGTTTGATGTGGCTTATGTCTGTGATAAAGCTGTATAAATGTGCCACCATCTGTGTAATCATTGAATTAGTCACTTATTTATCATTGCACAAAGGAATATTGCGTCCCCCGTAATTGTTTAGCAAATAAAAGCTATACTGATATGTACAAGGTCAGAATACTGGTAAGGCTTTGACGAACATTGAGAAACAAGTCAAGTTTTAGTGCGGCATGAACATAAATACAGCAGTCAATGTAATCAATATCAATTCTCATCAATTTTTGTTTCCTTTGCCTTTTTTTCCTTCTAATTTGGTAGGATTAAGGTGAAGTTAGTAATTCCCCTCATTTTTCAAGAAATCCGTTTTCATGGCTGAAAATAAAGGTTGTGGCAGACGGGAATGTTTGCTTTCCTCTCGAGTATATTGTTTTAACATCCCTATTAAGTCATTCATGTTGCCCCCCCCTTATCCATCTTTGAGGCTGGCCTATCTAACAGTGTGGGGCAGGATCATAAGTCATTTGGCCAAGATAACACTGCCACGGCTGTCCTCACTAAGTAAATGAGCTCGGTGTATATGGCTTATATGATATTAATGTTTAACTCACCTCTTGGAAACGGTCGATAAAGGCACCTTTGCCCTTATTAACTGTCAGTGTCATTTACTTTGCAATCAGGATAAAAGGCACACAGTATGTATCTGTACTGTATGCACGTTATGTTTCCTAGAAAATAAGTCAGTGTTTGATCATCCAACAAAACTACATTTACATAATCTGTTGTACTAAACTGTACTTTCCTGGACAAACTTTGACTTTGGACTTGTGACACAACAATGTTACAACAATCTTCCAGGAGATGAGTAATCGTTGGCCAACTCAATACTCACTCAATCTTAAAGGTGCTAAATTCGCCCTCAAGTGGCTCTCAACATGGCAACAGCTGAGCGGGCGGCTCGCAGATAACGGTGCTAACCATGGCAACAGTGTTGACAGAGCTAAAGTTGTGAACCAGGGGGTGGGGCGCTAAACCATTCACGACAATGCTGTTGCTCAGGATGAGCGTGTCCTACTGGCTAACATGCACTAACAAGCAGGCGTCACCACCCCTGCTATGTAAATAAAGCACAGAGAAGCTTGGATGGAGGGAGAGTGAATTCATTCCACTATACTTTTACATTGTGTGTAGTTGCTCTGAATATCATACAGAGAACCTTTAAAGATTGCAGGCAATTTAGAGTCACCGATGAAGCCAACATGCCTGTCTTTGGGCTGTGGGAGGAAGCCGGAAGACCCGGGGAGAACCCACACTAACACAGGGAGAACATGCAAACTCCACACAGAAGGAATAGTTGAGCATGGAGCAAAAGGACATAGCATTCATCTATAAGCTTGACATTTCCCTTGACCAGGCAGTTTTACCTGTTGAAATTTGAACCCCCAATAAGAGCATTGTTGTTGTTTCTATTGACTCTAATTTTGAAAGCGAGTGGTTTTTCGGGCCTGAGTTGAGCTCAGATGGAGAAGATACATGTGTGTGTGTGGAGGAGCCTGAGTGTAATTGCACCAAAAGCTGGCAGGAGCAATAGAGTGTGGTACATTTTCAGTCACTGGATGAAAATGAGTAGAAATGAGTCATGTATGAGTGGGGCTACTCGCAGGCTGCCACAAGAGCTGTCCAAGTGGCTTTTCAAAAGAGACATAATTGCTTTCCTTTTCAACGCAGCTCACACTCGTTACAAGAAAATGGCATACTGAATTTTTCTTTTTTGTAGTGTGTTTTTTAGTGAAGCCGTGTCACATTAAGTGTGATTAGTAGACAATAAACCCTATTATGTGTGTGTGTGTGTGTGTACATATATAGCAGAACACAAAACTAGAGATTTTGGGGGTTGTCTTGCTTTTGCCTCTCCATTGCACCTGTTTTCTACATTAATTTGGAAGATACATTAGCGAGACGTCTCTGAATGGAAACTTTGGTTGAAAGTCATATCTGTGGCACTAATGTTCTCTCATAAATGACTCCTGTAAGGAAAAATATGCGTTATAACAATTTCAGCAATCAGTTCTATCATTCACTGATGTCATTTTATAGAAAGCACGTGGTTTACTGATGAACATGGTTGGAAGGTCAGACAGGTGGAAAACAAGCCAGCAGTCGCTAACGCACAAATATATGCCGCAGGTCAAAGTTGAATATGACGTCGGTCTGTAAATTGTGCTGGATGCTTACAAAATTAAAGCAGAATTTAAGCTAATTAAACCTTAACCCTAAGGTAAGGTAAAAAAGTAAGTTTGGCTAACTTGGAAGTGTGTTTTGAATCTTTTTGAGCATCTGACTGATCCGGTGCTTTGCCCCTTCCAACCTATTTATCATGATGACGCCATGTTATGTCAGAACAGGCAGCTATTAAAATAAAACCCAAGTTGTGATAAATGTTCAGCAGGGCATAGTACTATGAACTATGTGTTTTTATATTTAAAAAGAAACCTACGATCCAGACTATGTTTTTTATTTGCTAAAACACATTCTAACAATGAACAGTGCACTCCACCATCCAAAGCACCTCCCCTTCTTTGCCATTTGACTTTGTCTGTTTTTTTTCTTTTTCAGTTTGATCTATAAACCATTGAATGCGGCCACTGACTTTCACTGTTCTGATAGGCTGTCATGTCCTGCCAAAGCTAATATTTGTCTAACATTTTATTGGCGGTGGCGGATTGGAAAACACTAACATGGTGCGGAGTCATTGCCTTAAAAAAATAAAAGGACTCCACCAACAATAAAATGTTAACTGCCATGTTGTGTGCCAAACGAGAGGGATAATTGCCTCCGCTAAATTAGAGAGTGATATTTAACCGTCGCATTGTTTTTACTGACCAGGTTGTATTTGGCAGCGGCCTTCACAAACACCTTGAAGTTGATGCAGAGGATTTTAATAGCTGGCACAAATATATAGTCCTCTAGTATATCAGACACTTCACACATCTCTGCACCAATTTGCATAGCAGTGGGGAAAAGTCTACTGATAAATATAATGCCCTATTTCACGTAGTAAATGACTATCAACAGTAACATGGAAAAAAAGACAAGATTATAAGATTACAAGATATACAAGATTATAACCAAATGCCATTATCAAGAGATCTCTGTTTTGTTTTCATGAATCCAAATGTTACTGTGATGTTTATGGCCCATGGCGCAGTAGCTTACTTTCTCAGAATGTGGCCAGAGATCAGATGTTGCTCAAATACCAGAGATAACACCCCAGTCACCTGCCAAGCAGATTCAAGCTGACCTTCAGGCACAAGGTAAGTCTGTACTCACTCAGTCCATCTGTTGCCAACTTGTTGAAAGAGGGCTACATAATAAAAGGTCTGGGAGAATCTAACTGTCCGGAGAGCCAGAAGAAAACAAGACTGAACTTTGGAAGAGCACACCTGTGGAAATAGTCCAAAATCCCTCATGGACAAGAAATGGAAAAATGAGGTTCCGCAAACAGACAGTGACCCCGAACGCTCTGCAGATGATGCCTTGTATTGGTTAGAGTGAAATCATTGCATTCATTACTTTAGATATCCAAATATAAATTAAAACCTGTGATGAGATCTACAGTAAAGGCCTGGCTTTTAAGGCTTACACATCAACTGACAGTTCACCTATTACTCTCAGCTCTTACTCAACAGCTAGTTCAACTGCTTTTTGCTTACATGAAAAGGACTATTTAACCACCTACAGTGCCCACAGTCGAAACTATAATTTAGAATGCTTTCAGTGAAACATTTCAACCCATTTCAAGTGCTTTCAGTTCCAATTCTATAGCCAGTTCAACCCTTAAATAATTTATTTTCAATTTATTCATTTCTGATTCAAAATGATTGAAATAACTATCTTTTGTGTGTCAGTTTAAACTTCTTTTGTAGTAATCAAGGAAGGAAAGAAAAGTTTCGTTCAGAACATGCTGTAGTCTTAATAGTGTCTGTTAGTCAAGTCATCATTTTGGAATTAAACTCTTGTTTATTATCCACATTCCACAAAAACAAATCATTACCTCAGCAAAATCCTGTAGATATTTGTTATCCCAAATCCCAAGTTATATATTGCATTTCAGTAAATCTGGGGGGGAAGAATCATTATTGACATGCCGTGCTTAACCTCTTACTGAATATCTATCACCAGGAGATGGCAGTACTAACCATGAAAGATCCTCACTTTGTTAGCCATGATTGTGAACCTGTCCTGCCCCACCCCCTGCACTGTTGCTCTCACATCTATATTAAAACACACGGTGCCTTTGATCCATATATCAGCTGCCGTCTACCTTTTCTGTTTTATCCATCTCAGCCTTCATTTTATAGTATGCAGACATACTATGTCGGCTTTACACTTAAGCTCTAGACACTGATTAACCTGTCTGTAAGCTTTAATGACCTGCTCCATGATGATCATGACAGACCTATGGACAGTGAACCCCCGCCTGCTGGCTATCAAAGACTGTAAACACTTCACCTGAACTAACACAAACTCAGGCTAATGTTTCACAAAGTCAAAGGAATTCCTCTTCAGTTCAGATCAGGTTGTTCCACAAAACCTCCCTTTTGTGATCATTTGATTGGATGATTTTCTGTTAAATTGATAAATGCTTTCCTCACAAACAAAGGAGCTTGCAGTAGTTTTTAAATCCGTAGACTATAGCTGTGGGAATAACATGCGGAGTAACATGTAAATCTGATAGTTAATCATTCCACCTTTGTTTTTTCTTCTTTTGCCGACGCAGCGTTGTCTCGCTCATGACCAACAAGAAACAAAGCAAATGTCAGATACTCTAACCACACATAACATTGGTCAATCCACACACCTCCACATACACAAAAGGCCATAACAAAGAAAGACCAACAACACAAAAAAACCACTGACTCACTAAATGTTTAACTAGTGTGAAAGAAATGACATTAGTCCACACCCTCAGTCTTCCTCTTTCTATCTGGGCTGCAACCTGCGGGCCACTGGCCTTATTGCCCAGACAGTGTTCCCTCACTGTTTTCCTAATACTAGTCAAACATTATTTTGAATGGCCAAACTCAATAGTGGCAGTGTTCGGCCTGGCAGTGTAAATATTAGCAGAGCACACAGTGAAGCAGGAGTTGCTATGTGTGTCTCTGTGTGCGAAGTGTTGTCTCCCTGTCAGCTATGTCTACACAGTACACAGCAGCAACAATAAAGTTGTTTGAGACAAAAAGAAAAGGGAAGGGGAAAAAAACTAAGAGAAAGGAATTCAGGTTCATTCTGGCCTGAGGCGCTTCCTTGTTTGACAAAGAAAGACATACCATTTTTTTCTATTATGAGCTGGTTTTTCTTCTGCAGGCAGCGTCAGTCACAAAATCCTCTGTGACGTCTATTTAGCCTTACACTTATTGTGACAGATCAAGGCAGCTGCTGAACTTTGTTGAGAAAGGTCGGTGTGTTCTGCCAAGGGTTTGTACCTAGAAGTCACATAGTAGCCTACATAAACAAGACCGGGACCTCTGCTTTTGTAAACAAAGCTCTCGTTGCAGCTACCGCACATCTACGGGTTCACTGACCATCAGCTCATCGGCAAAGTCGAGGACTCTCTGACCACCGATTCTAAAACGTACGGTCGGCTAGGTTCTCTGGTGATTTTGCCATGACGGACAGAAATGGTTGTGTTTACTCATCCCTGAAAATAAGTTTGTTTAGTGGTAAGTCAAACAGGGGTTAAGGAAATGGTCTGCCTTCAATCATTGCCCTTTCATAAAGATGTCACTTTGGCGACAAAGCTCATTTTCAACATATATTAAACACCTATTATAGTGTAATTGTTACTGAACTTATATCTGAGGCTGCAATGGAAAATTAACCAGAAACCTTGCACACTTTTTGAGGGAATGGAACCAACTTCAATTAGTGGACTATAGACCTTCGCAAACTTCATATGTTGGTCGTCAACGGAGGTGTCTTTCAAACCATTTTCAGGAATTCTTTAATTCAATCAGTTTTGGCCCCAATATCAGTTCAGATATAATGAAGACTTAACTGTCTAATAAATAAAATAAAATAAAACCAAATATGGGAAGGTTTTTTCCCCTGACATAAGTTGTAAAAAAAAAAAAAAGACAAATGTATGTATGTATATGAAGCTCACTCATACTGAGTAGGTGGATCCATAAAGATTGAATGAGTACAAACAGCAATAATGATTTATTCTCTTTTGCTCTCTGTGTTCAGACAAACACAACAAAGGAAAATATGTTTCATGAACAAATATGAGTCATTGTTTTTGTTGACTGGTTGGTTACCATGCCATGATATGCCACACCTCTTGCATACAATCGCTCTCATTGATAACACAGGAGAAATCACAGTAGTGGAGAACTTTGCGGTTCACTGTCATTCGGAGGAAATAGAAAGAGCAGCTGGGAAAATATTTGCAGTTTTATCTCCGGAGAAATGGGCGGGAAGTACATGCGTCTTCAGCTGGTTGAGATGCATTCTCTTGAAATACTGTTTGTTCTGGGCACAGACACAAAACACCAGTGTAAGTGATGTGGCTAGGCAAGCAAATAAACAAACAGGCTAATATTGACTGTAGTTTTGTGTTTGTTTATGTGTGCCATGTGGGCCTGCTGTTCATGCCAAACCAGATTCATTTTTTTCCCCCAATCAAAAGTTTTCAATTTTATAAAAATCCTGAATTGTGCCATCGGTTAAAAAATGATCAAAAACATTCCCAACAATGTTGTTCTTTGACGAGCTTCTGATAATTTCTAAGTAGGATGTTATGGTGCTAGTCATCTTCATGTATAGAAATCAGGCAATCAGTTTGTTTAGCTGCTACAGCCTGAGGTGTTTAACAACCAGACAATGCTTGTTAGGCCACTCCTGATACAGGTATTTTACATTCATTTCACCCTCGGGGGGGGGGGGGGGGGGGGGGGGGGGGACTAGAAATGCTTACCTGGTCTTGCTCTTGGCCACAGGGCCTCACCTGCCAATTTCTGTGGCTTCAATTCTAGCCCCAGGCTTCCCACTTCAAACCTGTGCTGACACGCCACATTTCTCCTACATTTAGCAGCTCCAGCAGGTCAGTTTCAAGAATTTTTTTTAACATTGGAGGCCAGTACCAGTGTCCTCTAGTCCATCCGCCTCCCTCCTTTTGTATGTGTGAGCCTGGGTGTTCACCCATCACTCTGTGTGTTGTATGTGCATGTGTATGTGGTCTGCATCTCCAAAGAGAGAATGCCAGACATTGAGGCATGGCCTTGGGCTCATTCTCATGCAGGCCCACGGTGTGGAGCTGAGGCTAGGAGATAATTGCTTCTCTGAGGAGTGGATGGCCTGGGAGCTTTCTTCATCTACTGGTGCCAGCCACCAAGCTGTCCATCATATGGGTCTGATGACTGACTGATTCTCTGAGGAGAAACAAAGGCTATTAGCAGTGTATGTGCACAGCTGCTGTGCAAGCATACAGAATTAACTTACACATAACTTGCTTGCATGCAAAGTGAGACACATGGCATGTACACTGTCAACACTATCCTTGTTTTTTCTTCACTTCCCTTCCCATTGTCATCCTCCCTCCTTCCCTCCTCCTCTTCCTGTGCTTTCTAATCTCACTTCACACCTGCTGTCTCTGACATACATGTTTCCCCTGAGAGAAGAGAGTGAAGCTTGAGTGAAGGGCTAAGGCTTGGTGTGGGAGGTGGAGAGGGGGTGACAGATTGAGCTTATTTCATACCAGACCTCCTTGTGGCTCTAGTTTAGTCTTCAAAGACGAGGCATATCCATTCACGGGGCAACATCGGTGCAGGATAAAACCCAAAGGGTGTGTGATGATCAAAATGGATTTCATAGTGCTGTTTTTTCGATCACATTTAAATGTATTTGGAAGCATGAAGACAAATACCAGAATAAGGGCATCAGGAAGCAGTTGGATGCATGGTTGGTTGTTTATTGTTGAATCATTTGCAGAATCTGCCTCTCCCTTGGGATTTTACTCAGTCAAACATAGATTTACAGCCAGTTAACCTGAGATCATTGAATCAGCATTAGAGCCCGACCGATTTTGAAGGCCAATACCGATACAAATGTTTGTTGGTTTAAAAATCCGATATTCCACTATATCGGCCGGTATTTTTTATTTCATTTTTTTTCAGAAACGCGTAACAAAACATAAATAGATTTCCCTAACATTAGTTATTTGTGGTTATTAATTAATCTTCACTAAAATAATATGATAATGCAGTTTAAAAATAAACTTAAAAAGGAACAACATCAAAATATATTAAAGTTCTGATAAATAAAACGTATAAAAATACAAACTTAAGATATAAAACGAAGTCCTTTGAACAAAAACACAATAACAACAACAACCAAACACAAAGTGACCAGTTTTAAAAGACTTGGTAAGCTTCATAAATATAACTTCGAACAAGACTAGAGACAAATTCTGTTAAGTTCTATAAGGGTGTTTCGTCCGTTTTAATGTTTTTTTTAAATATACATTTATCGTCCATTATAAATGCCGATACCGATAGTTTGGAAAATGCCTAATATCGGCCCGCTGATATATCGGTCGAGCTCTAATCAGCATCTGTAAAGTAGTTGTGTATTAAAATGGCATTTTCCACTAAGATTGGACATGTGAGGTGACAAAGCCTCCAGGAAATTCCTCTCACTCCCGGTTGATTGGCATGAATTTGACACTGGTGTGTGTTGGAGGTCCCTCCACAGGGTGTGGAGCTCTAATGAGGGGGACATTTGTGCTTGGTAAGCATGGTCAGATTTATGAGCCGGCAAGGCTCTCCAGCTCTGCACTGACAAAGGATAGAAATATAAGGACTCTTCAGGGGGGACTGTGTCACACGGGGATTGAGACCCTCCCAACATGGTTGTATGTTTAGGTTCACAGGAAGTGAGCACAAATGATGCATTTTACATCATGGTACGTTCATATGGACTGAACTTTGACATGACAACTGCTATTGTCTCAGTCTGCTGGCTCCTGCAGTGACTAAACATTGTATTTTATGTTGCATTTCTGGCTAATACCCAATCCATTTAATAGGTTTATTTGTGTTACTTCCCATCCAGAACATTGAATCATGCATAACCAGTTGTTAAAGGACTGTAATTTAGGGATTGCTAATAACATGCTTGAAGTAAAGCAAATAATACAAAATCTCCACTTAACTAATTATACCATTAATTTATCAGTATGCCAGATATTGTGGTGCACAGATGGTAGCATAAGAGTATCCGCAGAACTTGAGATATTTGTGAAGACATGCGAATAAGTGGGCTATAAATGGAGCTTACAAATCATTCTCATATTTAGTCAAAATGTATTGAACCCATTAAAGAATCATATTCCTATTTATCCTTAGTACACAGGTCTGCCCAGTGTCCCATATTTTGATGTTTTGAAATCATATTTTATTTGAGATGTCTTAGAATAGATTCTTCAAATTCATGGTATTCTGTGTGCGATGCACAAAGTTTTAAATGTATTGAAATTGCAAATAAAATGTAAAGTATTCCCATAAGCATGAGAAAAGTGAGCTAGTTGATTACGCATTGCTGCTTATGCTACTTAGTAGAACAGCTAAGCAATTACACTTTGGGTGTTGTGTTTCCTTCGTTCTTCGTCGAGAGACGTGTGGGTTTCATACCGGGCGAGTATCTTAGATGTTATTAGTGGTTTTAACAGGAAGAGGGTGATTTAAGTGTGCCAGGGTATATGTGTTTTATTCTCATGTTTTCAGTGTTCCCTTGTTCTTGCTTTCAATGAACTTATTCTTTCCTGGAATGGTGTTTTGTATTCACAGTGTTACTCTCCCTGGGACTCCACTCTTATCCTTTTGTTTTCTTTGGATGGCTCGTCTGAGATTTAAGGTGAAACACCATAGGACCATATTTCCTTTGCAAATTAGGGTATGTCATGAAAACTTCAGCGGTTTCACTTGATTGAGTGTATGGCTCTCCCTTTCAGCTGTTTTGACATACTCTTGACACTCTCCTGTTTTGATATACTTTAACCCAGCCATTTAAAGACCATTTTGTTTTCCACCCTCTATAAATTTTCAGTTTTGTCTGGATTTAAACCAATCCTGACCTCTTGTCAACCTCTTCCCTCACTATTCTTCAGGTGGCAATGAAAACAGGTGTGGTTGGAAAGTAATCTTAGATGTTTGAAAACACTGTCAGAATGTGACATTTTCACCACTCTTGCAGCTTTGTGGAGCAATGGAGGCATTTCTGGAAGCAATGGGGTTAAAGCTCTCACTGTTAGACTGTGTGATCATCAATCAGGCAAAACATTTGAAGCGGAATTTTGCTAAATAGTTTCCCTCGGGTTGTAATAGCTTTTAGTCCCCCGATATTTTCAGCCTAACCTCTCTTTAAATGTTTCCATGTTCTCTTAATCCCATTTGGCTATTTATTTTTCTGTATGAAACCATTGAAACTGAATGTTTCGTTTAAAAAAAAAAAAGATTGCGTTTGCGTATGTCTTACCCACTGAGCCAGATTTGATTAGTTTAGGATACACAATCAACAATACAATACATCTATACTGTGTATGTGTTCATGCATTCAGAAGACTGATGTTCAAATCAGCCTCGAGTCAATGGGCCCTAGTTTCGTAGACCAGCGCAGGGCGGCGCAGGGTGGCGCAGCCGGCGCAGTGCAAGTTTCGACCCGCGCAGCCTTGCGCACCGTCAGTTTGGCAGTTTGGTAGATCGCCTGCGCCAAGATGGGTGTGGCGGCGCAGCAGGGGGAGGCGTCACAGATTCAGCTTGGAGTAGCGGAAGTTTCGTGGCAAAAAGCCTCGCCGAGACTGCGCTGAAAGCCCGCCAGCTCCGACCTGGTCTACTTTCGGCGCAAGGCGCAAGGCGTAAATAAAGTCCATTGATTCAATGCGAATCACAGCTGGCGGATCGGAAGTTTGGCGGACCGGCGCGCAGTGCGCACACGTCACCGAGACCTCACAGGCAGGTTTCCACAGTTCCAGGCACATTTAAATGCAATAAATAATCACAACAAACACTATTTAATGCAACTAATTGAATCAACACGTGAATTTATATCTATATAGATTGTCCCGTCACATCTGACGTCAGATCAAAGGCGGATGGCACGCGTAACGGAAACTCAGCCTCTCGGACCAAAACATCTCCCTCTCTCTCTCCTGTTTTTTATAATATCGGCATTGTTATTATTATGATACGCGCGCACAGCGCGTGATGCGCGTGGTGGGAGCGGCGGCGCTGCTTCTCGGGTTGTCAAGTGACGGAATTTACACTGAACCTCCCCTAACGCATTAAAGGAGAGGAGAGGAGCTCATTTGATTGGTGAAGATCTGAATCGGCTGTATTAATCCCAGTCCACGCCTCGTCTCCTCCTCGTCTCCCACTCACGCCTTCTTCTCCTCCCTCTTTCCCACTTGCGCCGGTGGGCGAGACGGGAGGTGTGCCTGCGCGAGCCTGCGCGGTGCACGAAACTTGCAAAGTCCAGGCGGACACACCCCGTCGGCGCGGCGCAGGTGCGCTGAAAGCTGACTGCGCCTGGTCTACGAAACTAGGGCCCAATGTGTGATAATGAGGTTTGATACCCAACAATTCCAGTGTAATTCTGCTGATATTTACCAAGCGAAAAAAAGACGCTGGTATTGTTTTCACCTTCCGTGAGTATGTCAACATGGCAAAATGAGGCGCCTACCATGGTGGGGACCATCACAGAACCGGTTTTGAGTTCTTTGTACTTTTGAGTTTATATTTCTGTGGAAAGATGTTTTCACCGTGATAGCATCACACCCACAGTGACTGTGCAACAGACAGTCACGAAACCTTACAGGTGTCTAATTGCAATAAGAGTTGAAGCCATGACCCAGACTGCTTTGCTTTTTACTCACCTTAGAAACTGAAGCTACTGTAATGAAGCAGTGTGTTAAAAAAAACCCATTTATGTTGCTTTTCATGGTGCAATAAATCATTCACAGTTGTCATGAACCCTCATCACTGTTGGTTTGTTTGTTTTCAATTTAGGATGAATGAGAAACAGTCTTTTGCACAGCAAGCTGCTTTGTGGATTGACGAATTATATCCTAGACAAAATGAGTAAACGCTACACAACGCTAAAATGAGTAAACTGTAACAGTTTTTAACAGGCCACTGTTTACTGGAATGCTGTTTTAACAGTGGGATGATCCGTGTTGACAATGTGAACACTTGTAGTAAAACGTTTATTTAATTTCTTATTATTTCCATGCCTTTCAATGTATCTGTCAACCAAAGATCATTTATATTTCACAATAAATAGGATGCCACAGTTCCAGATCATTGAGACCTGAGAAGCTGAGAAGAGAATCACTAGTTAGGTCCACGGGCACAGGTGCACATCTGCGGCTCTGTGTCTTAAAAGCAGACACTCAAGTGAATCTGAGCAGGAAGCTTGAACAACAGAACAGCCCTTGTATTTTTATTCTGCCCTCTTCAGCCAGGACAGAGCCATTAAGGAGCACTCTGGCTGTCAGTCGGATGAAGTTTTCTCCGCCGCGTCTCTCTGACAGGCGTAGATTTGTTCTCTTGCTGAGAGAATTGGTTTGAGTCTTAGAGTTCTATTGTCCCCGAGATGACAGTTCTCCTAACAGCTCTGCTTTTGCCCACACCTTGAAACACCCTCTGTCATCAAACCCCATGTGTATTTCCTATACCAATATGGCTCATGGTTATAATTTAGTGATAAAAATCTTCAATTTCAACATTGTTTGGCTTACATATGCAATGATGATGTGATGGAATACAATAAATGATTAGTAAGATGGTGTCTCACATTGTGAAACCAATAAAGCAACATCTTGTTAGCGATTAACCAAGAAATGGACCCTTTTAGATGTATATTTTGAAAGCTTTAAATTAATAGATGTAAATTTGAAGTAGTAAAACTAAAGCCCTAAATTATTGATGCATTGACGTACTCCACATGCTGTGCCTTTGTCTCATAATATCTATTAAATTCATGATATTATCTTTAGCTCATACTGTGATTTGCAGGCGTTATCCCTGACTTATCTTTACATTTTCCAAATCTGTATAGACACTGGGAATTAAATGGAGTTCATATAGGAGTACAAACCAACTGAGTTTTACGTGGATTAGCATTCATTACTTTAGCGCATTATCATTAGGCAGCTAGGAGAGAATGAAATGTCTTCAGGTCACCATTCAGTAGCATGTGAGCTTGGAGGACTGAGAGGAATATGGGAAGATAGCAGGCATCCAGATATGTGTGGATTATAGGAAAACCTTCTTATAAAACCAGTGCATGTTTGGAGGAGAGAGCTGGCAGGAAGTGGAAGAAATTGATTTGTCACTGTAAAATGATTCCTTCCCCGGTGAAGCAGTGCATATTGCTGTTAGTGGGAACGCAGACCTGGTTAATGTGGGGACCAAAGTGCATCTAAGCATTAATTTAATGGTGTGTAAACATCAGAGGTGGAATACTGAAAATATATTTTCAGTCCATTTATATGGATAAGGTGGTATGAACATGAAGGGTGTTTTGAGTGTGTGTGTGTGTGTGTGTGTGTGTGTGTGTGTGTGTGTGTGTGTGTGTGTGTGTGTGTGTGTGTGTGTGGTGATTCCTCTAGCTGTGCAGGTATATGTACAGTTTCCCAGAGCTAAGCTGAGCATTGTTTAAGCTCATTGTTTTGGTTTTCAGGCCCAAAACGTACGTTTTAGTGAAGTAACACTTGTGTGTTTTTGGCCACAGCTGACATTGCTTTCAGCAAAAAAAAAAAAAGCCTTATAAAACCCCCTGTGTGCTTTTACCTCAGCATCAAATGGTAGATGAAGTTAGCAACCAGCTGGTGATCAGAGTGAAGCATTTAGATAATGTTCCTCCGGAGCTAGTGGAGACAAAAACTGAGAGTGACTGAAATTCAGGTGGTCCAAAACGCAACTTAAACAAAAATGTTGATGCCACTGTGTGTCTGCTGGATGTAAAATTAGGCATCTGTATGCTATCACGTGCTTAATCATATGGCGCTGCCTCCGAGTGGCCAAAATGTATTCATTTTTTATTGAAAATACTTTAACACTGCTTTTAAATTGAGCCAATATGTGAGGAAATGTTGATAAGTCGACAGTAAGTTAGTGAAGTTTTAGTTAGTGCTGAAGAGCGCCTGCTCTCTTGTAGTCAAACATGTCTTAATGTACTGTAGCTTTCAGACAATGTGGTTGTTTAAAACAATAAACAAAGCTCCAACCACAACCAATTTGAAGAAAAGTAAGTTATAAGGTAGACCTCCATAACTACAGCTTCCGTTCTCCTTTGAAGTAGAACTGGTGGCTCTACCTCAAAGTCCCTGCAGCAGCACTTGTTACGTGCAGATAATATTTTCCTGCAGGTGTAAGAGAAGGAGGCAATAAAGCCAAGTAGCGTTAGTCTGGTAAAATGAGTCAGCTCCTGCCTAGCTAATGATGTGATTACTCTGTGTTCAGTGGTGTCGTGTCAGGACCGTTCTAACCACAGGTTACACAAAGCAGGAAGGCCCCTCAAAACCACCTCTTCCTGCCCTCTTGATCCTCCCCTTCTACGCCCAGGAGGAACAAACAGGGGCCTTTTCACTCTTTGGTACTTGGTACTTACTTATAAGGGATGCAACAATACAGTTAGCTCATGGTTCAATACGTACCTCGGTTCTTGGGTTACGGTTTTGGTTCTATTTCGGTACACATTTTGTGCACAAGGAGAAAAACAAAATGCTGTTTATATATTAAAAAATGATGTCTTTATTTTGCTTATGAGCTAAGTTTTTTTTACACATTCAAGTGAATTGTATAATAAAATAAATAAATATGTTAAAACATTTTTTAACACTTTAGAATGCATGTGTTTCTTAGCCTTGACGACTGGTATAGGATAAAAGGGGGTGAAACAATTTCAAAAGTCAATGTACATTATTTGAAACATGTACATATTTAAAACAAAGTCACTGTTGTAAATATAAATACCATTAAACATAAAGTCACTGTTTTAAATTAAAATACTTCTTCTCCCACTTGGACATTTCGTTAGTGCTGAAAAGTGTGCACGTTGTCAGTGTAACGCGGATTGAGCGTTATGATTAGGTGACGGTAGCTATCCCTTTTTCTGCACCGGTAGAATTGGCTTGTTGGAAGGCATCAGCAAGATGCCAGCCAACTGTTTTTAACTGACGGTGTTACCTGCCATCCTGTTTCCAGGACATTGGATATTTACTCGGCAGGGAGGCGTTTCCCCATCGCACACCATGCTAACACCATAAAACTGTTGTTTTTAAAGGTTTTTCTAAATAAAAGTGACTAAGCTGTTTTTTTCTGGTCCACAGCTTCGAATAGCTTGCTCAGTCCCCAATAGTTTGTATAGGAATCACAAAGGCAATGAATATGATGAACTTGGCTGTCTGATAATGTTTTGAACAAACTTAATGTCATGAGAAGTTTAGTGAATGGTCAGATATTATTTTAAGTAATCATGTTTAATTTAACACAACTTAATGTGGTGACATTTTTAGGTTGATGGGATTACAAAACATTACTGTCTTCTGTTTTGGAAGTAGCCATGGTGATAACCTCGATGAAAGACATATTTTAAAATCCTTAAACAAACTGGTCACCTCCCATTTTGGTAAGCTCTTCCCGCCTGTCCTGTCTTCACCTTCCAGATTCAATTGCCTTCAGGAATTCAAGCCTAGACTTGCTTCCAGGGTTGGGTTTGGGCAACCTGTTGGGCAAACGTCCAGGTTATATTAATCAATGTTTGTAAAGTCACAAGTAACTGCCACACCAAGAACTTCACCAGGAGATTATACAGTAAAATAGGTTAATTTCTGTATTACCAAGCTGACAAAACAAATATAATTGGACTCGCAATGAATCTCAAAGGACTACATACAAAGTTCTCACAAACAATGATTTGCTGAACAACCTGCAAACACAGCCTCAGTATTTTTGCTGAAATGTACTCATTCAAGTGATTCACCAACTTATTTCCCTAGAGTAATAACTAATGAGATCTTTTGTATTCTCAAACTCCAGTACATTTGGCATTAACATGCATCCTTGATGATCATATGGTGTCTAAATAGAGCATAAACACAGTGAAATTGGGTGCAAATACTCCCATGATGCATAATGTAATACACTGATACTTTTAAAAGGACAAAATATCTGTTTGGATGTTTAAAAGTGAGAATTTCTCACGGTTTTCTCATATTTTATTGAATGAACTCATTTAATCAGTTATGAAAAACTGTAAACCGCATAGTGTTTTCTTTAATTCTCTGGACTACATCTGCACTGAAAAGGAGAATTAGCTGATTCAGGATCCTTTCAGCAAGGATCCAGTGTACTAAATATGTACCACCTGCTGACTTATTGAACATCTTGTGACCCAAATGCCTTGACCGTTGCCATGGTAATCTATGAACAAATCAAATGATTTGATTGCATCAGATATTGTGTATTTATATGTCTATATATTCAATGAATAATGTGTGACATTTGTAATTATGGCCAGATCCTTCACTCTGATCTGAATTCTTTTTTAAATCACAAATCCTCCCCGGTGTTGTTCATACCGTCTGTATTTGTTGGTGTGGGAACTCAGCCAGCCACTCATTGTGTTGCTTTCTGCATGCTTGAGAGCATGCTGCCCGTACAGACATGTTTGTGTGCACTTTCCCTCACCCTTCACAGATAAGAGCACCCATATTGATGTTTTGAGGGCATGCACTAATGTGGGCGCACTCATAAAACGAAAAAAGATTGTGAGTTCGGGGGAACAAAGAAGCTACGATGGAATTTTAACACGGCAGATGCTGGGAAAAAGCAGCCATTTATTATGATGTGGTAAAGGGTGGGCCATGATGATTAGAAAAACAAAATCCTTGTAACTCTGATTTTTAAAAAGTTATTCAAAACGTAAGAAAAATAAGCCATTGACACTTAATGTGTCTGACTGGAGCAAATTAATACGTCTTCTTGTAGACAATGTCACATGGATTATTCCACAGTTATATACCCAGTTAAATACCCAGATTCTGCTTAATACTTAAATCACAATATGAATTTAGCAAATTGACATGTTCTACTTAATTGTTAGAAATTTCAAATTCAATTGGATTACATGCCCACAATGGAGGAGGGCAGGAGTGGGGCACTCAAGCATACAGTATCAAGGGAGTCATTTGCCTTCTTCTTTGAAAATCAGAGTAATTAAAAGACTAAATACACGCAGAAATCATTGTTGGCAGTAAGTCATTTGCCCTAACAATATTTCAAACCCCCCCTTTTCTGCAGGCTTCAGCTGCCTAGACCTTTCGGGCAGACTTATTGGACCGTTAGTGGCCAGTCAGTAGTCATTAATTACAAGACCAACTGAGCTGACACTTGCTGATTGGAATGAGAAACCCTTGTAAAGGAGTCGGCTACAAATTTCCCTGATGGCTCAGACATCCATTACTTAGCTGGATATACGGCCAAAAAGCAGTTATCAGAACACAAGTACAGGACAGGAGTAAAGAGGTTTACAGTCACATACTGTGTGTTTATTTCAATACATGTATTTGATATCATATTCAAACTTACTGTAAACAGATAAGTGTACAAGGTTGGGAGAATTTAATATTATTGTTTGTCATACATTAACTAAAATGACTGCAATGGAGATCAACCCATAAAACAGACTAAATATAAGTTGTTTTGTTGCGTGTTGCATGTGACAAATTAAGCACAAGTTACATAATAATAAAACTAATTCCTTAACAAAAGCGAGTAAAAGATTCACACAAAATAATCTGACCCATAGTGCATGCTATTCTCTCTAGATTTTAGGATTTTGATGTAATCCCTTCACTTTTTCACTCTGTATCTAATCCCTTCCCCGGCTCCTCTGGCCAAAAGCTCCCCAAGCTCATCACAGCTTGTCACATCATTTTGGGGTCACTTCATATGGAGGCCGGCAGCAGGAGACCTCCGCAGGTTCTAAAAACAGATGTGACAGGCCTATTAAAATGAGTGATCTCTACTGCCCTGCTCTCCTCTGCTGCTGTAGCCAGAATGGGTACTAAGCTGTCTTCCCCGGGGTACGGACAGGAGCAGCAGGGCGCAAAAGGCCCGAAGATAAGGTGACAGTGGCGCATAGCTGGCGTTGTGGCAGCTCCCAGAATTATCTCCTGATGAGCTTTTCAATTTTGGGGAGGGCAGTGGAACCTGAGCTCTCATGCCTGAAGGCTGTGAGGCACACAGTTAGAGATAAACATAGTCTGGAAAGAGCCAGCGCACATATACATACAGACACTAAGACTGGATTAGGAAGTTTGAGCACAGCAACATTTGAACTTTTTATTCTCAACAATTTCAAGCATAAACAAATATTATAAAGACTTCGGATGAATTGCAATATATACATTAAGAATCAGAGGAAACAAAGAATGGTGCGCACACACACAACCACCACATGGAATACAAGCATTTATATTGCAGTCAGCCAGAAAGGCAATCCACTTGTCCTTTTTTGTATCTACAGCAGCCTATACGGTGTCATTGTCTTTTCTGCTTATCTCCCTGGGATAGTAATAAAACACTGCCGGTTTAAGTCCCAGCCTTAGCTCATTCCCGACCACTGGAACAAAGATAATCTTATATGAAAAACCCAATAGACAGAGGGCATCTGATAAGAACATGTAATATAGGTTTTCATCCTCTGGTGTCTAATTATATCGGTGTAATTTCACTGGGAATCTCTTTTCCCAACGTTTTTTTTTTTTGCCAAAAGCTCTACTGTATAGTATACAGAGAAAGCAAAACATTTACATGCACAATTAAATAGTTTAACGACTAACATCCACTGTTCGTGGTGGCTTGATAATATCTGGTACATATTTACGATTACAGTAAAACTCACTTTTACACTTGACATGTAGTATATCAGCACTCCATAATAGAATCTCGAGAAAAGCAATTTATAGTCCTTGGATGAGTGATACTGTAGGAGCGTCTGTGTATCAGACCTCTGTCAAATCTCCCAAAATACGAAAACAAATCAAAGTGTTTTGAACATTCCTCTTCAACACCTTGGTCGGTGTTTGAATTGTAAATTTGTTGGCACAAGAGAAGAGGGAGCTGCTGTTCCAGAATTATCTATTCTGTTGGAAGGGGTGCCAGAATGTGTGAGAGGGTCTTCCTCTGAGGGCCGCAGCTCTGAGCTGCTGTCTCCTGCAATCCACCCTGATCAATGGCTCGCTCTCTGCGATGAGCCAACGCCGTCACTGGCTGAGGGGCAAAGGGAGCTAGGTGAAAAGAGACGCATTTTCTCCTCGACACAAAAACATGCACAGCATTAATATGACATCAAAGTAACAAGGTTTATGACTTCTCTTTTGTCCGCTTTGAGGGGCTCTTATGCATGTGTTCAAGTTTGTGCTCGTGTGCACTATACATGGACACCTCCTGCATTAGGCGTTCTCTAATACTATACAGAAGCAACCAAACTATAAAATCCTGCTCATTAACAAACCGTAAAATAACCTTTTAGCATAGTGTAATCAAAGTGCACACGGCTGCCAAAATAGTTGAATTCTCCTTTATATTTATTATAACGTGTAATATAAAAACTATCAGTAGAATCATCATACAGGGAACAACAATATTCATTATAAACTGCATGGCAACGCACCAAAGTGTTGGCCAGATGGATAGATCAACAAACTTTTGGCGTCCTTAGGCACCGCCACCAGCAAAGGGAAAACAACAACAAGAAAGATTGCACATGTAGTATGCATGGACGGTCCTGCAGATGGATGATCCGTGGAGTTTCTAGGCAAAAGGGACAAAGGAGGAGATGTGGAAGGACATGTGTACGAGAGATGAGGGCTTGTCTCAGTGGGGCGGTGGAGGGAGCTAGGGAGGTGATGGAAGCTAAACTAGCATGAAACTGCCTTCCGTCACGGATTACCAAGGCAGCGCTTTTCATTACCTGCCTTTCATAACAAGATATTTATGGCAACAGTAGGTGTTGGAAAGGCATGAGACACATGCAACCCATTTGCCCCCGAGATCCAATACCTGTGTGTGTGTGTGTGTGTGTGTGTGTGTGTGTGTGTGTGTGTGTGTGTGTGTGTGTGTGTGTGTGTGTGTGTGTGTGTGTGTGTGTGTGTGTGTGTGTGTGTGCGTGTGTCAGAGAGCGAGGGAGTAAATGGTGCAGAAAGAAAGTGAATTGTGTAGGGAAATGGCTGCTGCGATATGCTATATTATTGTCTATTTCACAGTTGTATGAATTTGCTGACTGGATTGTTTGAGGGTGTTTCTATCGGGGGCATGTCTAGGTTGAAGAATGCAGATAGGATCATTTAAATGTGTAGCTTGTGGCTGCAGATAATCTTGATCATCTATACCTGCATTTAGAGTATGCATGCATGTTGTGTGATGTCGTATCAGCGATGATTCTCAGTCATGCAGGTCATACAGCATCTATCTAATGCAACTGGCTGTTTATAATACAATACAAGTAGGCCATGTGTTTGACCTTTACATGACTGCTCTCTTGTTTATCCATGATGCAGTAAATAACAACAAGCAGGTTTATAATGATGCACACACCATGCACAAACACTAATGGTGGTTATCCCGCACTCTCAGGCAATCTGATGCACATCTACATGAATAATAATAATAATAATAATACATTTTTTTTGTTGGAGCCTTTCAAACACCCAAGGTCACCTAACATGATGACATGATCCGGATCAGGTTCCACCGCGGTCCAGGGAGACCTGCTAGGCGAGAAAGCACAAGGAACACATATACAAAGAAGAGACACAGCGTTGCTAGGTAATGAATTGTCCGTGATCCAAAACAAAAAGCGATTTAGATACATTTGTGATGATACTCAAAGCCGATTTGGTATGGCTCGATTCAGCCGAGATTAGGATTTAATAGTTTTCTTTTTTTTTTTTACGAATGAAAGTGTGACTGAAATAAATCAGGAATTCCCTTCATTTTTATTTTAAATACTGGATCAGAAATGCCCTAGAAAATAATGTCACATAAATAATAACACAGGCGGTGTATACACTGGATAATTCTTTGGCCAGTTCCTTAAGAGGATGAATATTTCACTTAAATACTGCTGACTGACTATCGTTTATTGCTTGGTTCCATTTAATTCCTCTGAATGTGGTATTTTCAATAAAAATCACACAATGTGCAAGTAAACAAAACAAAAATGGAGGACATATCTTCAGTAACCGAGGGCCAGATGTATAAATGATTTCCCCACATAAACTGGTATTATAAAGTAAGGATGTGCAGTGAGAATGCACCTCTTGCATCCTTCAGTACAGGTGTACCGCTGGTTTTTGGGTAAGATAGCTACATATGAGGAGGAGATTGAATATAATCTGACTTAATTTTACATTATCAGTGAATAAAACAATAATAATAAGAAGAATCTATGTATCTCTGTCTTTGTGAGTGCACACACTGTAATCCTCATGGCCCTACATAGATTTCTATTCATCTGGCCCCAGCAGTTGTTATCGAGCGCTCCATGAAAGAGTCCTGAAACCTGGAAAGGAGTTAGCATTTATGCACTTCTTTCCTTGTGTAGAAGTCAAAGAGTTTTATAAAATCTTGTTTTTTGGTTAGATGCCAGAAATAAGGCCTGTGGACAAGCTAAATAGATGTTAATGTTTTTTTTCATGGCATGAAATATCTAAATATTCCACTCATTAATTTTCAAGCTTATCTTACTAGCCTACTAAGCACTGAATAGACCAACTTTAGCTTAGTGGTGGTGATGTTGAAGTCATGCGACCGTGGTGAAGTTCACTTATAGCCTACCGTGAGCTTTTTTATTCTGGCAATTACATTTATTCTTCAAAAACCATGAAGTTGCATTCATTTGTGTAGATTATTTTCCTGAACAAAATGCAAAAGTATCATAAATGTGCTACAACATCCCAGTAGCACTCTGTTTTGAGGACAATTAGAAGTAGCATTAGCTGCTATTTCTAGCATTACGTGCCTCGTGTTGATTGTTCCTGTGGTTCTGTCTGTGGTCGTGTATTGATGCAGCTGAATCTGATGTCTGATGGGTCATTTTAACCCCCCTAACAAGCTGTTAACTGCCAAGGTTCACAGTCGTACACGCTGTACCTCCATATAATCTGTCTGATTGTGAGCAGTGGATTTGACCCAGATTGGATATGTTTATTTTTGTTGTCGTCTACGGGAACATCAACAGTCAAGATGCCCGACACCTCCAAGATCACAACAACCATGTCCTCCATTTTTCCCTCACCCTTTTCATAGGCCACCAGTCTGTGCATGTGGGCGTGAGGAGTTTTTGTGTGCGCAGACTTCCAATCAGTGGAAGCTGCGGACAGCCCGTTGCTCCATGCTTGCAGGCTGCCATCTGTCAGCTGACGCTCAGTCGCCACGGCAATCAGAACGCTCTGCGGACGGTCCAATCTGTTCCACCGCAGGTAGGGCTGTGGGAGGGTTGCCATCGCTCTACACACTCCTTTGATTCCTTCTCCCCAATCCGTCCCTTGTAACATCATCGCTCACTGTATCATTATTCCTTGAACTCTTGTTTTATCCCTTTTCTGTCTCATTCAAACACCATTTGATCTAATTGGCATTCATTTAATAATATTGATTTCCTCTGCCCACAAACTTTTACGCGAAGGCTTCATTATAGTCACCTCCATCATCTGGTTTTTAATAAAAAAGAAATGTACTTTTCCATATTGCATGTTGTCAGCTTAGCCCTCTGAATACGGACACTCTAAATTTGAAATGGGAGATATTTCCATAGGCAATCCATAACCTCGAAGCTCAGACCCCAGTCCACAAATCCAAATAATATCACAGCAGAACATAGAGGTGAACCCTGAAAGTACTGATGTCCTGAGCCACCTGCACTGCTTCCCTTTCCTGGCAGGCGCATCACATCACTTGTGTCATAATGATGGCAGTGTGCTAAATGTGGTGCATCAGTGGTCACTCCAGCCTGCTAAATGTGCCACACTTTACCCCAGCCATGCCAGGCAGGACTCTCCCTCTTCGTGCCTCTCATTTGGCAGAATGCCCAACTGTTAATCTGATCAGAGCCATGCTAATGGCAGAAGGCAGCCCTCCTAACCAGACTGCTACCCAGGCCAAGAAGCCTGAAGCAATGGAGGTGACATCTTGAGCTCTACACTCCAAATGAATTATTGAACAGGTCCCAGAACAGAGCTTTAGGAGACTGATTTGGCTTTGCTTTCTTGTGAAGCTACTGGAAAAAAAACGTGAGAACTGTTTTTAAAAGTATTAATCACACCTAGTAAGTGTAAGGTGTAATTCATAGCATTGCTTATTTGCTGTAGTTGGTTTGATTCAGACGTGTTCAATTGTCACACACAGTTTTGTTTTTGCTAAAGAGCTGGACTCGAGCAGATTCAATTGTAGATGCGTTGACTTGGCACCACCTTGCAGTTGGCTTGCGATGTGGTCTACTAGAAACAGCTGTTTATATATATATACTGTATATATATATATATATATATATATATATTTACATATGTTCATTTTCAGTAAACGTTCCTTTAATTAAAATACATTTCACTACTGTAAAACATACAACGGCATATTAGGGCCACTGTAAGGGGAAAAAAACGGAACCGAGAGAGGTGGGCAATATTTTGAGAAAAAAAGTTGCAGCGACTTTAAAACTAGCAAATTTGCTACTTTTAAAGTGGCAAATTTGCTAGTTTATTACGATGCTAACAACGATTCTAACACAAAAGCAGATTGCCTGTCGGTGACATTCAAAGAGGTGGCATGCTCAAAACAAATTTCAGCAATTATTCACAATTTGTGAAGTTTTTATGTTTATCTTGATATACTTGTTGTAACAAACAAGGTCATAATCTGTTTGTTGATTTTACAGTGACACTATAGTGACAGATTTTAAGGAACTATGGGCTTTTAAAGACATGCATGCACAGACTCCCTTGCTCTTCAGAATGCAGTGATTTGACTGACATACTGTGTGCTACATAGTAAAGTAAAGCACACGTTTTTATGTGCATGCTTCATACATGTTGGTACACCCACCCATCTACTGTATCTATCCATCTACTAGGCGGAGCGTTCCTGTGAAACCTCGAGCTGGGCTGTGTGACCACACATGTCTTTCATATCTCAGTACAACATCTTGGGAACAGCTGCCCAAACAAAGCAAAACATGCTGATGGGGCTTGATAGGACTTTTATATGTAATTCCTCCTTTTTATGACTGGCAAATAATAATATGTTCAAGCCAAGGTGATATGACATACACCACAGTCGCAGCAAAAGCCCTCATGAGTCAACATATAACAATGTATGTATGTCAGTGGAAAATTCAGATTTGCTACTTTTATTTTCTGTGGTTTTGTTCTTCCAAGTCCTGAAACTGTTGGATAGCCCACATCCTTTTGCCACACCCACAGCTTGGTGCTTTCATTACAACCAATCTGCATGTCGTCGGTGCCAAAATCACCCACTTGCAATTAAAAGAAGATCATCCACATAAAGTTATGCCTCCCAATTCCTTGTTTTTGGACTTAGTTTAAAAAAAAGTGTCTGCCAGTTCTTTCCCCCTCTGCTGGCACAGTGCTAAAACAAAGTGAGCAGAAGGCACTGGCAGAGTAAGTAGTCCAACATTCAATAACGTCCCCTGTTGTTCGTTGAATGAAGGTTGGTAAAGCTGTGGATTTTGTAAAATCATGGAATACTTTTATACATTTGTTGGTCGGGTGTAATGTTTAAAACTGGCAAGCATCGAGTTTCCACGTGAATATGAAGTTAATGTGGCTCCTACGCATTACCAACATAAAATTAATGTCTGAAAAACATTTTCAAAATAATATTTATTTGTGCTGCTGACCACAGTTATGATAATGCACCATGTGTTTATATGCTGTATAGCTTCAGGCCGTGTTTCCTGACTTTTCCAGCATTTACATGACAATGCCATAAACAAGTTTGGTAACCACAGTTGGGCCTGGCCTCCTACTGAAGTGAATTTTACAGCATCTGTTCAGCATAAGTTCAGCCAGAACAGTGGAGGCATGGAGTTTATATGGCCTACTCTGTGAGCCAAACCACTGTTATTCAAAACCCGACCACAATACACAGTTGGGTTATGAACACTGGAATACACACACGGTCTTTTCTCCCATAGCTTATTCGGTTGGCATTTCCTCTTTTCCTTTACTTTGAACCAGTGGTTGACAGGTATAACTCAAAGCTACAGACCGCAACGTTCGGGCCTCGTGTTCCAACATAGATCAAGGAGAAAACACTTCCTTACACCACATAAGTTAATGGCGACGCCTTAAAAAGACACTGACAAATCACTTCCTGTATCGCCCCCCTTCCAGAACTCAGAAGCTGTACTGTTCTTGTACGCTGATTATGACAAAATAATCCTACATTATGAATATTTTCTCTAAGCAATACAACAAAAGCAAATGTAGTCTGACAGGGGGAAACTGTATTGGCGATCAGAACGTGTTTGGCGTCTGAGGCATCAATGATTGTGGTTTTGTTACGCCCAGGCTGCTTTGAAGGGGTCTGCTTTCAACTAACAAGCTACATTCGGCCAGCTTTGGCTTATGAACTTGAAAACATGTCATTTTTTAAGTTGTTGCCACAGTAACTCCAATGGCCTTATCCTCATACTTCTAGAGCTGCTGTGTCATAGAGATTTATAAGCCGCGTCCAGTCTAAAGATTCATGGGTTAACGAGATGCCATTTAGTAAACGTTTGTATTGGAAATCAGGATTTTAATAGTGTGTTTACTGATATATGGATAATATAGAAAGAATATTACATTAATGTGTAGAAAAAGAGCGTTAGCTGCAGTAATGAATGCTTTGTCAGACTATGGACGCCCAAAAAGTAATGTTTTATCTTATGATATTAACCAGTCACTTTAATTGCATTTGCATTGGTTACTATAGTAAGATAGCTTCTCATAAATTGACTTTTGGACTCAAGATGAGACAAACTGGAGGCATTGCATCTACTGGATGGCTTCAGAAGAAGAAAATGATTTAAGTTAATTTAGGTGTAATTAAATCACACATTCTCTCTTGCTACTGTAAAGACACACTGCTGTGACAAGCATTTATTTTACTTAACTTTATTTAATTTTCAGTAAATACATTTGAGTCTTTTTTGTTTTATTATTCACAAATATTGGTTTTCACACTAATTCAAACAAAAGTAACTGTCTTCTTCTTCTTAGGCCTTTCTCTTCCTTTCGGGACATATAGGCCGTTGATGATTCGCTTCCACCCTCGCCTGTCTTGGGCCATCTTCTCCAGCTGCTGCCACGTCAGTAGCTCCTTCTTGAACTCTTGCTCTGTGCTTCTTCTCCAGGTGTTCTTAGGACGACCTCTCCCCCGTTTGCCCTGTGGGTTCCATGTCGGTGCATGTTTGGTTATTGCTGTGTTGTTTATTCTCAAAAGTAACTGTACGTGATTATTATTATTATTATTATTATTACTACGTGATAGGAACGCTGTTAACGAGTAAACAAAATCAAGACACTTTACTTTATCTGTACAGTGGAAAGAAGAGCGAGAAAAACTAAATATTCTTTATAGGTGCCAATGATCTTCAGGTCTCTCATGTCTCTTTATCATATTTTTTTTTATTCTAGTCTACGTTAAAATGTCTTTTGATTACTTGTTCTTTTGATATGTCAGTTTGTTGTTATGGGTCTCAGCTGGAATGTTGCCAAACAACTCGGATGCAACAGAAACAACATTCGTCTTTCAGCGTGACCATTAAATGATCTCCATCATCATAAATACAAGCTTCACACCTTCCTCTTGACACTGTGGAAAAATGCCTGTGGCTTATTTCCAGCTGTTGTGGTTTAAGCCTTTACAGGATGACTGATGACAGATGAATATTGTGCTCACAGGAGGTAAAAGAAAGCCTTGTTGGGTGTATGGTTACTCATAACTGAACTCTTAGATGCACATTGTTACAAGGGCAGGTTTCTACATGTCACTCTTTGGATTTGTTGATTTAGTAAATGCCTGTCTGTTTATTACCGGCTCACCTGTTGACAAGATGACAAGGATCTCTTGTAAAACTGTCCAAACCATTGAAATAAAATAGAGTTACAATCACAGCTGTAAAGACAGAAAGTGCCACAGAGAATTTCTCAATAATGTAATCAAGTAAAAAAGTAACCCTGAAAGCACAATATTTTAACCACTATAAGCATTTAAAACAAATATGCATAGTTCACAAGTCTTGGGTGCAAGGATGTCTGATTCTCTTGAGAAGTGAGGGGTCAAAATTGTTTGATACCGTAGTAAAATACAGCTGATCTCAAGATACGTAACCACTACCTCACTACATTACAATCCAACACCAATAGAGAAATAACATTTGGGACAAGAACAGATGGGAAATGTTGGTCATTTGTAGTGCAGCCAAACACTAGGCCAAAAAAGACAGTCTAATATGTATGTTTAGCCTATATCTTCCAACTAGTGTGGGCGGGGGGGAGAGCGCACACTGATAGCTTCTAGTCGCTCTCAGCAGCAGGATCGGTCTTTGGAGAGCGCCGCAGCCCTAAATCCTGACGATTGCGCTACACTAAGTATGAAGCTGTCGGTTTTGCGGGTCAGGTTCCACTAACAGGTTGGGTGGGTGAGAATAGGCCAATAAAAAAATCACACTAAATATATTATGCAGTCCCCTGCAGACAGCTGGCTGCACAGCATGGGAGCATGTCTGTAGACGTGCAGGTAAAAGACACTTCTGATACACTCTGGTCCTGACGTTGCAATATAAGGGTAATGTTTGCAGGGATGCAGTGAGTCGTGACCCCCCCACTTTATGGGTGTAGGAAGTGTTACCTTCCTCTCCTGTAAAGACTCTTCCGACTTAGACTTTTGTGCTTTCTGTGCTTTTCCGTGCCCTTTTAAAAACAAAAAGTACAGATTCCATGGCTAATTCAGAGGATGGAATGATGTCATAAACAATTTCTTTTTTGATATTAGTCCACCCTCATTGATATAAGTGTTATATAAAAAATATTTTTGATGATTTAAACTCTTTAAAATCTCTGTAATACGCCTTAATTAATAGGTAATTATCCCCTCATACGATGCTTACTAACTATATTATATATTGGTAAGATGATGTTTTCCGAAAATGATATTCACCTGTTCACACTGCCCACGACGAACGTCATGAACATTTTTAACAGAGTGGCTGTAATGTCACATGTTGCATTTTTACGTGGATTGAGACTTGTATCTGGCTGTATAGGAGAAATAAATATGGGTACATGTTGTAAAGTGGTCGGCTCCTGTCAGATCATGTATTTGAAAATATTAATAGTCTTATTATTCCATATGCATGCACCACAGTTAAAGGTCTCTCTCAAAATCATTCACTCCCATTCAGTTTCCAAGCTGGAAATCAACATAAGAAGATTCTGTCTGAGATTTTTTTTCTCTGTAAATGAGAAGGTGATACTTTCCTTACAGGAAACCCAATGTGAGCCGTGCTAACTGGAAGCAGGTGTTAGGGGCCAGTGCAGTTGCAGTAGTGTGTCTGGTATTTGCATTTCCTCTTCAAAATACAGTTTCCATATTTAAACCACATTGTTTGCATTCTGCAAATATCTCAAATAAGGCAACATAACAATTAAAGCAGGAGTGCAAGAAGAAATTCTACAATTTCTCTGTATTATATCAGAAATATTTATAGTTAAGTTTCCAGTTCTGTTATTTTTCATTCCGACTTCATTCATCAGTCATCATGGATCATGTTTACATTGATCATACTGATGGAAACTGGACTAATTTGATATGTCTTGTCAGTGGCTCTCATTGCATTTTAAAAGCACAGTTTAATTTAATTTGACGTGACTTGAAGGTGACATTTTTTGTGTAGGATAAATGGTTGGAGTCTTCCCTGTTGGTTTACATGTCTATCTGCTGTGCATGTATTTCTTATTCAAAATTCAAGATTGTGGGTGTTGGTGTATTTGATCTCTCATAGTGAACAAACTGTACGCTTCGTGTCTGAGCTGTATAATTAAGATACCTCTGGTAGTGACAGCATGCATACTGTAGGAGGGATGAAAAGCACCCCCCACTCAGTGGTAAAACCCTCCCTACTCCCTACCCCCTCCAGCCCCCACGTCAGCTGCTTCCTTCCCACTCCAAGCTATAGCTGTCACAAGGCGGGACCACAGGGAGCCCGTCGATGGTATTTATAGCACGCCAGCGCTCTAAGTGATAGATGTCACCTTCACGCCATCGCCTCTGGGGCACTGCACCAACCACCCTGCCCCACTAACAAGCTGCAAAGTGCTGCGGAAGCATTGGGACGAGAGGAGAGAGGGAGGGGAGGGAGGGGAGGGAGCTGCATTTGAGGAAGCGAGGGGGCAGAAACAAACACCTGAGTTCATCAGATGTTTTTCTTAATTCTCCCCACCTGTCTTGCTTGCTAATCAGAACAGCCCTTTGGATTGTCTCCTGCTGAGAAGTTTGTTATAAGATAAAGCACCTGTGTTTTTGGCTCTTTCGAGTGTTGTTGCTTCCTTGAAGCAGTAATAGTAGTTATTTCATGGATGAGAGGGAGGGTGATGAAGACGAGCTTGACAACAGGGTATGTTAGCTCATGAATCTCTTGGCTTGGCTCCTGTGCGTGCAACTTTAAAGGTTTCATGCTCAATCTTGATGCAAAATTCACTCTTAAAATAAAAACCATAGTGCGTGACTAACAGAAACAAAGCAATGCGTCATATAAACAGTGATCAAAACAGAAGCGCGCACACAAACGGATACCACCCACAGACAAAACACACATCCATACACAAACTTTTATTTGCTTTAAAGCACTAGCTTTGTTCCACCAGTGCAAAATAAAAACCCCACAGCTGCTGTCACTGTCACAAGGCGTCATCCTCTGACATTTTCAATCATCCCCTTTGACAAAGATATTTTTGGACCAAATAGTCATTGTACTTTGAAGGCGTCTGTACTACAAAATATAATTCAGCTCTCCCTGACAAGTGGAATAAGCTTGTCAGGGAGCTCAGACTTGGGGAAAGGAGCTTTTGGCTGAGGACTCAACTTGCCATTGTTCACATATCTGACCCCAGTTAAAGTTGGTCTTGTGTTCAACATCATCACTGATTTCACAAGTTATGTTCAAGGGTGCATCCTTAAAAAGTACAAATACTTCACTAATGTCCTTTTTTTTTTTACATATGGACTGGTCATAGTAGTGATGTGTTCACTCCTCACTATCATGCATTCATATTACTTAAACCCTGCAGGAAAGCATGAAGATAAGTCCCACTGCTGCCAGTAAGAAATCGGGCGTAGCATGCCACCATGTGATATCATTAATTAAAGCCCTCCCTAAAAGGTATCAAGATGAAAACAACCACCAACAACAACAACAAGTTTAGCAAAAACTATGTAAGTACCAAGATTAATATTCTGTTGACAACCATAGAATTATTTTACACTAACCTCTCTACTCTCTATTTCTCAGGAGAAAAACAGTTTTTAAAGAGAAACCTATTCCCAGGTTGAAAGGCTGTGTTGTGTTTGCAGGCAATGCATATCAGCTGGCATCTTATTTAAATGTGCAATTGTCAATGTCTACACTTAGTAATAGCATTCAGTGTCCAGTACTGGGCATTACATCAGGCTTCGTGTGTGTGTGTGTGTGCGTGTGTGTGTTGAGAGGTTGGGGGGCATAGAAAGCATGCAAGCCCTCCCATGACAGTGACAAAATGGTCAGTGAGTTGCTGAAATCCATCCCTGCCAGGGTGCATGTGTTGACATGGCTTTAATTTAGTTTGCCATATGACACTGTGGTTCTCCTCTCTGAGATAGCAGGGTGGACACGGATATAGGCTGTCAAGCTGGGATAGCATGTTGAAATACTGCATACATGCCAAGTTAGACAGGGTGGGAGATAGAGCTGAGGAAGGCACCGCACTATACAAACTCCAGTTTGCGTTACTTGTACATTCAAACACTCATATTTAACACTCACATAAGCAAATCCTTTTAATTGCAAAAACAAACAGTTTAAAATCTTTGCAAACAAGAAATTTAAACATCCCTGCGGCTGATACAGTGTTCCGTCATGTCTGTTGCAGCTACGGTAGAAGACGTAGAAACGAGGCCTACATGACATCACAGTAATGCATGTGTGTTGTTTTGAGATGTAAATCCATGTCCCTTACGTGCAGTTAATGTTTTGAAATATGTAACAGAGAAAAATATTCCTGAGAGACTAGACTGTCATGTTGGTTTATTTAACAGTACTCCAGCATCACCTGCTCTCGATAATACAAGTTGTATTCCAGGGTGCAGGTTTTCATTTATTTATTGCCTTACAATATTTGTCAAGAAGCATGCAAACACCATGACATGTCGCTGTATGGTTACCGAAGAGAGTAAAAGTAGAAGTGCTTCTGAGTGACTCAGTGATTGTACTGTACGGTGTATCATATCTGTTTCACGGTCCAATGAGATGTGTCTCCTTTTACCAGTTCCTAGAATGATCAGCTGACATAAACTGTCAGGAAGTGTCAGGAAACTTGCGTGTATGTGTGTGCTAGAGCGAGAGTAAGCATGGCCATGCATATATGAGGCTTGTAACTGTGTGTGCATGACTCAGAGAGAGAGAGAGAGACAGAGAGAGAGACAGAGAGACACAGTGGACACACTATCTCCCTGCTGACAAGTGTCATCAACTCCAGCTGCTTGGGGGTCTCTGCTGTTGTACGGGTGTGAGGGGGCAGACTGGAGTGCTACTGCTGCTGGAGGGCGATGGGAGCAGGGACTGGGGGGTTGTTGGGACGTTGGCAGTCAAACGGGGGAGGGAGGTGACAACAGGGCTGTGTTGAATGCAACCAGCAGCCCCCCCAATAGCAATCCAGGTTTCACCCCAAGCACCGAAATGTGCACCTGTCGTTTCCTCTTAAACCGCCCTCAACCCCCTCTTATACCCCTTCAGAGAGGGAGTTAGGCTAAAGCGGAGTGCAGCAGCCCTAGTTTAAAGGCCACTGGTACAAAAGTAAAACTACATAACTGTGGCATGTTTGCTTAGATTAGATTTGCATTGTCAGATGTTTTGAAGCAGACCAAACCAAAGCCTTTACACCTCTATATATAGGCGGCGGGCTCCACCACAAGTCACAGAGGGATGCAGCTTGTTTCGTCTGCTTTTATAGCCGTCGTGCTGGCCTATAAAATGCCACGCAGTGTATCTTGTGCATCGCAGCCTAACCTTGTTTAGCTGTGCTGATGAAGCAGGATGCAGCGTGGCGTTCCAGTGCTGTGTGGTCTCCTTGGGTGATGTTTGGGGTTATTAATAATCTCATTTTCGCTGCTCTGATTAAATCAGCAGTCGTGGGTAGTTCATGTTCTGGACAGCTGCCATGCTTTCTCCTGTTAATTAATGGATGGCTTATTGTGATCTCTCTCTCTCTATATATAAATAATACCAATGTGCTCCATGTTGCCTTCACTGAGTCACTGTGCAGGTGGACAACAAACCTTGTCAGAACACACAAGCTTAACTTTGACAGAAACAGGGGTCGAGGGACTGCCAGTTAAAGCTAGTTTCACTCCACCCCCCCACCCCTCCATAAATCTGCTTGTGTCCATCAACAATGAAATGCAGCTGGCACATATCACGCACACCCACCCTGCACACTGACACCAGGAGTCGGGTTTGCCCGAAGTGTGAAAATAAGATCTGCCAGCTTCAATAAATGCCTCGGAGTAGTGCGATCAGTTAGAGGCTTTTCAGCTATGTGTGGCCTTCTCTGGCTAAATTGTCTCATTAGCAATAGGGGACCTCATATTTGCAGCACAGTTTAACACCATTCAGATTTACACTTAGACGGCCTGGCCAGATCAGGGCCCCCTGTCACTCATCGGGTATTGAGGGTAGTCTAGGACCATTTGTGTTGAAGTAAAATAAGAACGTGTGTGTGTGTGTGTGTAGTAAGTATAAGCCCTCTGCACTGACGACGTGTCAGAAGCATAATGAATCCAGATACATGATCTCAGGTCACTGTGGTGGCTCTCGAGATGTCCATCCTAGAGTGTTTAGGCATTCTGGGAAAAATCCCCCCGTGACCTCTGAGGTTATTAGACATTTTATAAAGAGCTCCATCATCAGTCCATCTTCCCTACCTCTGGTATTGGATCTGAATGACAGGTTAATTTGAAGTGAGGCATATTTATATGTAAACACGTAAGAATACCAGATCAATGTCAGTCAGTTCAGTCTCTTTTCTTCAGACATTTAGCGATCAATAGCAGCTTGAAGCCTGTTTGTTCATTTAAAAAAAGTGTTCACTTATTTATAGTTAATTTATTCCACTTGACTGTGCAGAAGTACCTCTTCTGCATATATTTAGTTTCAGTTCATATTCTATATTTTTGTCCATTTCCAAGACAAATTGCTTCTTTTCTTGTTTGTAGTGCCAAATAGTATTGAATCCGGAGGCGTTTGAAAAACAGAAGCGCCGCTGAAAGTGGCATAATATATACAATATTATGCACAAGCTAACAGAGACATATGGCTTTGGATTCAGGAGCTAGATATTCCCAGGCTAACACCAGCAGTTATCTCCAATGAGGACTCTGTGATGAGTACAGGCACACAGCACTGGCCAGGTGGCTCTTTGGAAGATAGTGCCAAAAGATGAAACCACCTCAGTGTCAGCATTTTAATTTGATCTGCCATGTGCACATATGTCTTTAAAGTCTACGGGGAGTCGCTTAGCCATTGATGTGCTTCACCAATGGTCTGCAGTCGTGCAGGTTAGCACTGCAGGCTAATCTGTAGTGAGTCGCTCCCAAAAGCCCGCGCCAAGTTGGTGGCAGGATGAGTGATCTCCTCTCCTCTGATCCCCGGCCCTCGGATGCCCACCCTGTGCCAACTATTCAGCTCCTTTGTAATGGGTGCCAACATGCCCAGACTGGTGAAGGGGGAGCAAAGAGAACTAAACAGGATTTGAGCAGCAGTAGACCTCTAGTGCTAGATATTAGGCTGTAGGCACAGCCAATCCAGGACTGGCAAAATGTCATTGGGGCAGCATCCTGGTTCACAAAAAAACAACAGGAGGGGTGGGGTGGGCAGGGTTGGGGGGTGGAGCAGTGTGATGTCTCACTATCGCATTGATCACACTGACTAGAAGGCCATGTCCTCCCTGGTATTTCATAGTTCAAGACAACAATATTTGATCTCCTTTACACATTAACATTAAGGATTTCAGTCATATTTGGTTAGGTCAGATAGGCTCTGGAATATTAAATCATCCATCTTTGCTTTCAACATCTCAGCCTTTCTAACCCTCCGGTGTGAATAAACTTCTTTTTAAAATTAAAAAAAAACTATGAACTTCTCGGCCATATTATTGGCATCGGCCATGAGAAGCATGCAATTAATTGGTATTAGCTGAAAAAAATCCATATTGTGCATCTCTAATAATATTCAAATTGATAGATATTAATCAACACCTACATAACCGCATGGCATTTCTTCTTATAGCAGTACATTCTATAATTTTGTCACACTGTGAAGACATTTTAAATGTTTACTATCGTATACTAATATCTGTTTATATTCGAAGGTAAATGTAAAAGCGATGTCTTGCCATATCAACTGCAGTTAATTTAGAATTGGTCTCAATGCACTCAACAACAAAACATATGACATTGTACATTCATACATAAAGCAGTTACCATAAATGCCATAGTGCAACCAGATGGCCATTGCCCTTAAAGTGTCAAGTAAGTTAACGTGCATTTAGGATTCAGATTGCTTCAGGATAAGTGCTATTGTGAAAGTGCGATGTCTTAGTCTTAACACTGGATCGTTTTTATCCCGTTCACACTGAATGTGAATGTGGTATAGCTCAGAAATATTGGGGTGTACACAGTTATTTTTGAAGCTCTTTTCGTCGCATCACCATTATGTCTTTTCTACAAGCTTTTCAAACTTGAACTTACAAGTTTGGTTCAGAAAGGTAAGTATAGTATCTAGTGTTGTCAGCTGCTGTTATATGAAAAGCCATCAGCTTCCCAGAATACCTCTGAGTTAAAGGCTTTTATGTCCGTGCATCAAATCCACATGTGAAGAATATCCTACACTCATTAACACAAAATAAGTCACCAAAAATTCTGAATGACTCTAAATGTATAACAGGACCAACCTGAAGGAAAGCATCTATATTCTTCCTCTTTTCGAGAAGGACCTAACTCCATTTTCAGAGTGAATCATGCCCAGGAAACACAGCATCTCATCCATTCAGTGTCAGAACAATTCCACCATTAGAGGTTTGTGAAGAGCCCTTGAGAGCGCTACATTGGCGATGGAGTTCTCGCTCCTCCTTTCTCCTCCACTCCACAGCCTGCCCACATTAACTCTCCAGCCCATTCAGCTGTGATTAGAAAAGCCTCTCGGCTTCCAGAGTTTGCAATCATTTGACCATAATGAATTCCAATCACTCCCTCCTCCTACCCTTTGCTCCCACTTGTACTTGACAAGTTATAAGGAGGAGAGTGCAGATAGAGAGCGTGAGGCAGTCATAGTGAGTGAAGTATTCAGCAAGAGAATCATACACTGGAGGAGAAACCTGGAAAAAAAAAGGCTAGGTCTGAATGTAAGGGATAAATTACAGATGTCACAAAAATATCCAATGTATATCAAAGGATATCAATGTGTTAAAGATATAATATGCAAAAAAAAAATCCCTTTCAGTCATCAGTTCTGACCTGCTAGAAGTGCAGTGACCATGTCCTCGGCCCTTGTTTTGTCTTTTCTTACTTTGCTGTGTTTGTGCGCTTGATGAGCAATAAGCAGAGTTTGCAGCTGGTTCTCATTCCCAGGTCAAACTCTGTCACTTTGTCACAACCGAAAATACACTATTTTAGAGGATGAGTCAGTTCAGTGTGGATAGATTATGAAACGCTACCACTGTCCCTATGCTACTGTAAAGGCTAACAACCTCTGTAGTCTTGTTTAACCATTTGTTCGCAACCACCACCTTAAGACGTAAAAGTTTCATAAAGTAGTTTCTGGTATTTACTGACACATTTTTCGTTGAAGAGCAAAACAAGAAAATCTCTTAAGTTTATGATATTAACACAACCTTATTTCAGGCATCTATTCCAACCCAAATTGACAAGGGCACTAAAAATGCTGTTTTATGATTAAGTTAGCGCTCTACACAATGGGCCTTTTTTGTCAACCATAAATAATAGAACAAACACATGCAAATGATTTTCTGTTTTCTGTCTTTGAGTGAAATTGTGATTTCCACTTCAACTGTTTCTGAACTGACTGGGAGACTTTATGGTTACTCTCATGTTTGTTGATGAACAAGTTGTTATGGTCATGCTGTTGGCTGTATATTATTTAATAACAATAACAATACAATTAAAGCATGCTGTGTTTTACGTGACATTGCTGCTGGATTTGTTTCACTTTAAGAATGTTATATCCACTTGTGTTATGCCAAAGCAATTCTCAAAAAAAAAAAAAAGAGTTGTGTTTAACGCGCTGCAGTCTCCCTGTTGTTCTCTACGGCACTTTCATCACCGTGTCACTGTGATGATGCTGACAGTGCTGTGGTGATGACCTTTCCCCATTGCCATGCCAACATTTCCAGGTCCCTCTGGCCAGCAGTGTCCCTGTCACCTATAATCAGCACCACAGTCTGGCCACCAAGCTGCCCTCTGAGTAGGACCAGTTGAGACACAAGACAAGTCCTGGGAGTCGGGCAGTTTGTCCGTGAATATAAACGGGAAGGTTGTGAATAAGAGTTACGATGGCTATGTTTAAATAGTAACCTCATTATGGGTCATTTGTTTGCTGTATGATTTATGCAGTCAGTCAGAAAAGGTATGCATGATGAGAAAGTATGAAAAACTGTGGTAGCTAACTGTTCTCTCATGACAGAGCTGTAGGTGGTTTACGTACCCAACCTAGTAGCAGTCAGAAGTTGCCTTCTTTTTATGCCTCTGGCAGTGACAGCCATTGCTGGAGGCATTATGTTTTCTTGCTGTCTTTCCGTCCGTCCGCCAGGTTCAATCTCTCAATATCTCAGGAACACCTCGAGGCAATTTCTTCACATTTTGGCACCAACATCCCCTCGGCCTCAAGGATAAACTGATTTGAATTTGGTGGTCAATGGTCCTTGGGACCTTTTGGGTCAGAAGTCAAGAACTGATATGTTAACCATGACAATTTCACATAAATGTATAATAGTGTTACATTTTGGGCAGACATGGATGTAAACTGAGACCTGACCGTGGAGGCAATTCAAAAGCAAGGCAGTTGAAACCAACTAAAAGTAAAATTAATACAGTGATTTTTTTGTCTGTTTTTGTAGCACTACATTTTGATGTTTACACTTATGCACCCATCTGAATTCTGCTCGTATTGCGGGTAAAGGAACCAGCTTTATATAACCCCATTTATGTTTTTCACTCATCTAAAATGAAATAAATAAAATAAAAAACTCAATTGTATAACTTAATGGCATACGCAAGTCAAACTGAGCCATCATTAATATTGTTGGTTGTACCTGCAGCTATGACATGTTGAGATATGTCACGGTGGAAAAGATTTATTGTCGTCTTGTGTAACTGTATCACAGTGCTGACACCGCCATCTTTTGTTTGGACAAGTGTGTGTGTGTGTGTGTGTGTGTGTAGTGCTGTTCCACACTATATTCTCTGCAATGAGAAATGGGATTGATGCTATGGAAAGCTTTGTGATGTAGCCGTAGCTAACAAGGATCTGAAGCTGCTTGGGTGAGGACTGATGGCTTCTAACACACACAAACCCACACCGGACCAGGTTGGCTCTGGCACCAGATCATGGATGTATTGAGCCATGTACACGGCTACCCTGATCTCTCTGGAGAAGGTGACAGACATCAAACTACTGTGTGTGTTTGTGTGTGTGATGTCTGACTGGGGCTGACAGTCCAACCCACATCTTCAGGGTGTGGTTTGTTGGTGATGACTGCTGACATGTAAACACACACAGCCGCTCTCAAAACGCATTGGTTTGCTCATGCAGAAACATACATCTGCACCGACAGCTCTGAGGTTGTGTGCGGGTTCAAGTGGGGATAGGACCGGCCATGTTTACGCGATTAACGTCTCGAGTGATTGATTTGAAGCTATGAATTATGAAACAACTGCAAATTATATAAATGTACGTTTGCTTTGGATGCTTGATGCTTGGATGATAGGTGAATATGCTGTTATTTTACTAGGAGCGACAGCTTATCTCAAGTCTTCGTCTTTGCTGCGGTTTGAAAAAGCCTACAGTTCTAGTTGTGAGTTGATCAGATTTCATTACTTTCAAAGCTGCATTCTGTAGTTTCAAGACCGCAAGTAGTATGTGGCAGGAGTTTTTGTTTTTTTGCTTTCAGTTTTGTGGTGATAAAGTCGTCTCTTTCACTGACGCTGGTTCCAAGTAAATGTGGGTGTGATTGACTTTTTTATTTTTTTTTATTTTCGTGACTAGAGACTTAAACACATTCCTGGCATCCAAACTGGAAGAGAGGCTGAATGAATACATTATATTGCATTAGTAGGAAAGAGTGTCAGCTGGGGGAGTTGGGCCGAGCTTCAGTAATCAGAGCAGCAGGCAGTTCAGCGGGCCAAGAGGAGAAAACAATTCCTCTTTAGGCAACGCTGGTATTCCTAATGTAGCTGAGTTGTCCCTATACTTGTGCAGGTACTATAATAAAGACATGGGGGCTCCCTAGTTCCAACCTGCGCAACCCAAGGCAGCAACAAATCTTTATTATTCTCCAAATCATCAATGGCAGCGCATCAATCCTTCTGTTTTTACCTTTCAGAAATAAAAGCCCAACTTTAACTTCACCAAAACAGCTTTTGCTAGCTTTACGTGACAAAAATACATGACCCTGCTGGTCTTGGGTAATATTAATTACAACTAATAAATAATTTCAACACGTTTTCAGTCCAAACTCGACAAATAGCCAATGCTTGGGTCAGTAGGTTGGTATTTGACAGTTCAGAGTGAGAGCAAGTTGGTATTTTCCAATTTCAACTTGCATAGCAAGGCAAATACGGGCTCTCTGGGGATTGATGTCGGCAACAGTACTCAACAAAAGTCTGCCCATGCTGACATTAATTATTTTCTGTCTGCTCTCGGCAGCTCCGTTTACTGTGTAGATACTGTGTGGATGAAATAGTAGTAAAATCTATTTAAAATAGAAAAGTCATTAAGTGGAAGTTATCATAAATATTGTGCCTCTCCAATGTAGCGGTAAATAGGGCCCAGGATGAAAATGACTGGAATTATCCTTTAAGTTATGTTTTTATTTGCGATGAATGTCTTCTGACTGTGTAATGTCATTTCCATTAAGTGTAGTAACACTCGCAGCTTATGGGGAAACCCAAACCGCCCGAGGACAAATGGAAGCAGGAGATGGATCAAAGTAAATGTGCCATCTAGTGACACATTCCTTTTGCTTTTATGATCTTTTTTTGTATAAACACTCTGTAATTGGGAAGATTGTCTGATAATGGATGAGTAGCGGAGACGGAGCTTGGGTACTTGAGAGATTTCTATTTTGTGAGTGTGTTTATCTTATGTAGGGTGTGTGTGTGTGTGTGTGTCTGAGAGAGTCATTGGTTGCTTGGCAGCAGTGGTGCTAGGTTCATTACCCTCCTAACGACAGGCTGATGGAGGTGCCTTAAGAGGCTCTCCTTTCTCTCGCTCTCCTTCTGTTTCTCTTTCCCTGCTTTCATCTTCAAGACACATCTCCTGCTGATTGCCATCTCTCAGTGACTTCACAATACCAATATTGAGAGAGCGAGAAAGAGGAGGGAAACACTGCTGGCCACCTATACTTCATTCAGTCTCACCTTATTTCCCATTCCTATTCTGTCTGCCTGATCTAAAGATACCTGTTTCCATTGTGAAGCAACATTGTTTTGTGTCAAATTTGAAGCCGCCAGTCTTAAACACTCCAAACACATTTAAATAAATCAGTGCTAACAATGCCATGCGCATGCATATCCACACTTAGTATATGCAGACACCATACGCATGCAAGCGTGCACAAAGTGCTCCGATATTCATGTCAAAATCCAATTCAAACCAAGAGCTCGGGTCTGTTTTTGTGTGTTCTGTCATTTACATTATGAAAAAGTGTTATAGGAACAAAAAGGCCTGGCACGGCACGCTGCTCTGCTACCCACAGATAACATTCACTTATTAATTTGTTCCCATCATAACACAGCCAGATTGTACATTTAAAGCCCATGTCAGCCGATGTCACATGCTTCTATTCATTTCTCAGAGAAATGAGGGGGCTGAAATGCCCACCGCTTGAAGAATTCACTGGAGAATTTTCCCGCGATGGTCGCAGAGAATCAAATGAGGAAAAACACACATTTGCTTAAGTATGCACTCGGAGCTTTTCGTTTCTAATGAACCATCTGGCCTGTGTTCTTCATACTGCAGAGCAGAATGGTTTATGATAGGGATAAAAACCGTGAATAGAAGGCAGTTGGCCTGTGCTCCTTCATGCCTTTAGTGCTTTTTTTTCAGCTCTATAGGATCGTTAATTTAACTTGTTGTATAAAGCTTTTAAGAACCTTAAAAACATATGAATTAAAAATTAAAACATATTATAACATGTAATATTATTATTAAAAACAGGCAACATTATTATTATTATTAGTTATTGCATCCTGTGTTAGGTCAAACTTGAAGTGTGTGACAGTTGGCAGTCATGCCAGCCAGAGCTCAAAATGAAATGTTTAATGTCAGCTACATCGCGTCATTAAGTGCCAGAGCTTACCGTTATTTTTTTTTTCAGGAAAATCCTCTAATCTGAAGAGTGGTGGGCACCAGGAATGAAAATGTATATAAAAACACAAATAATAAAAACATCTTTTGGACATGTTGGCGAAATAAAAGTGCACTGAATCAGATCAAATGTGTGTACGACTGTTGTATCCGAATGTAAGCGGCTGTACGCCTCGTGTGCTCTTTGGAAATAACCCAAACACCACCTCCCCCAAAAGTCATAATATTTCTGGAGCTGCTTGTAATGATGTTTCATCGGAGGCCTTCTGGCTCTGCTCCATTCCATCGGCACAAACACAATGCATTGTTTTTGTAACTGTTCACCCGCACTCATCTTTGCGATATCCCTTCCTCCCCTCCCTCGCTCCTACTATCTTTCTCTGCCTTCTCTTCATTCCATTAGTAAGGGATTTCCAAGGCCCTGGCAGCAAAAGCCCATTTTCTCCATTTTCCCCCTGTGGCCTCATCATCAGGATTCAGCAGCGCAGCCTCGAGCTAATGTTTTTAATTCAATCCCAGCAATCCATATCTAAGCACCCATTCCTTTCTCTTCCTCCTCATTTCAGATGGGGGAGGGGGGGGGAGGTTTGAGGGAAAACCGTGTATGTGGTTTTAGGTGTGTGTGTGGAACACTTCTTGAACCTCAGGGTTTACATCTGGCAACCCTCGATAGGAGCGGTGAAGAGTCACGCCCGTGCCCTCCTGGAAAAGACGATTCAAACCTGCGTACGCGCCATCACACATGAAAAATTCAAAATGTTTGGGAGAAAAACAGGGATCTTGACAAGTGTGGAGAAACAGTGGGCAGCACTATTTTTGCTAGCATGCCTTATGTCCTCTTGTGCCAGAGGCGAGCCGTGGCACTGACTATTTATACATAACAAAACACAAATGGGTCTGGCCTTTGCTTTACGCCTGCTGAACTGGAGTGCTGTCTGGAGGAGGTAGACGATGTGTGAGAAAAGGCAGCAGTGTGTATAAACATGAAGAAGTGTGTGTAAATGTGTGTGTGAGTGGAATATAATCATGCTCCAGTGCCTATAGAACTCAATCATGTGTGCAATGGGTTTTTATGAATTAATAAAGCCGGCTTCTGAAGCAAAGCAGGGAGACGTGCCGGAGAGAGTGAAGGTGGATGCTGGAAAAAAAAAAAAAAAAGAAGGAATAGCAACAACAACAAAAAAAGAGATGAGGAAAGGACACACAGAGAGAAAAGAACAAGGGATACTGTTGTGTTTTTACCAGCAAATAAATCAACAAGCTAGCCCCTTGGCCAAGCAGCTAGTCAGTCAGCCAAACAGAAATGCAGCCTCCACAGTATACTGTGCTAACACTGTGCTGTGTACCGCACACACACACACACACACACACACACACACACACACACACACACACACACACACACACACACACACACACACACACACACACACACGCCCTGTCGGTCCAGATGACTATCATTACCCAGGTAAATACATCTGGCCTTAGGAGCCAGCCACACTCTCATCGCTTCTCTCTCTGGTGATGTGATTTCTCTCTCTAACCTTTTTCACGCTCCACCTCCTGCCCATTACTTTGCTCCAGACAGAGAGACCGACAGAGGGAGGGAGAGAGAGAGAGACCGCCCATCCGTGCTGCAGAGATTCTCCTGCTTCATCAAATGAGCAATTATTTCTGCACAATCATATTTAAATTGTCCTGTAGCAAAAGACACTATCGGAGGTCGGTGTATTTTGTTTTATCTTTGTGTCGTCTCCTCTCGCTGCGCCCCCTCCCTCTGTTCGACCATCTCTCTCTCTCTCTGTCTCTCCCCGGGGTCTGCTCCACAGATGAGTCCCCTAGTTACAACATCACTCATTGATTTAAGAACTGCCACAGGCATTGATCGGAAACAGCCATTCCATCCTAGGGTGCAAAAAAAGTAATTTCAGCTCGCTAGACTGCTAATGACATATTGAAATGCACCCTGCCACCCGGCACATACAGATTCCCTCCTTGGATCACCTGCATTCAATACTTCTTAGATGTCTACTGGGTGTATTAAACCAATAGCAGTGTGATTTTTTTTCTCTCTCTCTCACTCACTGAATTTAAGTGACAACGCAGCTTATATTTAAATTTAGCAGAGTTGATTAAATAATCAGCGATGCAAATCATCCACAAATGATACTGCGATGTTGTCGACGTTTCGGCGTGATGGAGAGTACCACTGATTAGTGAGATTTGTGAGTAGGTGGTGTTTGTGTTTTGTGTATTTTGAAGTAATATTGTGGCTCATTAGCAGTGATAAGCCACTGTTTCAACCCTAGCTAAGACGTTTACGTTGGAACTGTAGCTTCTTGGTTTCAAACTCATCCTATAATCTTTTCTATCTCTCTTGTTGTAAACTGTATGGAGGTGCTGAAACGCCATGACATTGATCTTTGAAGGAGATTTAATGTTCAAAGTGTTGGACACTAACAGATGCTGTGTTAAAGTGGCATGTGCAGTCTGAAAAACCTCCAGAACGACGGGCACTTGTTTTTAGAGGGGAAATGGGAACATTCACATGTCCCTAAAATCTTAGTGCTGAACAAGTGGAAGGTTTGAATAGTCTAATGGAAATACTGTCCTTCAGTCTGGTTAGCTGCTCCATTTAGTCTAGCTCCTCGGGGATCAGTGTAATTAATGCCCATTTAGAAACTACTTTGGTGCTTTACACTAAGAAAGGTATTAAGAAAAAAAGGGCATTTACAGACGCCCATTCCCTTGTACTGCTCTGTGTATCGCAGAGCAACTTGTAGGGATACTCATTAATTAAAGGGAAACATTAAATGCACCCCTGTTACACACTTACTGTTTTTATAGTAAGTACACTTACTGTACTCTTCTTGCTGTGTAGGCCTGTAACAGATTTCAGATGACAGAAAAAACAGCTCAAAGGACCGAAATTCAGAGTAAATATTTAAAATGTGTTGCCTCCACAAGGCTCTCAACATGGCGACCGGGGTGCTAAGAGTGTTTACCTGAGGGGGAACCGGATGCTGGACGATATGCTTCCACGGCGACGCTGTTGGTGGGGACGGGTTATCAGCGGAAACTGCCTTGTGAGCGCGAAGCAGAACGACCGCGATTAGTTAACAAACAGGGACTCGCATGCACGCCTGGCTGGACCAGCTACATAAACAAAGCACACACAAGCTCCGATTACAACAGAGGGAGTAAACATTACTCCGCGGTGTCTTTACATAGTAAATAGTCGTGTGCTGCTGTATTAATGCTCTGAATTTCATATGGAGATCCTCTGAGGTAGCATCTTCTCAAATGTCTCCGTGATGAAATACTCACTTTTGAGAAGCTGGAACAGGAGATTTCTTTTCTGATGGATGCCTAAAATATTATGAAATCCTTTCAGAATACACATGAAAAATGATTGTGTATAATTAGAAAAATTCTAAGGAATGATTTTGGTTTTCATGTAGATAGAAACAAGCATCAGCACAAGTGAAATGTTCCCGTCTTGCTCTGCTAATTGCTCTTTGGGACATCTGCAGCCACATAAGTGCCAGTATTGATGCAACTGCAAGTCAATAAGCCATACCATCTTCTGTCAATACATCTTAATGGTATCTTTAACTAGAATGTGTATTTAGAAAGGCACACCAAGTGTGTCCTGTGAAACCTCGTCTAATGGTTAACAATGTGTCCCTAATGAAACTCCTTTTCTGGAGTGTGGCTTTAAGTTGAGCAAAACATGGAGGAGAGTACTCCGCTATTGATTTCCACATTGGAAGAGATGTCCATTAGTTGGGGTGAATTAGTCTCTTCTCTGCCCACACACAGTCTAACCAATACCCTAATTGCGGTTTCCCTAGAAACCACAGAGAAGAGAGACGTGGCACACAATTCCAGACACTCGCACACAATTTTCCGCTAGATTGTGGAGTCGGTTTGGGCGGTTTCAAAAGCCCCACTAGACACGGGGGGAATGATGGGAATAAGACATGGAGAAGAAGAGTCAGGGGGGTTGTGGGCGTTGATATTGAATGATGAATGACAGCAGCCTCGGCCTGGCCTTCTCAGATGGATTCATTATGGGGGCCGGCCAGGTAATATAAGGACTGTCAAGGAAAACGCTAACAAAACAGTGGAAATGGTAGCAGATAAAAAGGAGGCCATGTGTGTGTTGGTGTGTGTGTGTGTGTGTGTGTGTGTGTGTGTGTGTGTGTGTGTGTGTGTGTGTGTGTGTGTGTATGTGTGTGTGTGTGTGTGTGTGTGCACGCTCCTGCCCTAGAGCGGTGGTGGAGAGGTGACCCTGCCATGGTAATGATGTGCTGAGGATTACAATTTGATTGAACATCGCCACAAGGGTTGTTTCCTGCCCACTCTAATGACAGCTTGTTGCTGCTGGGACTGCTATACAAGGCCCACTTGACACACACACACACGCACATATATACACACATGCCACTTTTCTCCTGCTCTTTAGCACTCTCTCTCTCTCTTCCTGTTTTCCTGAAGCCACTGCTAGCTGAAGACATGCAAAAGAGAGCTGGAAGAGACAGTTATGAGAGATTAGAGGGAAGACGGGGAAGAGATGAGTGAGATGTATGAGAATTGTGCAGCTTGAAGACAAATTTAAATAATAAAAAAGAGGAGAGAGAGGTCTGAAAAATGACTGAGGAGCTGATCAGAGAGGCAGACAGAGAGAGAGAGTAAGAAACGGCATAAGAGAGAGAAGTTTGAAAGTGGTTGTCTGGGCAGATAAGTGTCAGGAGAGCACCTCTGACATCACAGGTACCTGCAGTTTGCCTTGTCTGCCTGTCTGACTGCATTGATTCACTGCTTCACTGAGCCAACAACAGCTGACTGACTGAGTTGCTCTGTCTTGCTGACAAGATTTTTTTTTCTTTTTTTTTTTCTTCTTCCGACACCGAGGATGAAACAGTTCCGATGCTTTAAGTTGTTTCTTTTCTCTGATGTTCTCAAAAGAACTGCTAAAAAGCTGAAGAACACTCGCTCTGCTGTGGGAGAATGCCACACATTTCACCTCCTCTTCTCTTTTTTTCCCCCTACAAAGAACAATTACACAGGCATTTATCTCGCTTACGCAGCTCGAAACTCTCTCTGTCTTGTCAGTGCTAACTACCTGCTGTTGTAGCAAACACATGTCTAATTAATTAGACAAATGTGATACTGTCATCGAGGATACGTGTTTGTCATCGCATCAGGGAGCTGAGCATAAGCCAGCCAAGCAATTAGACAATCAGACAGACAGACGAACTGTCAATCAGCCAATTAAGACAGTGAGTCAGTGTGCACATGGCTGCAGGTGAAGTACATCCACCTCCATTATCTGGATCTTAGTACACACATGCCATATATCATATGTTCTGTCCTTCACGTGCACAAATATGCATAATGTTAGTCTTATAATCACCACATAAGCCACGATGTATCCACACGGTTGCATAATGAAGAAAAGACTGGATTTAACAATGAGAGGAAGAGTGATATGGAGATGGATGATTGAGTTTAGCCAGTTCACTAAATCCGTAAGAACCGTTTCTCAAATCTGAGCCGGTGCTTAAAATTCAGTGGGTCGTCGTTACGCTGGAGGATTAGGTTCCTGCCGGAGTTCCTGCTGATTTGCGAACCGGTGCTCACTGTGTAATTTATTATCACCTTACATCGAATAATATGAGGCATGGCAGGGAAGCCATGTTTGTATGACTAATTACGTTTTAGGTGTTGTTTTCTTGTGACGAATCATTTTGTGACAACAAAATAATGTTTAACTCTTTTCTTGCGATCATAATGTAATTGTTCTGGAACTTCTGTAAAGATTGCACGATATTGAAAATTAAATTATCTTTGACTTTTTATTTAGAGAAACAGAGGCCTTTCCCTTCAGTTGATAAGATAATGTGAAACAACATACCTATTAACAACTTTTAGCCATGTTCATCAATTATAACAATCAATCCATCTGCAAAGGCTATATTGTTATGCTGCTGACTTTCTTTTCAGTTTATTATTTCAGTTTTCCCGTTCCCCATTACCACACACGGCAGCATCATGACTCTGTTTTGAATGGCACTTGTGGGCAGCTGGAGCACCAGTCTTACCAGTAGGCAGTACTACAACATATCATTTGGTGGCTCTCCAAAAAGAGAGTGTTTCCCTTCTTTTGGCCTTTTGAGCTTTTCTGTCCCAATTGATCCAAACCTAAAAGGTTATGCCGCCATTTCACAGTCCTAACAACTACAATTAGAACATGCCCCAATTATTTCCCCAAATCTCTCTTAAATGTTCATAATCTCTTTTGTTACACAAACTGTCTGCAGTGTTTCCCCCCGTTTCCATGTGTTGACTCATTTACAGAAAATAAGCTTTAATCCTTCTCTTGTGGCAGGGTTTTTCCTGAAAGCTCTGAGAAATTTGAAAATAAGAGGAAGAAAGGGGGCAAAGTGCTTCAAAAAAGCACTTGTCATTAATGGAACTAAATCACTGCTAACAATGTTTCTGTTTGCCAGGAAATTCCTTATCTCCCATTTTTTTTATTAAGAGAAGAGATTAGAGCTACAGTACCTGCTCAATTTCCAAAAAGCAACCTGTAATCACACACGTCACATTATGTAAACGGACAATACGTATACAGTGCCAAGGTTTTCAGGTTTCTGTGGACCACTTAGTCCCTAAAGAGTCTCTCTCCTCAATTGAAGCCCCCCAAATGGTAAAATGGTAGAATTTAATTTCATTATTTCAGATCCCAGCAATAAGAACAGGGTTGAGTAGAGTTAACCGCCACCATAACTGCTGATATGTTCTAGGAAATGATTAATCACTAGCCATAAAATATCCCACGCCGTGTAGTATGCGGTTGTGGACTTTTTGTCAGTTACCAAAATGGGAATTAAAACAGGAGGTGTCCGATGTAACTGTACCACACGATGCAAAACAAAAGAAAGGAGAAGTATGGCACGGAGGCTGGGTGAGGAAAAAGGACTGCCAAGCAGCAGAGGAGAGAACTGACACCCATGATTGGGTCCATACCAAAGAGGCAAATAAAAGAAGCCCCCTAAGCCCTTGTAATCAGTAGAGGAACAGACAAGGCCGAGCTGGTTTTTCCTTCTTAAGCCCTGGTGGAGTTTGGGGTCCAATGTTAGTCTTGTAGGGGGGCCCTGCCAAATGGCAGCACACATCAAAGTCTTTAGCTGTTAGCCTCCTTGCCTACTCACGTCAATGTCCCAGGGATTAGCATTAGCATAATTGAGGTTTATGTACAGATGCTTAGTGCAAGGGCTTGATGGATCACTATTCTGGAATGGGAACGTGTTGTGTAATGTGGATTTTGCATCCATTCTGCTTAAGACTATGAACACCACCCCCGTAGCCTATTACACCATGTAGAGTGTGTGTGTGTGTGTGTGTGTGTTTGTGTGTGTGTGTGTGTACGCACAACAACAGCCACGCTCACACAGTAACACACACACACACACACACACTTTCTGTCTTTAGTTCAATTCTGAGAGAGTGAAGGAACACAGGAATGTAATAGGCGAGCTGTGGGAAGGTAAAATAACTATCCGTGCACTGAAAACCCAAAGTACAAATCCGTACTGGCATTATAGTTGATATATCTTAATGTAACACACTTTCACATTTATACTCAAAGGAAAACCTGCTTTAAATCTGCACTCAAGCAGGTTGGTTGTTTTTAAAGTTGAAAGTCCGTGACTGGAAATGCCTTATAATACAGCACAGTGTCACGGTGCCCATTCATGTTGTCATACATGCACATGTAGACCCTTTTAGAGTTTAATTTTAGCCTGCTTGGTTCTTTAACAGGGAATTTCCTGTATGATCCCAGCCACCAGTCTAAAGCCACCATTCACACTGGATTTATTTCTCCAGGGGAGGTGGGCTGACTTCACCTGCTCTCTGATTTTAAGCCTGCCCAGAGAGAGTGTGTGTGGGGACCTTTTCACCACTGCAGTTATAATTGCGGACACAATTACTCACTATAGTTTGGTGAACTTGCTGATCCTCTTGTAGTTTAAATTGTTTTGATATTCTATAATGGATCTTTGAAAAGGGCATATGCTTATTACCCAAAGCGATGGCATAGTTGTATCATGTTTATGATGACTTATTGAAGAGCTGTAATCATGGAATCACAGGCAACAGGTAACTCATCCGCTGAAGAGTTTACTCACTTTTAAAGTTGTACATCTGACTTCACAGCCTTATAAAAGCATCTGTTAAGAGCGATCTACATGAAAAATCCGTACCACTTTCCTTAAATATATCTGCAGCATCTGTCCTGTCAGCTAAGTGACAGTGATGCATGGACAGCATAAAATAGATCCTTCAGCAGTTCTCTCAGCAGTGAGTGATCATGTGTATCCATCCTGTAGACTGTTGAATTATATTATATATCTGCTCATATTTGGTTGTGGAGGCTTTTCACCTCGGTCTGCAACTTATAATTGGTCATAACTATGAAAGACTTGTTGCTATTTTTGCACCAAACGTGCACATTTTTCATCAAAATAGTTTTTTGCACTACTTTTACTTTAGGAAGTCACCTCAGTTTCTTGTGGGCTACACCCCGTGCCATATTTATTATAGAGGAATCTTTCCACTGATCTATAAAACACTGCTTACGACCTTTAGTTAATTCTTCAGTTAACGACCAGTACAAGTATATGCAGTTATACTTTTACACTTTATATCTGTATCCATTTAAAGAAGCAGGCTATTGACTTCTAAGCCAACCAACCACAGCAGTGACCTGCTGAGTCTTTGTTTCTGGCCCATGAGACACAAGGTAATGGAGCTGCACCCTCCTCCATGGAGGCACCCAGAGCCGCCAGCTGATCTCTTTATTTAGCTTCTCCTCGTTGGAGTCGAGTCAGAGGAGAAAGGAAATCAAAGTGTGGGAGAAACACATGTATGGATGGTTACATCTCTTTGTATGGGAGCATCTGTATCACTGTTGATCACTGTTTGTTGATTTGTCATGTTTCCTCCTCACCCGGATTCTTTAATAACGGGTTATTATACCTCTATTGACCAGATGTCAGTATGATTTAGAGAACTTCCCCTCTCACGTTGGGACAATAAAAGTTGTTTTTTTCCTTTCATTGTCACAGTGCAGCTGTGTTTATTATTATTTGAATAACGTGGGAGGTTATTAGGTTAGTACAATAACTTGACCCTGCCATTGATTTGCATGTCGGTACACAGGCTACTGGGTGTGCAAATGACATGATCGCTGTTTCCGCTGGGAGAATGATGCGACACGTGTGTGCAGCTGTGAGTGAGTGTGTGCACCTCTGTGTCTGTCCACGGCTAATTTCTCATCCTGCTGCAGCAAACTGCACAATAATTTGGCTGGCCGGTTACGGCTGCATGTGCAGGGACCTCTTGGTGGTCGCGGTGATTCCCACTTTCTCAAAATACCTTTTATATCGTCGTTGACGGCCTGCTGGCTTGTGATAACACAACCTCAGCCCTCTGTGCCCACAGTGGGGGGTAACAGTTTGCTCACTTTTTATTGTTTTGCGACAGTTCATCAAACTAGGAGTAAACACACACCGCTGTACCTCGCCACCACTCAGCCGCTGCTAAGCAGGTGTGGGAAGTGCGAGTGGAAAAGACATCCGATATACTGGCAGTGTAGTTGGAGGATTAGCCTCGGTTGTACTCATTCAATCACACACACACAGCAGTGTTGTCTGCTGAGTGTACCTTTCTTGTTCCACCTGTTATTTATTTGCATAGCTCAGGGAAGCTTTTACAAAAGTGCATGTAACCCCCCCCCCCCTTGTTTTCTCAGGGAATCACATCATGCAAACACCAATAATGAAAGATTTTGTCAAAAGGCTGAAGGGGTCAAATGCACTGACTTTTTGTGGCTGACTTGTTTGCTATGACTACATCCCACTGTTTGACCAAAAACATGACTGTAACTAAACAAATCGTGACGATATTTTTCATTGTCATGGTGTTGCTGCTGAACAAGTGTGACTGTAGAAAATAGTTCTAATATAATTATACATCATTTGTGCCGTATTTTATACAAATATTACAAAAACAAATGATGTGCACATTTACCCTTTACTTTAACTTTTTAAGGTGTCCTTAATGACACGAATAGTATTGCCTTATTATGAAACGATATAAATACATTTTAGAGTTGGACTGAAATTAAACTGGTAGCACACGGAGGGTTAATGAGATATTTATTTTGCTTGTTTTGAAATCTAGCAATTCAACTATATAGCATCTTAAGACTCATATTTGTTTCTCTGGAGTTGATGGAGATCTAACGGAGCTGAATGTGGACTGAGGACATTCATGTGGCGAGAAATAGAACTCCAAATGAATGCTAATGTTTCCCTGTGTCTGCTATGTGTGTGTAGGTAGGCAGTGATTTGCTAACGCATAACTTGATAAGCCAGTGATGTGAGGTGGCTTTGTATCCGTCAGCTTGGTTCGATTGTTTTTTCCCTCCCTCCCTATCGGCCAAAACATGATCAATTTAGCTTCGACGGGGGGAGATTAGTCGATACACAACAGTCCTTGAGTCAGATGTAAAGGACTAAAAAGATCCAAGCCAGGCTGGTGGGCAAAGCTGAGGAGCTTTCATCCACCAGTGGCGTTGAAGAGTGTGTTGAAGTCTGTTGGTGTTCTCTAGGTGTGAATAATGATGTTGCTATTATTGGTCGAGATGTTGCAGAGATCGCAGTCTATAAGGACAGCATGTGCTCCAGGAAAGGGCCAACATGGAACATACCAGAGTAGTGCGTTTTATTCTTGCTGTCTAACCTGCACAGTTTGTCATCAAACATGGGTGTAGTATATAGAGGTTTTTAAATGATGCATAATTTTATCATGTGTATAATGAGATACAATTTGACATTTGTTGCTGTTTTTTGTTACGCTGAGCGGATACGATGCTTAGGAGAGCATACGACCGTATTTCTTGCATATTGTTCTTAATATTCACACACTCGTGCACTTGCTTGTGGACATCTGTCTGTGTGCACGTCTATGTTAATCCATGAATGATGCATTTAGGAAGGCAGAGAGTCGGAGAGTGAGAGAGATGGAGCGAAAACACAAGAGGCAGAGGGTGAAATTCAAGATCAATGTGTTTTGCCTGAGCAGCATGTTTGAGCGTGGGAAGTTTTGAAAAACTTCTCCTGGGCCTCACAGCTCAAAGCCATTTTGTGCATGTGCGTGCGTGTGTGCGTGTGTGTGTGTGTGTGTGTGTGTGTGTGTGTGTGTGTGTGTGTGTGTGCATGAATATATATATGTGTGTCTGTGTGTGTGTGCATGAATATGTGTGTGTGAGCCAAGGCATTTGTCAGTCTTATCGCCTCTCTCGGCTCTCTGTGGTGGTGCCGGTGCTGGTGGAGAGTAATTGAGTGCTTAGAGTTATAGATGAACTAATTAGTGGGCGCATTGAAAGCTCAGCTCATTAGTGGGAGGGAGAGAGCCCTGTGCTGCCTTGGCTCTGAGGGCTCTCTTTCATTTCCAGTCCCAGCATAGGGAGACTGCTGCTCAATACAACTTCATTAAAGCAGCTGTAGGGAGGAGAGGACGAGGAAGAGGGACGTGTATGGAAAATAGAGGGATTGTACAATAAAGTGTAGGAATAGACATGTGATGCGTCGACACGCAGCATGTATGTGCTGTATACAAACTCGTGACTTACTGCAGGTCATGCACAAGACATTGAAATGCATTATGTAAAGAAAGAGCCCACCCTGAAAAGTTTTAGCAACATCAAAACCAGAATGTCTTTAAATCTAACGTTAATCTTCATAATGTTAGTTTTGTTTGACTAACAGTCCAAAAATCAAGGATTTGGGAGTTCAGTCACATTTAGAAAAGCATTGGAAAACAACAGTTTTATGGTGTTTATAGTTTACAGTTCTGCTACCCTATAATCAATATGCCTTCCATAATAATATCTTACCCACACTGGCATACTGCATTGACATAGATTCACGGTGTATATATCCCCAATGCTGGTTCTCCACTATATCTAAATATGAGCTGTGTGATATGAAGTGTGCTGATGTTGCACAGCTCAGACAGCATAAGTACTAGGGATGCAACGGTTCTCAATATAATATGAACCGTATGTATGCAATGCATGGTTCAATACGCACTTGTGAATAGAGGTATTTTTCGGTTTTGCAATAAAATTTCACATAATTTCACGTTTCCATCCTTGTATTTCTCTCTTGATTGGCTATGTTGGAGCTTTGGAGGAGCACTTGAACGCAGCATGTGTTCACGTGACAACAGTGACTTTATGTTTACAGGGATATTTATTTAAAACAGTGACTTTATGTTTACAGGGATATTTATTTAAAACAGTGACTTTATGTTTTATATTACAAATATGTACATTTACTTTTGAAATTGTTTTTATCATATACCAGTCGTCAAGGCTAAGAAGCACTTGCATTTTAAAGTGTTACATTTTTTTTACATATTTATTTATTTTATTATAGAAAAAAGAAAAAAAAATCTTAGCTTGTAAGCAACCTTTTTGAATATATAAATATAATTTTTTTTCTCCTTGCGCACAAAAAATGTACCAAAACAGAATGGAAACCGTAACCCAAGAACCGAGGTACGTATTGAACCGTGGGCTAACTGTATTGTTGCATCCCTAATATTTATATATATTATAATAAACTGAACAAGCTGTTTTCGTTTTGGGAAAATAAGGATAACACTATAATTATTATTAATTATTTTAACTCTCATTATATTCATGTTATTTATCATATATGTGTAAGTAAAAAAAAGTATTTTCATTCAAATTAATTGTATTTTATTATTTTATTTTAAAAGGATGTTTTACGCTGTTGAAATCTAATCCACTCCTTAAATATCAGTGGTTTAAGTTTCGAGGAAGCAGATTCACTCAATCTGTCAGGCTACGAGAGTATGGTCTGTTGTTATGGCGGTTGCCACATCGCTTCTTCGGGCTGGGCCCGGTCGGGCTCCGTGGCAAGCCCGGCCACCAGGCGCTCGCTGACGGGCCCTCCCTCTGGGCCCTCCCTCTGGGCCTGGCTCCAGATGGGGGCCCCGGGCTTGCCTGGTCACTCCTCTTCTTCCTAGATTTTTCATGGGGTCTTTTGAACCATTCTTAGTCTGGCCCCTCACCTGAGACCAATTTGCCATGGGAAGCCCTACCAGGAGCACAAAGCTCCAGACAACACAGCCCTCAGGGTCATAGGGACACACAAACCTATCCACCGCGGTAAGGTGATGGTTCCCAGACAGGATTTTTTTTTTTGGTAGATGGAGGTGACAGAGATGGAGGGGACGGAGATGGAGGAGGGTGGTGATGGAGATGAAGGAGGTCTGGATAGAAGGAGGGGCTCCCCCCCCTTCTATCCACACCTAGATGAGGAGGGAGGAGGGGTGTCGCCGCCGCACCTTTTTGTCTGGTGCGTCAGGCTAAACAAACCCCTCCTCTCCTCCTCGTGCATTTTGTCCATCATCTTCTGAAGCTCTGTCTGCGTGTCCTTCTTGGCGGAGAAGACTCCTCTTCTCCGCCAAAAAGAACATCCATTCTTCAGGCTTGTGTCCTTTTTGGAGGAGAAGACTCCTCTTCTCCTCCAAAAAGAACAGCCATTCTTCAGGCTCAGACAGAGCTTCTCCAGGTCCAGTTTGTCATCCTGGGCCTGTCGGACTTTGGTGTCAAGCTCCTTTCTCTCGCCCTTCCATCTACCTATTCCAATCAATTTAAGATATGGTCCCCGGATAGGGGACGTATCTTTCTGTGTTTTTTAAATGGGAAAACCTGCGCGCCAGGAGAAAACCCTTTTTTTTTATTTAAAGGAAAACCTGAGGACCAGGAAAAAACCCTTAAATCCAATGTGGATGTTTCTAGTGGGAAACCTGAGCGCCAGGAGAAAAACCCGCGTAGAATGCAGGGGGAGGAGGGAGCAGGGGTGGATGGGAAGAGTCGTGAGGTACATTGATGAAGGGTGATGTAGATGGAGGTGACAGAGATGGAGGAGGGTGGTGATGGAGATGAAGGAGGTCTGGATAGAAGGAGGGCCCCCCCCCCCCCCCCCTAACGTGGATTGAGTTAAGGGGAGACTTCATAAACGTTTTCGTGTCTCTTGTTGCAAACAACAAAATCCTTCAATCCCCAAACCGCAGGTTTAGCCTGATATTTGTTACTTCTTGTTCTCTCTTGTCTACATCTACCTTAAATAATGTGCATCGGATGGAAATATGACTTTAGTTGTGGAAACAAAGATTCCTTGTTTGATTGACAATTTACACAAACTGATCTGTGCAATGTGAACATGCATGCGTGAACAGAAAGTGCCCAAATTGTTAAGTTTAACACAAATTAGTTGAAAAACCACAACTTCTTTGTACTGTGTTGTTCTTCCATCTTTGTGATGGACAGCCAACCAACGGCTGTGCATTGAGGCCTTACTGTGTATAGGGCAACATGAGCCTCACAGCATCCTTTTGATGGGCAAGTTGTTATTTCTGGCTTTCTCATCGATTGAGCGGAGTGGCTTTTTATCGTGAAAATGGACTTCTGGCTACTTTGTTTTAGATGAAGATAAAGATTTATCGACCATTCCTTGTATTGACAAAATATGTGGTGCAAAGCTCAATGATAGAAATGAATTGATTGAGACCACTTTCTTCTTTAATGCAGTTGGAGGAGAGTTCTGCTGACATAAATGATGAACATGCTGGTCTGGCAAAGCACGTTGACCTTCAGCTTCAACCTCTACTCTCCCACCGCTGATCCCCTTCTCTCAAATACGTAAGATAGAAATTTATTTTGTTTATGTGTGCTAAAGTCTTAATTATGGCATCTGTCAGGTCGCAAAATATATTGTTAGTTTGTCAGTTCCACTGTATCTATAAGGTTAGATCAGTGTGTCAAAAGTAACCAAAATACATATTTGGGCTTGACATGCCATGAACACGCGTGCATCAAGTGCAAGGCCAGTCTATAGCAGAACCAACAAACAGCACAGGGCATTTGCTTTATATATTCAAATCAGTAGAACTACAATAACCACTGGCGGACTAGTTCCCAAACTTGTTGTCCTTCACTGTCACTGTTAAGATATTTAAGATAGACTTTTCCAACTGTTGGTTCCAATTAAAACGATACCTCAAACTCCTGATAACTCTGTAAACCCTGTGATAGAGCCCTGCACATCGCCATGCCAGGGCATTATGACAGCTGCCAAGCAGCCAGTCCAAGCCAGGTTACCTCAAAACATTCTGGCCCATAGCAGCTAATCTGCCTCGTCCAGCTTGTGTCCATCCGTGCCACAATACATCACAGCTATGACTTCCTAGTGCCACAGTGGGCGGGCACCATTAAGCTGGATGGATGTGGGAGCAACGCCAGTCAGGAAACTGCCATATGAGCCTCTTTTTCCTGCTTCCTCCTCCAGCTTGGTGCCCTTTAATGGGCACTTAATATGGCTGACAAATTTACAAGGCATTTAAAAATGACCCAGTCAGCCAGTCAGCAGAAGGGAGGAGAGGAAGAGAGAATGAGAAGGAGGAAAGAGTGTCCAATCTCATTTTCTCCTGCCGACCAGAGCAATAAACATGCTGGATTTATATCAGAGCTGGGTTATGGGATGAGCAGGCTTTGTGTGTGTGTGTGTGTGTGTGTGTGTGTGTGTGTGTGTGTGTGTGTGTGTGTGTGTGTTTAGTGTGCACATTCTGTCTCTCCAGTACAAATAATTCACCCAGAACACCTGTCAACATGAGTCACGACACCAGAGAATTCCTGCAATTGAGCACATCCAACTAATTGGTGGCACGCTGCCAGCCATCCCGACTCTCTCTCTCTCTCTCTCTCTCTCTCTCTCTCTCTCTCTCTCTCTCTCACACACACACACACACACACTTCTTCTCCCTCTTTCTTTCTTACACACATTTATTCATTTATTCCCAACATCTTACTCACACGCCACCTCCACTCCGCCCCTCCTCTCCGCCCCTCCTCTCCCTACCGCTCGTTTCTTTCCTCCTCATCTATTTTAACATAACATTTACGGATGAATGATTTAATACCGGTTATCAAACCCATCATTGTAATCGCATCCCTAATTACGCTTAATTAAAACAGTCTAATGGCTGTTGCTGAGTTGGTTTTTTCGAAGCGAATCAGCCGCTCGTCTCTCTTGTTAGAATTCCTCCCCTGACTTTGCATTCGGTATACACACTCAACACCTCCGACAACCAATCAACTCCAAATTCTCTACCCAGCTCTTGTCAGGTCGTTAATTAAGCTCCCGAAGTGCCGAATGATTAAGATAACGCAGCAATCTAATGGTGAACAGGCTCTTTCCTCCCTCTTCTTTTTACAGCTTTCGATTATAGCACCCTTGAGGTGTTACTCAATCTTGATGAAATTCAGACAATTGACAAATCAGTTGCTTTGAGCCGGGGCTTATTACCCTGCTGCATATTCATGAGTTGTTTGGGGAAGAAAGGGATGATTTTTAATCAAAGTCACAGAAAAGGATGACGGGAAAGTGTGTGTGCTCTGTTGAGGGGTGGTGGGCCCGCCACACCTACCCCCCTCCCACATCTCGCCCAGCCTCTCACCACCCCACCGTGAATAACATGCATCATTCATTGGATTTAGCTCACATTTGCGTGGATGCAGCTGGCAGTGGAAGGTGTGTGTGTGTGTGTGTGTGTGTGTGTTTGTGTGTGTGTGTGTGTGTGTGTGTGTGTGTGTGTGTGAGGCCTTGCTTCAAGGGGCCTTGGACAAATGGAGGTGCCACATGGTCAGACCAGATGTTCTGGTTTCTTATGTGCATAGCTCATCAAAAGCAACAACCGGTGCCACTATTGGGCCCCTGCTATCCAGTAAGGCCAGCCAACCCATCTGCTTCCTGGCTGCCAGGCCCGGTGCATTGTGGGTCCTGGCTATTTCTGTATGTGTTTGCAGTTTCCAACCCGTTTTGTATCTGGAGAGAGGTGGGGGGGTTGTTAGTGCATTGATATCAGCAATAATCTTCCTGCACACAAGTAATCACAAACATGGAGTAGAATACAATGGTGTGTATTGCTGTCGGTCGTAACAGAATATGTGATGTACAAGCAACCAAGGTACACGTTGACAAACGGGTTATTATAAATGCATATGAAGTGGCGACAGCTCATTTGGATCCAGCCCACTATTCTTTGGAATAACATCCACATAGGACGATTCTGCTCAATCAACCCTTACTGTCTGTACACTGGCACTGGTGTCTCATTTCTATATGACTCGTGACCTCATCTTTTGTAACTTGGTCTGATTGGTTGGTTCATATTTTTTATTCTTTGTAACATGAGCTGCCACACAGTCAACCCTGTGACATTATATGACCTGGTGTTCTCAACAGCTCCCATCTGCGGTTAGTATATGGATGTTTCGTCATTTGCATTGGTATCCTGGATTGTGTCACAAACAATAGCTACACATCCCTTTTTATCTGTAAATAGGTGTGTTGCTTATTTACATGTTTCATAAAGATGCTCTTAAGGCCTAGCAGTGTTTTTCATAAACAATGTTGAATAATAAACCATTTACTAGCTATATTTCAATGCTTCCAAACAAATTTCAACAGAATCTATAGGAGAGAAAATCTATGAGAACAACTCTGGATGAGTGTTTCGCTACTTTAAGTCGCTGTGTTTCATATGCCTGCTTACTTACAAGTTACAGAAGAGCATCCCCAGAAGTTGGCTGATAAGCTAATGAACTCTTGTACAGGGCAAATCATTTGTGTCCTGTGAAATCGTTGGACACAAATTCACAGCGTATAGGGCACTTGGAAACATGGAGCGCAAGCAGAACAGGACAGAAGAAAAATAGATTTTCAATACACTGGTGGAGGAAAAAAAAAAAACCATGATGAGCATCCATGCGTGGGTGTGTGAGAGGTAGTTTGACCTTCACATATCTCTGAAAGTATGAAACACAGCAGAATGACTTTTCACATCCTCGGGCTATTAGAGTCCTTAAAATTCTCTCAATCTTCAGCCTTTCACCTACAGCGAAAAAAACAAGTATGTTGCACCGACAAGTGCATAAATCATACTAATATCCTCCACTAAATGTTGCACTCAGACTTGGTTTCAGCAAATTGCTGATGGCAATCGTGCCCATGCTTGCAATCACTATCCTCCGTTAGCCCTCAGTAAAGCGTAGCTCCTCCTTTTCTCTGCGTTCCATTCAGCTCATGCGTCTCATTACGAAGGCAGAGCCTAATTTGTTATTGTGTGCACTGTCTTGCTATCATTAGCACTTGGTGGATGTTAGCCTCACTTGGGTAAGCCCATCCATAACAGCATTTATTATTGTTGCCCAGTGAGCTGCAGTATTATGATGAGTAATTGCAGGGGCCTAATCATTGTTAGCCTGAGCGACTTGGGCGGCGTGAAAGAGCTGGAGAGGATGTTTCAATGCTGTGGATTTTATTATGTGGAGGATGTGCAGGAATGTGTCAGGTATAGAAAGCTCTCTGTCTACGGGCCCTCGCAAGGAATGTGAGGATACGGAAAGTATTCCAAAGTGAGGACGTTTTTCTGGCTCTCTCTTGCTTAAGGTCATTTAAGTCTTTGTATTCTGGTTTCTGCCTCTAAATATACTGTAGATAGGATATGGTTTCAGATTAAAGTCGTGGAAATAAATCAGGTATAATACCAAACATAGATTCACACCAAAATTGTTTATAGTTCTGTCCCTTCTATGCTAATTCATTAGAACTCATTCAAGTGAGATCATGAAACTTTTGCTGAACAGCAGCCACAAACAAGTGTAATTACTAATTGTTAAAATGTAGTGTAACGCACGATATTCTCTACCAAATAACAAGTTAATGCCTGAAGAAGGTTCTTTTTAAAGAACCGAAACGTTGCGATACATTAACTTGGAATTTACGCTTCCGTGAGTACGCTCTGTTTCAGTTTCAGTTCCAGTTTCGGACTGTTAGACTGTAGCGTGTTAGCCACGTGTTAGCCTTTACTAGCTTAGCTGCATCATGAGCGGACCTGAAGGGGACTGGTATGACGACTGGACGGTGGTTAATTACCGCCGCGGCCGTAAAAAACAGCATATATAACATGTTGAAAAGAGTTTAAAACTTAAGCCATATCAGTCATATAGCAGTATCTATCTTAAAAACAAAATAACATAACATAATCTTACCGGAACAAGTCTGGCTGTAGCTGCTCTCGTTTATTTTTTTCAGCACTTATAGCATTGCTAAGTAATCAAATGTTACATCTTATTATCAAAATATTTAATTTAGTAATCAAAAGTGGGGAAATGGAGCTAAAATTAAAAACACTCCCTAGAAGTAATAATACCTCATTCAAAATCACGTTGATGCTTGTGAAAATGAACAAAGAATCCAGCCTTGAAACATTACCTCACATTAACAGTATGTTGTGTGTTGCATCCCATATGTCCACAATATGATGATCTTTTAAAAATAATGAACATAATTTCCCATAAGCTCAAGGATTAGTTCAGACATGAACAGTAGGAAAAACACAGGTTGCATTCAGGTGCCTCCTGTCTCCTGTATCTGTTGAAATCTTGGCACTTTTAGATAAATGTGGTAATCTATGATTACTTCACATCAATTGTTTGCAATGTAGGTGCGTGGTGTGTTTTGCTTTGGTTTCCCAGGTTAAGTTATGTTGATCTGGAAGTGGCTGAAGTATAACACAACAAATACATGAGACTCATCGGGAAACAAAAACAGTTTCCAGTGGGTGGAAGAAAGGATTAAGCATTTCATCTTCCAGGTGTTTTAAGCAGCCAGACCAGCTGTTTCTCATAAACCTGCACTGGGTTCCTTTAACGTTGCCTAGTTTGAACGTAATTTCTTTCTCAGGTTGGCGTTTAAGTGCATCCAACATTTAAATCCTACACCTAGCCCTCAGTCGGTGTGAGGTCCTCTGTAAAATATCACTTGTCATGGCACGTGGTTTTGAAAGGTGGGATAACCTGGCTGTTTTGTGTTATGATGACTTTGATTTATACGTTGCTTTTCTATGAGTGGAGATACAGAGGATTACGGACCTTCTGGCAGAAGTCTTCTAACATGACCCGGACAGAAACGGAGCTGCAGGTGTGTCTCGCACTGAGATATTTGCTTCGGGACCATTTAAAAACTTGGTGATAAATCTTCTGTGTGTAGAGCAATAAGAGAAGTCGCTTTATCATGTCAGCGCTTTAACGGTTATGTTGCAAAATACCAGGTGGTTTGGCTAAAGAGAGGACTTGCTGTTAGTAGAACCATATTTCCAGTGTCGGTGCAGCCTGTGGCCTTGCTCTCTTACTTCTGATTGGCCGTAAAGATAATGTCCGCTCCTGAGCAAGAGTCCACCTGAGGCTGAGCTACCTGGCATGCCTCCATGATGTGACTTCGCCACCGGGTTGTAGATGACCACGCCTTCTTTCCATTACGTTTTGTGACACAAACTCAGCAGCGTTGCCAGATGGGAAAATGATCATACCAGAAGCATTTAATCATCGTGTGTTCAGGAAAATGATCATACGCGAGTCATAACCGCAAGAACAAACAGCCGTAAATGTATGATTTTACATAGCAGGTTATTTAATAACTTCTTGACATGCTTACAAGCCTAGTCGCATCGTTTTTTTTTTTCTAAAGCAAGCTGACATAGCTATGATGCACCTGAAAGGCGTATGTGACCATAAGTCCATCAGTCTGACGTACAACAATCAAATTACACGACGGCACCACTGGAATCCTGTTCAGACAACAGTTAAGGCCATAAACTGAACTAATTAGATAAATAACTGGTGCATTCAAAGCGATCTGTCGCGCAAACTCGCTTCAAGTGAGCGTTAAGCAGCTGTGCCTGTGAGTCACGGTCGTCAACATCACTGCCGACACCAAGCAAATTAGCTGGAAAGAGGCAACGTGGGAGGAGATGCGTAAACAAAGATGTAGGCTTTATCCGGAAATTGATTAATATGAGACAGCGCAGACTGAAACTTAACTACTAATTGTAAAACGTCACGAAATATACCATTTCTTCTCAGCTTCTAAAACATTTCTGCTAATCTCCGTTGAGCTGTATTTCCCTACAAACATAGTAATGGGTTGCTTGAGGGTGTTTGCATTTTGGATTTATTCAATTGTTTTTATCTCCTTGCCCCTGGAACCAACAGAAAATCCGTTTGCACACCGTGTTTGCACTCACATCGCAAATGTTGAGAGCGACAGTTTCGCAAATGATTATCATCTGCAAATTGCAGATACATTTGTAACTGATTTGGTTAGTAGGACGTGAAATAGCCCCCCGGTCTTGATCATATCTATTTCTCACCTGTGGTCATTCTTATTAGTGTGAATATGTATCCTCAATAATCATTCCTCTTTATGAAATAATCAGCCACCAGAACCTGTAGAACTCCGCAGTCACATTATTTATTCTTTTTGTTAGCAAGCAGCTCTCTCATATAAATCATTAATACGCTTCTAAACCACTTGTAAACCCATCAGACGCCGCCGCGAAAAACATCTGAATCAGTGTGAAAAAAAGAAGGCATCAATTATTCACTTTTCTCCTCATAATAGGATTTCAATATGTCTGCTGTTTGCTGTTTTTTTCATGAAGTGAATTCATTGATCCATTTTTCCTTGATAACTCATTCTCTTTATTCTTTTGATATGGTGTCACTCCCTTCATCCTCTCTCTCTCTCTCTCTCTCTCTCTGCTGGCAGCCTTTTCTCTTCTCTCTGTTTGTCTCTCTCTCTCTCTCCCTTTCTCCTGCTCCCTCTTTCTCCCAAAGATCAGAAGAGAAGATAAAACAGGGATCCCCAACACCAGCACCGTGTCATGCTTTCCCATTCAGTTTACATCAAGAGCACAAGTGTATGACATTATATTACAGATGATCTCATACAGATCTAAAAAAGCTCTCCAGACCTGCAAACATACAACACCACTGAACAAAAGCAAACTGTTTGAACTTTACTTTTTACAGTTGCACACTGGGAGCAAGAACAGGTTTTAGGTCTGATAAAAGTGCATTTAAATATTGATGAGGAAAGTGTGTTTGTGTAACCAAAGCAGAGCCGAGACGGTGTTTAGTGCCAGGGCTTTGTCTTCAGCCTCTGCTCCCAGACGCCAAAGGATGGCGTTTCACACCGAGGCAGGAAGACATCAGCCCGGGGACGGAGTTAGGGTTAGAGTGAGATAGTAAGGTAGCAGTTTGAGAGATTATTTTATTCTTATGTATGCACAGCTCTGGCATGGGCATGTTACCAGCCTACACAAATTCATTAAGACTTTCAGAGCAGATACCAACCCATCAGTCGTGGCCGAGGATAATGTGGTCTGGGTTGCCTCTGCTGACATTCGCCTGCAGCGGTTGGCAGACTTTTTCACCTTCCTGGGTGTCTTTGCCTTGACGATGCAGCTCGTGCTCAGTCGGTATACATGGATGGATGGATAGGTTTTATATTTTGCTATTTATTTTTTCGTTGTATAACCTGTGTGATCATCCATCCATCCATTGTCTACCGCTTATCCTGTATTCAGGGTGTCCCAGCTGTCATTGGGCGAAGGCAGGGAACACCCTGGACAGGACGCCAGTCTATCACAGGGCCAACATGTAGAGACAGACAACCATTCACACTCACATTCACACCTACGGGCAATTTAGAGTCACCAATTAACCTCCTGTGTGATCAATCAATCTTTATCGTCATTGCAGGTTATGCAACGAAACTTTGTTAGGAGCATCTCTAGTTTCCGGCTAGAAACATAATTCAAAATAAATAGCAAATATCCATCCATCCATTGTCTACCGCTTATCCTGTATTCAGGGTCGTGGGGGGGGGGGGGGGGGGGGCTGGAGCCGATCCCAGCTGTCATTGGGCGAAGGCAGGGTACACCCTGGACAGGTCGAATAGCAAATATAAAAATAAAAAATATAAAAAAACTTGTGTCCTTGAGCCCAAATTCATAAGAACAGGTAGATGCATTTTTCAAGACCAGCATTACTGCTGATGATTAGTCAGACGGGCTTTACAACCATCAACATAACTTTCTAAATGTCTAACAAAACATGTTACGGGGTCCTGAAGCTAGTCCCTCAGTAACAACATGATAGAGATGATGTGTGAAGTGTTTAAACCAATTCAGTTAATCTTTTATTACTTCAGCAACATAGAATAATACATATTCACATTTGTTCCTGTCTCTTTAATGTCCCTTAGTGTCGATGTCCACTGTGTGATTCGCTGTCCTTTATTCCAGTAAAAGGCACACGAGTGTGTGCATTTATGTAGTTAACTTGTTCAAAACCTCGTAACCATGATAACACTGTTGTCACTGTTCTCAAAGTGCCGCTGTGCTGTTCAGCTCTTATACCCTCCAAAACATTTCAAACAAACTACTAAACACTTAAATCCATGAAACCAAACGCATCGTCCCTCGTGGAACGTTTGAGCCTTGGTAAACAGTTCATCTCGTGATTTTCACAGTGTACTTGTTCTTCTCGGGATGACCGTGGTTGACTGGTAATCAGATTTGCTACATTTGTGACACAATAACAGGAAAAATGTAATGTGATTTGTAATTCTGGCTCATATCATACGCTTTTGCTGCGGGTTGATGCTAAATGCATCAAAACCGTGAGAACACAAGTACAGACAAAATCAGACTGAGAAAGCCCCGAGGCTAATTTGCGATTTGTGTTATTAGGTTGTATAAATAGAAATTGACATGACTTGAAAGGCCCTAATGTGATGCTGCCATTTGCCACAAAGCCACTTAAACCTAAAGTGGCAGTGTTAGCTAGAGCGGAAAGAATTGATCCACATTTGACCAAAGAAATAATAAAAAACCTCCAGGGTTTCTCCTAAATTATACAGACTTCACAAATCAAACTGTGGGCTGGAAATGTAAGCATGAGAAACCGAGCTTACTGGGCAAAAAGCCATTTTAATTATATAATGTATTTATCTAAACTGAAAAGAACTATTTAAAAAAAGCTATTAACCCATTCCTGCTGAAAAAAATAACAGCATGAAAAAAAACAGTGACGTGAAATTACTGAAATCTCATCCATGCAGTGTTGATTATGACATCATTAGTTCAGAACAGCAAATTGTTGATACACCTAAATCACACATCAGATATTGATGAAGGAATTTTCAAGTTGAAGATCTTCTTGTGCAGATTGATATCCCTGAAGTTTAACCGACCGACGTGTTTATACTGTGATTAAGTCCTTAAGGTTTAGGAGCAGTGTCGTTTATTCTCTACAGGGAGCTCTGGGTGCTATGTTAATTATATATTTTTTTCTTTATTAGTTAAATTAAATTACAAAGAAGTTGCGTTGAAATCACATATGCATATAAAAGTAATATCAACAAACACCTGTACATACCTGTAAAGCAAACTGCTGGTGATGAAGCAACGCCAGGCCAGAAGATAAACCAGAGAGAAGATAAACTCCACGCTACGCTATTAATCCTGGCCCTGTTGTGTTTCCTGTTGTCAAAGCTCCCATGTTTGAACAATGCTGTTGTCTTCTCTGTGTTTGCTCATTTAGGAACAAACATTTGCCCGAGCACACTGCTGCTGCCGCAAACAAGCTCTCCTAGGAAGTGTTATTAATAGGATAATTAAGCAGACGGTAATGAGCTGGATTATGCCTAATTATGACAAGATTTGTTTTGGCATTTTGTCTTGTGAGGAGCCAGTGAAGTGGTAAACTCTACCGGAGTTCATTATGCTGATGTGTGTGCACCTGAGTGCACAGGACAGGCATCAGGGACCAGGTGGGGGGGGGGGGGGGCTGGTGTGCCAGTATAGATAGCAGGGCAGCGGACGTCGCTGCTGGCTGCCTCCCTAACTGGCTGGTTGGCTTTGACCCCCCGAGGTGCTGCCAGGCAAAGAGACCTGCGGGTGCCAGGTGCTCACCTGCAGCTGTCACAGTCTTTTTCAATCTGCTAATAGTTGGTCATGTTCAGGACACGGTCTGTCCCAAGATACACACGCTCATGTGTGTGAGTCCTGATGATGACGGATGGCTGTTTAAAAATGTGACGTGTGAGCCATTCAGATTTACTGCTGCTGACCGGCAATTAACAAGACTTCTTCTATGCTGCCGGTGGTTGTGTGGGTGTGGTATAGATTAATAAAGTTAACACATTAATTGCTTTATTGCATTTTTTTTAATTTGTCCACCTGATCACATTAGTAATTACAGTTATGCATCCATATAAACTAAAGCAATGAAAGTGCTATAATATGAATTGTTTTATAAATATTTGAATGTATTTAAAGTAAGTTAAACTGAGAAAAGCATATAAAATATACATATTCAGGTGTGGTGGAAATGACTAGGATTATCTAAAAACACACAAAAGTGATGCAGTCATTTTCCCAGTAGACAGTAGACTATGAACTGTAATCTCTCAGGCTGAGCTGAATCACCTTGGAGCTTTAGCTGAAAAACTGCTCTGACATATTGGTTAAAGGACGTTATAACAGATATGCTGCTTAGCTCAGAATTGCATGCGATAAACAACTCAAATATTAAATCTCTGTGTGATGGATACCTTTTTTTCTGAAACACCACCACTGACAGCAGGATGACCGTGCATCTTCAATCAAATTTATTAGAGCAGAGTGTCTTAATTCTTTATAAAAGGGTTTAAGCTTAACGGGGCCTAAAGCGCTCGTGACATTGTGCCGGTGTGGAGGAAAAAGGAGTCTTAATGCATTTGCATTTACATCCAGACAACTCTCTCTCTCTCTCTCTCTCTCTCTCTCTCTCTCTCTCTCTCTCTCTCTCTCTCTCCCTCTCTCTCTCTCTCTCTCACTCACACACATACATGCACTGCAATGCACACATCTTCTATTAAAGCGCTTCATTCGCTCCTGCAGCTTTCGATAAGAAAGCTAAGTCTGGGATTTAGAGCTTTAGCTTATCATCATCTTTACGAAGCTTTCTCTGCAAAGTGCAGTAAGCATGGGCCAGCAATCTGCATAGAATTTACAGGGAATGAAGGGGGGGGGTTGGAGGGGGGTGGTTGTGGTGTGTGTGTGTGTGTGTGTGTGTGTGTGTGGGGGGGGGGGACAATAAATACATTTGTCTGAAAACCCGACTGTTCAGAAACAGGTGGATTTACATTTCTCAGAAATGAAAGCCGACGCGCTGGATAAAACCTGGTACTGCTGCGGTATTTATGAACTAGCGAGCACGGTGTGTGTGTGTGTGTGTGTGTGTGGGAATACACATTCATACTGCAGACAATACACAGTTAATTCTTCAACACACACACTCATAGAGAGCGAGGGCTCAGTTCTGTAACAGGGGACTTTTCATTTACTCGGGAAAAAAAGCAGAAAGATGAGATTATGGAGAAAGCTCATTTCCTGCTAAACTTGGACTCTGGTTTCCCAAATAAAATTGCTTTTATTCTTCACAACATGTGTTCCCAGAGATTAAGGCCCTGTAATCTTGCAAAGGCTTAATAAGACTCAGTATGCGGAGTGCAGGCTAAAACAGAAAATGTGGAACGAGCCTCGCTTAGCTCTGTTCTACCCAATGACTTTAATCCTGTTTATTAAATTATAAAGAACCTTAAAGGATAAAGATAAAGAATATTGAGTCGAGGATTTAAATGATTCAGGGTTATTTTTTTCCGCTCCTGTCTTAGTGTGAGTTATTTGATAGCACTGGATCATGTTTAAAGATGGCAGCAGGCGGGAGCTGTGACAGACTGTTTTTACAAATGGAGCTCACTCCCCTCTAAGTACAAACCTGCATTAAGGGTGGACTCAACCTTGGCTGGGTTCTGGTTTTTTGGGGTATTAAAGTGTAAAGTGTTTCCCACGTGCTAGTAATCCTGAATGTCACTGATCCCTGTGACAATTTCTAAAGGGTGACGCGAGGGGAAAAAGCTCGGCAAGCAAGCATCAAACTGATACTCTTAAAACAAGACAACACTGACCCGTTGCATAAAAGTGGCGTCGCCGACTTGTTTACAATATCACCCCAAGATGTATTAAAAAAAAACAACCTGTCAGAGCCAGATATAAGCAGATTACCTTTAAGCTGTGAGAGTTAATGGCCAAGAGAGGGAGTCTATGCAAGCTATGTGGACTTGTGAACTTGTCACTGAGAAGTTCCACTGAGCTATCGGGCTAAGAGGATTGCAGGCCACTAATCCAAATCAAAAGACATACCATGTGAATTATTACATTCTGAGACAGATTATTTTACCCTCCAGATTAAGGATTCATGCAAGCCAAATCTTCTCGTGTCTCGCCTGCCTGATGAGGAGTGGAATATGCACGTCCAGCCTCCAAAAGTGTTGTTGTTGTTGTTGCTGTCGCCGAGGCCAACGCAGTTAGAGTGATCCCCATAAGATTTCCTTGATCCAAGTCTTCTATGGAGACATGCAACCCCACCCCCCGTACTCTAGATTACCTTTTAAACCATGTTTTAAATGCCTTCTCAATGATTCAACATCACTTAAGATGTGACTGAGGTCAAGCCAAGTCTCCAAATGGGGGATTATACACACACACACACACACACAGTAACAGGTGAGACAGACGACTGAGTCAGAACACCCACCAGACAGAGATAAGGCAGAGAGAGTAGCACTACACCCCCGAACAATTCTACAGTTTAAGAACACGTCATCATTCTGACAGACTTTTTCTTTAGTACGTGACTCAAGAACCAATTAAAGAAAATCAGGAAGTTATTAGTTAATGAAACCCCTTCTTCTTAAATAGAGTACTTGTGAAGAAAAACCTCCAGTCCTGATGGTTTTCACCTCAGATGAGTGAAAGCACACATGATGGTCATCTGTTGGTTGGGAAAATTCTCTACATTTTTATTTTCCAGCTTCACAACCCGCTGGATAATCAGAAAAATGCTACGTGTGAAGCTAAAAATGTGTGCCGTTCCTCTCTTTCTCTGAAAATGTTACGAGGCTTTCACCCGACAGCATCACAGTAACATGAGTGACAGGGAATACAAGAGAGCGGAGAAGGTATTTTTGGCGCTCCGTGGTTGAGGGATGATGCGCTCCGTCTCGCACTTTGTAGACGAGAAGAGTCGGCGGTAGATTGAAAAAACAGACGTAGACGGAGACAGTGTGTTCTCATGAATGTGTTGGGTATTGTCTGTCCAGCGACTGGACTGGGAATATGCCTTATAGAGCGAGCAGATCTATCCTCTTTGTTCCCAGTCAAGCCCTCGTCAGGGCGTCCTAGAATGCAGCCTGTCTGTGAGTGATTAGCAGCTGAGAGGATTTTCTTTAGCTGCAGAGGCACAGTGTTAGGTCCTGTGTGTGTGTGTGTGTGTGTGTGTGTGTGTGTGTGTGTGTACGTACAGTCCCAAATCCTTTGTTTACAGGATGTCAGGTCAACTACTCTTTATTGTGCATGTTCTTCTCATTCACTGCTGATCATTCATCACTGTGGAGGCATGATTCTGAACTCTCAGATTTATTCAGACCCACACTAAAGCACTCCGCTGCGAGGAGGTGGAAGTTGAGTGACAGTCCAATTCTTTTCCTTTCTGCTGAAAAAAAAGCTCCACACTCACACTGAGCAATCATACTTAATTTACCGAGATCAGCGAGGGGGAAAAAAGATTTTTGAAGATGCCAAAAGACAATTAGAGGCAAAGTGTGATTTCTGACCCAAGACTGAGGTAATGCACCCTGATGAATGAAAGTCAAATTGAATGTGAACTCTTTGTAACATTTAAACCATGCGACGGGGAGAGAGGATGTGTTATTCTAGCTTTAAAATAAGTGGTTTGGGGATTTCATTGTCACCTTCACATCTAAGTCGTGCACACGGCAGAATAATCTCGGCAAAAGCCCAGAGAGATATAAAAATAACCCAGGATGTGCAAAGTGCTCCCTCTTTGTCAGTTTTAATTCCCAGTCGTATTCACCATGCACCCAAGTTTGACTTTTCCTCAGTTTTCTATGCTGTCCTGTTTGATAAAGTTCAAATAATTACAAAAAATGGGCCGAGACCCCAAAAGAGTTGGATTTGATCGGTTCCAGGTTAACTCAGGTGAGGTTTGTGATGGATGACGTGCAACTTTTACGTGAATTCAAAATCTTAACTGCTCAAACATTTCCATGTATGTCAGCATTTGACTGTATGAGCCTCAGAACGTGAAATCAAGGATGCAGTATATTATATATATATATTTTAGGTGTAACCTTCCCTAATTATCATGCTACACGACACCTCTTTTTTCATCCTGCTTCTACAAGTCTATCAGCATTTATGACACATGAGCTCCACTTACAGCCTCGACTATTAATCAAGTATCTCCGTGTGAATTATTTGTGACGCCAGAAAAGATATGCTTGCATGCCCTGCTGTGAGTCACCAGAGAGCGGTTTGTCCATGTGGGTCCATTAACGTTCAGTCTGTATGGTTTCATGTTTACACTTCTTGGCGTGTTTGTAATGAGTCGTGTTAAGACAGATATAAAAAAGAGACTATAGTTATTTGCTCAGTGTCAGATACGTCAAATAGGCAGATGTTGATCTCTTTGTCTAAATTGCCCCGAGCGCAGATGATGGAATTCAGTAACTGACAGAAGAGGGGGGAGTAGTTTGGTAATAAACTGTTAGACTTCCACCTGTTGATGGACATCAAACAGGCAAATACATATTATATTCAAATCTAGTCTAACTCCTTCCCTATTTTTTATACCTTTCTGGCACCTGCTGTTAGAAAAATAAAGGTGGGTTATAAAGATATTGCTCTCTCCCAGTTTCCTCAGTTCTCTACGTTGTACAGCTAAGTCTCGTGAACTCAGTGCACTCTTAAATTAAAATAAACAATAACCAATTCAAATATCTGCAGGACACGGTGCTGTCTGAGCTTTCCAAACATCATTTGCATCCTCTGCTTTCACGCTGGCAGTTACAACGGGTCTAACAGTCACTCTCCCATGCCTTGGCTCACACACACACACACACACACACACACACACACACATGCATATACAGTATATATATATTTATATAAACATAAAATGCACACACCGCTCCTCCACCAACATGTGCAGACTTGCCTACCAAAATATCTACCGCCGTTTCTTCAGTCTGTTTCTATAAGAGGAACTCAAACATGCTTATCTCGATCCATTGAAGCCGTGTGTGCGTCTGCTGTGTGCCGTCTAATTCAGGCCCATTGTTTTTCAGACCCCGTGATGCGGGATGTTCAGTTATGACGTCGTGCTTGTTTGATCAACGACGGGGCGAATGCAAACAAAGTGCTTTGAATGCAAAATGGAAAAGGTGCTGCTGGCTTTCTCTTTGCATAGATAGCAGATGACAGATGGCTGCTGGTGGATTTTCACATAAACGGCCACTAAATACAGCAGGATATAGCTGACACTGTTACAGGAACAGGCGGGGAGTATTGAAAATAAACATTTCACAGCTACATGCTCTCACTCACTCACACACACACACACACACACACACACACACACACACACACACACACACACACACACACACACACACACACACACACACATGTACACACATGTACACACATGCGAACAAGTGGGAACCCCAGGTTTTGAGAGCACACTGACACATGCAGCGTCTCTCATCATGATCACAGACATAAACCCCCACTAACAGTAAACGGTAGATGGACCTACATTTATCTACTGAAGGCTCTTTGCACTACATTCAGTCACTTTTACCCGTTCACACACACATTCATGATCACTGAAGGCGCCTGCACATCAGGATCTAACTCATTCATACACATTCACACTCCGATGGTTCATTTTTTCCCTCTTTGGTTTCCACGGCAACCGCATACGGCTGTCAATCACAGACTATTTCCTCACTGGGAGCAAGCTGGCAGAACTGCTTTCTAAGACCGACTCTGCGTGCATGTGTGTGTGTGTGACGTTTATATAGTAGTTGCTACATTGCTACATCATTAAAAATGAAAGGATGTCTGTCGTCTGATCAGTTGTGATGTTCTGTCGCCATGGTGATGGCAGCACAACCGGCAAAGGGGCACGCTGAGGCAGGGGCTTTTAAAACACAGGGTTGGGCTGAGTGATGCATGGTTGTCAGCCATCGACCAAACTCTACAATACATGATACATTGGGAAACATTGGGCGGACGGGTCGAATACAACTCTCCCGTCATTACTTTCACCTAGCTGCCATTGAGCAAGGAACTTAACCCTCAGCTGCTAGCGGATGTCAGAATCACAGGAAAAAGGCCAGCGATGTAGTGAAGATGAGGCTGATATTAAATCCTCAGATATTAAAAGATTCTGCTTTCAGATGACAGCAAAGAGCAATATGCTATTTGCGGTCCATTGTTTATTCTGTAAGTTTGGCACATCTTCATAATTATTTCAAATCACTTTTTTTGTGCCAAGAAACTGTCAAGCGCTCCCTGCAGAGAAAACACACGAGGAAAAATGTATGAGTTGACTCTCATCATATACGTTGAAATGTAAGTGTTAAACATAAAAAGCAAGGCATAATTTACACATGGGAATCTAGCTTTAATGCATCTCCATATGAAGGACCAACTCATTTGAGATTTAAATGCTTCTATCAAGGATTTCTGTTTTCATTTACATGGTTTTGTTGATAGAGAAGGTAGGAATGTGAGCTTTATATGACACGAGTGTAGAATCATAGAGAAAAAGGATCATGCTTCTGTACTACGCCGTGCCTCAATGTTTCGATCCTGCTTGGATCTTAGGTCAAAATATTTTGTGAGAAAGGAAAACAAAGGAAAACATCCTTATCTTTTTATAGATATAGATATCCATAGAGATAAAGATATCCTGTAAATCTATATCAAGTGAAGTCTGATCTAATGGAAACTCCCCGGTGATGCCTCTGACCCCCCCACCCCACCCTGCTCTCTGCTGTCACTTAGTTTAATCATGGTGGCCGTCTGTGCTGCTTAATCACCAGGACCCGCATGGTGTCCGCAAGGTGCCTGAGGTGAAGCCGGCATGGAGCTGTGGTCGACAGCCAGGCACAGGGATTTGGCCATGACGCTCTCTCAGTTTCATTCCAAAGTCTTTGTTTATGTAAAAACAGTAGTGAGCCCTTTACCCCCAGATAACTCCCTGCTGGGAGGATAAAGATCCACACACACAGCCTGGGAACGGGCTCTGGGCCAGGGCCAGCTCAGTCCAGGGATAAAGAGATTGAGGCACAGAGACAAGAGGCTTGACTACAAACCATCTAACATTTGCCAGGAGGGCTGCACTTGTTTGCTCTCGGTTTGAATAACGGGGAATAGAAATATTTCTGCGATCAAGCACTTCGTGTTGACGATATGATTCTGAATGTAAAGCTGCAAATATTTTCATTTTCAAATGATATTCACGCTGTAGATATCAGAGGACGGCCAGTTAGGTGGTGAGAGGTGATGGTGAGAAGAAAGAACATTATTCATGTTTGCAGCCTCAGTTTTGTTTGAAATATAACTCCTCACGTTTATGTTCTATACATACGAACAGTCAGAGCCGTTATTGAACAGCAGAGGACTTATTCAGCACCTTGGAGAGCTTCAGACGGAACTGAAAAACAACAAGTATTTGTTCACTGCTCTCTACAGTTTCAATGATTCTGCATGTTTGAAAACATGTGCTCCACTAGTCTTTAGGGAAGAAGCAACAACAAAATTCATACCTATGAAATTGATTATTAATTAGTTTAATCATGACAGAATAAATATAGTCAATACCGTCAGCCTCCCTGGTAAAGTGTCCGTACCAGACAGTGACATGGACTGGCTAAGATACTAAAAATATAATTTTAATGCCAACAAAAACCTAGATGTATTTATGATAGTAGCTATCGAAGCCATACTTTATGGTGGGAGTGATGGATGCAGATTCAGAAAAGTTTACGCAAGGTTAATTGTTTTTTCTTGTTTTGGAGGACGAACAAGCTCAATGGTTTTCTGAAGGACTATTTCCATGTGTTAATTAAAAGTGTATTTTGTTAACTATTCAATTAAAGTTTATTTATAGTGTCGTATTATAACAAACGTTATCAGAGGAAACTTTACACATGGAGCAGAAAAAGGGAATCCTCTTGGGCTCCATCTGAATTTGGTGTTGGTAATATTGGTGTAGTCCAAAAAGCAGTCAACATTGAGCAGCATCACAGCAGGGCAGGTAGAAAAACCTTCACTGGAGTCTGTATTTCTGGGTCAGTACTAAGAAGTTAAATTACTGTAAACTTGGTTCATATAGCAGGTTTTTAAATGAGCCTTTAAATGCTGCATTGAGATCATAGATGATCGTAATGTTCTGGAGATATTGATAGCGGGGGAAAATATGCTTCAAGAGTAATCCATCATTTTCAGGAAGCTGACTCGTGCAATATTTAGTCCCGTTGGATTGACAGCTTTTAACATTGATTTCTGAATAACCGACACATAAACCTCCTTTTTGCTAGAAAAGTACCGATGAGCCTTTATTGCATCTGTTCAGCTCCCGTCATGAAAATCCACAGGCAGTGATAATTCATTTAATTTCTCTATAACTCAGTGGTGATTTGTATGACCATAAAAAAGTAAAACCACAATTTGTTTTCTGCTTATTGGTGTGTTTGTGACAGTTGAGAAACGAACGATGTGTCTGAGCAGCTCCAGAGGATGTAACTAATTGGTGTAAACACACAGAAGCCTCGGCCGTCCGTGTCCGGTAAAGAAAAACATGAAAACATATCCATCTCACTTCGGCTGAGCGTTCGCATCAAAGCAAACATATATCATAGAAATAGTGAGTCAGCAAGTGGTGTGATGGAAGCAGTGGCTGTAGGAATGCTGCCGTCACCAGAAATATATCATTTATAATAGAGCTGCTGCATATTAGGAGTCTGATTCAGCAGATTAATATTTTCTTGATGAAAACTATATGATTACTCTATATACTGCTCTCTTTTTTTGCCTGTAAATGTTTGCGGTCGTGTACACGAAAGAGATTTTCCTCTTAACTGTGAGTTGTTGTACTTGGCATACGTTGTGTTTTGAGTCCGTGAGCGTCTAGGGAGTGATTTTGTCATCAAAAATAACTTATTTTCCTGTCCTTACTTGATTTATAATTTAGCTAATGTTTTTATATCTTTATTTACCAAAAGACTGACAGAATATGTTGCATTCACATATAGGCGGATTGAGTTTTATCTAGTTTTCTAGACAAGAGAAATGCTTTGTGGCCCTTTTACAAAACACATCTTCAGGCTGCATTGAATCATTGAGACTCCTGTTGTTGCAGGAAGTCTCTTCCAGGAAGTATCTGTTCCTGTGAGGTTGTTAAGCATTTGTTCTGATGCTGAAACTTTACTTTAGATGTTGCTGATGTACCTCAGATGTCTTGTCAGATGTCAGATGGCTTTTCAAAATAAAAGTTCCAAAGTGCTTTACATGGTTGAACCAGGATTAAAACATAATAACGTTACTGTTGCAGGTGGTGTAACTTCTCCATTTATTTATTGGCTTGCTTCAAAGTGCTTTGTGACTTTACACCATCCTTTTATATCCCGCTCCCATCTGGTTTTCACATTTCTAAAATGCGACTCGTGTCTTGGCAGTGCTTCATCCCTGCCACCCTCTCTTCACTTCCTCATCTCCCGCCACGCTACGCTACACCCGGCTAACGTGGAGCCTTTATTCTCTCCAGCCCGCCATCTAACAGCACCTTGTTTGATACCTGTGGGACGTGCAGCGCAGCTCGATCTCCCCTAGATCTCAGACAAAGCTAGTCCACGGGGGCCTCCAGTCTACCCCCTAATCCACCAACATAATTACAAATACCTTTCCCCCTCAGATGCCTAAGCAACCTCCCAGCAAATACACATGAGTCTGTTGGTGGGTGGTGGTGGAAACCAGATCAGGTGGCCCCTCATCATCAAGTGTTGCCCTATCGGAGACTAACGACACTTGAACGGTGCACGGACGCTAATACATTCCTTCTCCCAGATACATTCACGTAGACGCACACAATGCTAACAACAGAACAGGAAGAAAGAATAAGTGAATCATTCTATTCAACGCCGCACCGACAGTTTTGATGGTGATTGTCGGCAGAGCTGATTGACCGATAAATTCATGCAAATCAAAGCCTTTTTCCTGACTGCCATTTAAATTGCTGTTTATCTCTCCCACTGGGATGGAGTGATTGAAGGAGGGTTCCTAATCACCCACCCACCCATGCTTGAAGCCTCTGGAGGGAAGAGAAAGAAAAGAGAGAAAAAACGAGGTGGAGGCTTAAGTAAACAGAAGAGAACAAATGAGCTCTGTGACGGCTCAGCAAGCACTGCCTCCCTCCTTGCCTGTATGAATGCCCGTCCTTTGTTGATGGCTGAATAGAGGGCTAAATATCCCTTGAAATCAGAGCTAGAGCCACCTCTCTGGATGCTATATTCTGAGGCTGAAGCCTTTCAGATGCAAATAGTAACTGGGTTAGGATTGGTTCTACCCCAATGGTCGGTGTGCTATAATGGACATCACATTAAGGGTCAGAGGATGAGTAATGGGGCAATATTTGTGCTTCTTATCTTCAGTTGGCTTTTGGAGTCTTTGAGTTTTTTAGTGTTGTGTGCTTTTTCACGCTGCTTTGACAAGATCTCTTTCTTTCTTTTTTTGAAGCGAGGAAACCAGATGGGGTCCCACGAACTGGTGTTTAGCATGGCAGTAAGAAGGATTTGGGGTGAGAGCAATGCTTAGTTACAATTCACCGGATTAGTGTGTGTGTGTGTGTGTGTGTGTGTGTGTGTGTGTGTGTGTGTGTGTGTGTTTGATGAGGACACATGCACTGTGTGTGTGCGTGTGCGTGGTTGGCAGCCCATTCATTAGGACCTAAATCACCAACTAATACCCTCTGAATTCCCTAAATGGGTTTGGTCCTCGCAGCACAAGCACACAATCTGTGGTGACTTTGGTCTTGACATTGTTCAAAGCCAGTGGACATTTACACACACACACACACACACACACACACACACACACACACACACACACACACACACACACACACACACCTATTGTACCACCTCCTTCTGAGGCCATTTTCACTGAGGTGAAGACATTGTATAAATGTGAACAACTTCCATCTAAGCCAGCATTTTCTGGCTGTTTTCACAAAGCGGAGAGAAAAAAAAAGGGTTTACGCCAAGGCAAACAATTATTCCTGCGTCAATCAAATCACTGTTTTATGCATGAAGCTGGCAACATGAACAGAAATTGCGGTTTTTAAAAAAATCACACCCATATTTTGTGTTCTTCTATTTTGGCTTGCACAATGAGCCGCATCACAAAGAGGGATGAACTTGTCAAAAAGTTTGTTCCATCACTTTTCTGCACAACTATATCTGTTTAGACCTGTCATCGCACTGGGGAAACTCTCCCTTTCACTGCAACACAACATCATCAATGTCAATTTCAGATTCAATGACTCAACATTTAAGAAAAGCATTTTTTCGGGGGGTGAAAAACACCCTCCGTGTGTGTGAGTAGGCACAAGGCCAAACAGCAGAATGAAAGAAATGTCTTTTGTTATGCTGGACACAAGCAGCACGGCTCAAGACACAAGAAAGAGGTTAGGTAAACCAGTCTTTACTTGGCAGAGGTTCAGGTCCACAGGAGATCAGTCAGCGGTGCAAACGAGGCAGGCAAGGGTTAGGCAAAATGAAGGTCCTCGGGAGAACAGCCAAGGTTAAAAAACAATGTGTAACCGACACAAGGAAGGATGCAGCAATGCCAGGAGGAACCGGCAACGAGAGACAGAAGATACAAGGTTTATCTACACGGGGAGCCGGGGTTAATTGGACACTGGTGGATCACGTCAGATGCCGGCGAGGGAGTCGGCAGAAAACACACACTGGTAGAAAACATCTGTAACAGCACTTTGCATACAAATTCAATAGAACTGGTTTGCTCTGAAGCGAAAGCCTATCAGAGATTCTCTTCCTGTTGTCACTGAACCAGAAACTGAACCAAAACATTGTAGCGGTCTGCGGTCTCCCAGAGCTCTACGATAGAACCTCATATACAGTACAGTATAGTACAGAGACCTAACAAAACCATGTGTGTAAACCAGAGACCGTCTATGGAGGTCACTGCCGTTTTAATGCTTGTATCAAGTTATTTTAAGTGTTGATGGAGCAGCTACAGTGTTAGCATAGCCTACCTCCAATAGATCCGAATTCCATTCAGAAAACGAGCATTTTAAAAATGATTAGCCTATCGTCTTGCAGACAGACCTATCAAACCATGACGTCAGTCTTTTTAGAAATTGTCGTCTTTATTAGTAGTAAACCAGCCGATGTGTGGCTTTCACAGTAAGTATGTTCCTGGAGCACCTCCGGGTGATGTTATGAACTCAGACAGGACAGCAGCAATAGTGGTTACTTAAAAAATGTCACCTTTGATGTGAATGTACCTTCAGCCTTCTCAAAGTCTTCACAAAGCATCAAAAGTAGGAGTAAGAATACCTAAACTTTCTCCTGGAGTCCACCGCTACATTCACACAGAGTACATCCTTCACTGCAGCGTTTAAATCAAACTCACTCCTCTGCTCTCACGCCTGCTGCTTCACCGCTTACCTGAAAGCTACGCTGATACTAGCGGCTGTGGTTCAAATAGCATTTCAAAAGCTCCACCCCCCAACATCCACCTTTAGGTAAGATATTATGATCCCTCCACCCTCCCTGCTGTGCTGAAGCTCGGTGCTTCTTTGTGGGGGTCAAGAAGTCAAAGTGTAGGAAGCAGCATGTAGCAGCTTTTTATTTGTTTCCTCCAACCTTCATCCTCGACCCCTATATAAAAACATTTTGTTGGTCCTCTTTATGGTAAGAAACATTTTATTTGATGTGAAAAATAACAAGGTTAAAGTCTCATGTACATTTATGATGCCCAACATCACTGCTGTACATATTCTACATCCACTATTTAAACTACAAACTGATCGGTCTTACTTTAGTTTGTAAAGTATGTTCTGGGAACATCATTCCTTCCTCAAGTCAATATCATCCTGTACAATAACGTATTGCCAGCAGTGTGAACCTCTCTTGCGCTGCAGTACAACAATCTTATAAAGGCTCCTCATCTTCCACGTAAGAACTAATGAATAAAACAGAAAGAAATGGCATAAAATGATGTCCAACATCAAGCCAAAAATCATCAATTCAGCCGCCTCAGAAAGAAAAGACAAAAAACATAATATAGTGAATTAAAATTGCAGCCATCTGTCAACGCAAGGCTTTTTAAATGGAGAGCCTCATAATATCCTCAGATTGGTTGTAGTCCCGGAAAAAAATACCCTTACTATTTCCTGCTTGAAGAATCCTTGACTGACCTCAACAGCTTCCTTAAGAGCAGCCAGAACATTAGCTTTTGTCTGTCGCAGAAATGACCTGCAATTACGTGTTCCTCTTATAATGCTCAGTGGCTTCTGTAATCTGTGTGGAGAGGCTGAATGGAAAATATGAGGGGCTCCTTAAATGCATCTACTCTCTGAGCAGAGTCTTTTTGTTTTGTTGTTTGGTCAAGGTAAAAATAATAGAGGTCATGAGATGAAGCTGACCCTCACCTGAAAACAGATGCTGTCCTCTCTGTATGTCGGAGCCTCTGCATGGAAGCTTCTCCACAGCATTGTCTCATTCTTATGGACAAAGGAGTAAAACTATACCTTCTTTTTTGTGTGTTGAAACTGCAACTGTTTGTCAATCTGTGCTCTGTGTGTCGAATATCGGTAGCAATATTGAATGGACACAGTGGTCTGAACAATGTTATTAGATTATTGTGCAAGGAGCGGTGTGCCGTCATATTGTTCGTGATGATTTTTTGTGTATGTACAGCAACACAGGGTGGAAGGTGGGAGAAATATTGCTGCTCCCTCGGATGTAAAGGAATTTGTTTCAACAAAAAGTAGTGACTTCAATAGTTTGAAGCCGTTTTCACACCTGAAATCCGGACCGAGGTCGTATTTAGTTACATGGTTACATTTCATCCGGTTAGTTTTGGTTTCACTTTGCAATTTAGTCCAATAAGTCCAGTAGAAATGACCAGGTCTCATGTTTGTCTGAAGACTACATTTTTATAGTACAATTCTTCTGAACAATTAAGAATAATTTTCATGGCATGGGATAATTGAACAGTTATTGTGTGTGTGATATTATCGCGCTGTCAGATTGTGAATCGTTATTGTTGTAAAAGAAGCACGTTACCAGTATAAAGCATCTCAGTTTGTTGCTATTTATGATGAATCTTCTTAATTACAGCTGAGTGGCAGATTTCAAGTAATTTACATTTTGAGTGGAGGAAAAGGGCTCAGAGATAAACACACATTAACACGAAGCGACATTCAGCACACTCTTTGAAACGCCAACACAATGTACTGTTACTGTAATTGAAGTCATACTGTGATTGTATTATATATGCTATAAATGCTATGTAATATAAGTTACATACAATAGCCAGTGTGAGAGTTCAAGGCAGCCTATAAATACCCACCGTCTCTCTGTGACTATACTGTGTTTACCACTGGTTGGACATTCATTAAAATGAAGGGAAACTAATGTATACAGTAACCTCCGTGCATGAAACATACATTAATTAAAGATTTGACATGTGTAAAGTATGGCTCATTAGTATATCTTAATTTATACAGTGTAGGGAAGAGAGTTGTACTGTAGTTTATCTCACTAATTAAACTGTAGTGTCCTATTAGCAGATCTAATCTCTCGTCCTGTCTCATTCAGGCACTTTTTTGAAAATCAAAGCACTCTCTAAAATCAAGCTTTTCTCCGTTTTTTTTCTTCTCCCCGTCTGATCCCAGATCAGCCTTCTGCAGTACAGCAGGCAGCACTATTTGTCCTTGCATACTCGTGGCTCAGTTATGGATCTATGCTATATAAACACCAGGGGTTTAGATTTCTTTCTAAACATGATCTGTACGTTGTCATGGTTTGGACGAGGTTGCTAAACTCTAACAACTAACAACTTTGTGGCAACAGTTTAGGGAAGACTGGCTTCTGTCTCAACACGTCAGTTCCCTCATTCACAAAGCTCCGGTCCTCCACTGAGTCCTGGTCAGTAGTGCTGGGCGGTATACCGGTTCATACCGAATACCGGTGGTTTTTTTGTTTATGATATGCATTTTTCATATACCCCAATACCGGTGAGTGTGTAGCGTATGAACGTCGGGAACGCAGAGCAGCGGAACGTCGCGCCGCCGGACATTGTTTGAGAGGGGGCTGATTAGCAGCTGCACCAAACAAGCAGCATGCGAGAGCACAGCCTGTGTTGAGCGTAAGATGCGGTGAAAAAATAGATAAACACGGCGAAAGTTTCTTGAAACTTTCGCCGTGTTTATCCATTTCTTTTTTTCGCCGAAACTTTCGCCGAAAGTTCCGAACGAGCAAGCAATGAAACAGAAGAACTTGTGCCGAAAAGAGGAGCCGTGTCTGTTGTTTGGAAATTCTTCGGCTTTAAAAAATCGACGTCGAACAAACAACAATATTCTGCAAATGCCGTCGGGCTAAAGTTGTAGCCGCTGTTCGCACTGCGGGAGAAGAGACGAGTCAAATGTCACTCAAAGACGCGTTTGCTAGGGGGACTGCCTACGACAAGAAAAGCAAACTGTGGAACTATTTATTTTTTTAATTTATTTGTTTCAATATTATTTATGGATGTTGCCTTAATTGATGTCCAGTGGATAAAGAAGTCTTCATATTGCAGTTACAGGAGACGTATTGTTTACATTGTGTAGCCAGTTGGTTTACAAAAGATGTTTTTTCAAGTTGCAAAACAATAAAGGGTTCTGTATTTTGACTGCAACAGTCATGCATTCTGATTCCTTCACATCATTAATGCTAGTGTGGACATTAATGTTTTTCTACAATATTCACTCCTTATGACATTAAAATATGTCAGTCCAAGCCAATTTACTGCAGTAATTATTCTCTAAATTATTAGAAAATTAGGTTAACACCCAGTCGTGCTTGAAAAAAAAAATACCGTCAAATACCGTGAAACCGATATCATTTTGAAAAATACCGTGATATACATTTTTGGTCATACCGCCCAGCACTACTGGTCAGTGACTTTGACGTCCGTTCACCACCTGTTATGGTATGTTTGAAGTGCTTACAGGTACTACGGATATGAATCTCTACGGCCAAGAATTAATTGTGACGCTCAAAAGATTCTCATCCAGGTGATGGGGATCGATTTGAAAGCTTTATCACAACGATAGGTTAGAACTGAAGAAGCCTTGTGGATGAGAGTCTTCAAAAACCTAAAGTAAGTCCTGCTGCCTACGATGAAGCCTTCACAGTTTACTCTTAAATCAGAAAAAGAAGGTGTGGATGAAGTTGACTGGCATGCAAAGAGCTCTGACCTTGGCTCCACATGTGGGATGGACTGGAACGCTGGCAGCGTGTCTGGCCTTATTGCCCAACATCAGTATCCAACCTCATGACTGGCTGAACAGGGGAGCCAGTTTGGACAAAAATCTATTGTTAAACCTGAAACCAGAAGAGTTGAAGTGATGTGTGAATTATCATCATGGCATAATAACTCATTTATTTATGTCAGGGGAATTGTTTTTAATAATTCCACATGTATTACCTCATGTATTTATTTAAAGAATGGGATTTGAAAGGAGGCGTAATTATTTAATATCGGCCTAAATGTCATTCCATAGATTTACCTTATCCCGAACATGAACTGCTGCCAGTCTATTCCTGACTCTTACCTTAACCTTAACCCAAACCTAAACTTACCTTAAACCAAGTCTTCACCCTAAAATGTGATGATTTGCATCAATGAAGAGATGCAATTGTCCCCATTTGGTCTAAATAATAAATAAATAAACAAGTCCCCACGATGTGTGTTTTTGTTATCAGAGTTATGTCCCCACATGACAGGTAAAACTCGCTGACACACACACTCAACGTCTTTGCTTTTTCTCTGACACACACAGACACACAAAACCCCCTTTTCCCTCGTCCTGAGGACAATAGCTGTGCAGTGAGGTGAGACTGCAAGAGGAAAAGCATTTATCCTGGCGGAGTAGTGCTGATGACCCTCCCTGCTGGCTCTCTCTTGCTCTCTTCCCCCCTCAGGGATAACACAGGAAGCTTTTGTGTCGGCTGGACGGATTCGAGGGTGGTGGGGGGGGGGGGAGAGGGGGGGGGGGTTAGCGGCAGTCGGACTGCTGTCACACCACACACAGCTTTTTCAGGACACAGGCTGTACTTTTGACATGTGTCTACTGACATTACCCATGATGCCGCCCCACCTCCCTCTCTCCCCTGGCTAGGGTTGTCTCCTCGCCTCACAGGGGTAATGGTGTGTGAGACAGGTCGAGAGAGGGAGAGGGAATATGCTGTGTCTGTGTGTGTGTGTGTGTGTGTGTGTGTGTGTGTGTGTGTGTGTGTGTGTGTGTGTGTGTGTGGGAGAGATACAGAGAGAAGAGCTTTTGCTTCTGCAGTTCTAAAAACAACCTGTTTGCTGTGGAAGATTTTCAAATTCACACTGTAAATGATTCCTATAATGTATTTTACAAGAGTAATAATGGCCAGATTTATCCGAGAAGCAATATGTCTTGTAAGACTTATTTCCCCTCCCATCTGTATTTCCTAAAATAATGAAAGAGAAATTCCATGAAAATGACGTGGTCGCTATGAGCTTTTATTTATATATACATATATATTCAGATCATCACAGGCAATAGAACCATGTGTCCAGTTTTGCGTTCCGGTTTGCATCTCTGCGGTTTGACTGTGTGTCTGCTTGCTAATTGGACTGTGATTGCAGCACAAATTGGATGAAGGTCAGCACTCGGAGTATGGCTTCTCCTGTTTGTGTCGGAGGCATCCAGCTGTGGTTGTCCAGACATCTGATCAGGATGTGTCCTGGTTTCCTCCCCCGGTGGAGGCATTCGGAGCACGTCCAACATGTCTGCGTCTGAGCTTACATGTGTTTTTGTTTATATGTGCACACAAACACACCTTTCAGTCAAGGCAGCTCTCCAAGGGAATTCTTCCTTGAAACTTGAATACAAACCTCAACAGAGGGTTAGCCTTCAGAAGAAGCTTCGTTTCTGGGTTCTGAATATCTCGTCATTCCTGAGTGTACAGCTCGGGTGTCTGAAGATATTTTCTAACGATGCACGCCTTGATGTATCCCTGTGGATCGATGTTTTTATTAATATAACAAAAAGAGGAATAAATATAGACGCCGGTCTGTCCAGACTTTTACAAAACAAATCACCAGTGACAGATTGGCTGATGATTTGATTAGCCTCCCTCGCTGACTAAATCCAGTTTTCAAAGCAGTATTATATTCAGTGTGGCGTTTTGACCGCCGCTTTGAATTCCTGTTGGTTGGAGTCTCCTTCCTCCGCTCTGCTGCCACACTGAATGGCCAGTTTCCCCCGTCGCCTCTCGCTTTGCATAAAGCCCATAGAAATCCCAGGAACAGGCTCACACTCATTTGCCTGTCACATTAACTTGGCACCTCACTTTCCTCTGGCTCTTTTAGCCACTGTGACCGACCCAAACAAATGACCTGTTCATACGGCACAAAGCTCTGTCAGGCTTCCGGCTTCATTTCACTTCTCCCTCTACACAATGACCTCTTATAACCTTCCCTTCCTCTTATTTAGTTCGGTTTTCATTGTTTTATTTTAGTGGTTATTTTACTTAATTACTTAACAAACTACTTATGTTGGAAGTTTTATTCAAAATAACTTCAGAAACAACAACTGCGTCTCTGGTTTTAAAACTATAAGCAATTCACATTCATATCGATAACAATTATAGTAAATTAATGTTTATTTTTAACTGTAATGTTTTCTTTTGTCTCAGTTTCTACATTTGCAAAAGACAACATTGTTGCAAGAACTGTCTTTTTTCTGACATAATATACCATGACTTTTTTATGACATACTATATAATGACTTTTTTAATGAGTTTTACTTTGTTTGCTATGACACTGTATTTGTTTTTGACATTTTCAGCACATACTATTACTTTTTATGACATATTTATGGCATATACTATAATTATCTTATGACAGCTTAATGGGTTACTATTCTATGATTTTCTTTTTCATTTGACATACTATTACTATTGCTTCCTCCCTCCCAAATATAACTATTTGCTTTGCTAGTTTTTTTCTCAGCCTTATGATACTTAAATGAATATCTTTCTGTTTTTGGAAATTAAGATGGACAGTTCTTTTTTCTTTTTTTTATAAACCTTTTCTACTGAAACGTTTAATTGAGAAAATAATCTTCACATTAATCAATAACGAGAACTTTAGATATTTGATGTGTGTTAGTACTTACACACTTAAAGGAACACACATCACATCTCACTGAAGTTGTGTTTGAGGCCTCATGATGAGTATAGATTAAAGTGTCATACTGTCATGTTTGTTTTAGTTTTCCACCTACTCTTATTAACATATCTGGGTGTTTAACTGCTGCGGTTTAAATGGTAAGATTGATGGCAGTGCAGGAAGACAGCCAACAGAATATCATTACCCTAATATCCACAGTATACAGAGTAATCAGATCTGTGGAAAATATTCAGTCATGGAGCTTAGTCTAAATAGAAACGGATTGATATGGACATCATCACATGATTATGTGGACTTGACTGTATTTGTGGTAAAGTCTTTACAACATCTGAGTTTCTCTTAAGTGGCACTTTTGATCTGTGATCCTAATTATCTCCGAGGACCTCCTCGGTCCAGCGCCAATTGATGGAGGAGGAAGGAAGGAAGTTTATAATCATGTTCAATTAGTGCTCCTTCACATTTTATCCGAGCCTTTCCACTGTGCTAATGACTTATTTGTACCAATTATTTGCTTTGCTGAGCTTGTTAACCCCCGTGTTCACCTTGGCAGTTAAAGCGATGTGAGGAGTTTCACAGTTTCTCGTTGTACAGGTCCCACTTAATGCAGGTACTGTTTTTGTTGTTACTCCTGTCTGTTGAGACCAGTCGGAGCTCAGATATATGTAATTACCACTCGTGATGTTTGGGGTGTCACGACTTTCTTCAGTATTTACTGTCTAAAAAAGAGAGGTTATGATATCAATCTTCCCAATATTCCTTTAAGTCCCATCTCAAATATCAATGTTTTGTTGCTAATTTTTAGTAATTCATATGCTCAAAAGGTGGACACAATAATGTGAATTCCTTCCAAATAAAACAATCATAAATGCATTTAAATGCTGCTTGTGTGAAGCTTCCACAGTCAGCTGTTCCTATCAGTGTTGTTATAATCTCCACTGAAGACGGGGACCAGGATCAATTTAATGATCATCGTGTAGATTTAGCTTTACCATGGTTGTTATATCTGTATATGTCCCTGCTAATGTCTGTGTGTATACAGTCAATACTTGGCTAGCTGTATATTTAGTAGACAGGCTGCTGTTAGCGTGCTACAGGAAGCTCTAGTGTTTCTTTTTAGCCTGAAACCTTTGAAATCCTGCTCCTAAACGCATTGAATAATACCTAACTGTGAAAACTCACACAAAGTCGTGTTTTCATGACTTTTGAGGGCATTACATTGACTTACATTAACTCCCCTGGAGACCTACCCTAAATATAACCCAAACAGCAGCTTTAAACCAAGTATTCACCCTAAAATATAATGATTTATGGGGATGTGCATTTTGTCCCCAAAAGAAATGCGAGTCTCCACAATGTGATAATGAGATTGTTGTCCCCACAAGAAGGGTAAAACATGCCCACACACACACACACACACACACACACACACACACACACACACACACACACACACACACAATGCCTTCTCTAATTTGAGGCTGTGATCCTGAGTGGGCTCTTGTGTCTGAGGAAACACGAGACTGGAGAAAGCTCGTCATCTGAAGGACGGGTCAGGAGACGGTGAAGAGGCCTGAACGCCATCAAAGGGACCAAAATGACCCTGAAGCACCAGAACTCTCTGCCTCTATAGAAGCTGCCTTTAATCTACGCAAGCACTTGGTTGTCCTGCCACCCATTTTAAATATTTATATATATATTGCACCCTCATACGCTCTCCGTGTTTCTTCAGGCTACCTGCTTCAGTCGATGTGGAAACAGAGAGAAGACGACGGGAGGGGTATAACTGCTGAAAATGGAACGGAGAAAAGGAGCCAGTGGAAGATGGAAACATAAAAGGCCTGTCTCGGTGAGAAAAAAAGCCTCATAATTTCGCCCTCTATTTCTTCTAGCGGTGCTATGAAAGAGAGATGAAATCAGAAGGCTGTCAGGTAAAAGGAGAGTAAAACCTTTGCCTCCCCGCTGAAATGGGCCGAGGAGAGAAAAATGGAGAGGAGAGAGGTTGAGCGCCTTGCATCACTTTTCCTTCACAGCAAAAGCTCTCGACTGTCAAGAGAACAAAAAACATCATGCATCAGGATTTTACAGGCTGAGCCTTTCGGAGTGGTTGGAGGCGTTTTAGTGCAGCGCAGTCAGCTTTTAGCAGACGTCAAGCGAAAGTGTTTTTTTATGAATTGGGTGAAATGGCTCTTTAATGGGCAATGAAATGGGTCCTTTTATATTTTTTGGTAATACATCAGAATTTAGGCAAATATCAAAACACATAAAAGACATCTTGACATTGAGTTTTTTTCTTGTCAAAGTAAAACAACTTAGATGTCGGAGTCTCCGAAAACAGTATGTATGCTGATCCTGTTCATACAAGGAGACCTTTAAAAGGTATTTCAAAATCCACACAGTCCTCTTTCTGCATCCCAATGTTTAACCAAAACTATATGAAAAAATAAATGAATTAAATAAAAATGATAATAAATAATATAATGAATAAAACCCATAATAGACCCAGGACAGTTTTCCTTCCTGTTTATAGTCAAAGTGATCAAAGGCGTGAAGTCAAGACACAGTACTGCTGTGTTAGACATATGATACACAGATAGTTGTGTACATTAATCATAATTCATCAACACATATCCCACTTATATGCATCTGGCTTCGGCTAGGTGTGCCTAGTTCTTGTTCATACATCTCAGTATTTGTCAGTGTTGTCTTTCCTTATTCTCAACCACGTGTGATTCATAGAACACTAAGTTTGATGCAACTTGTTTTGACTCGAATGTACAACATCTGTACATGGATGCTTGCGTAGCTCAGCCATGTTTACAGAGCACTTCAGCCTAGCTAGGTTTAAATGCATGGCAAAGAAACACTGCCTCCCTAACTACCCTGTCTCCCCATCCCTCCCTCCCTCCCTCCCTCTCTCTCACATCCACAGTCAGACATCACAGCCTTACAGCCAGCACCCCCACAAGAGTGAGAATGAATGCTCTCACCACCTGTGTTGGGAGCAGAACAAGAGAGTGGGAGAGGAAGACACAAAAGACTGTTCAGGGCGGTGAGTCAGTAAAACACATTTATAGTATATATATCATGAGTAATCTATGGAAGCCTGGACTTTGACTGCAGTTTCATAATCATGTGATGGTCGTCGTTGGCATTTCATCCCACAATCATCACCGATATCAGCGCAAAGCCGCAAATTCCCAAAGTAGTTTGTCATTTTCTGAGGTGTGTGTGGGAGTGTGAGGAATGTGAGCGCCACTGAATGTGTCTCTGCTGGTTCTGTGATTCAAGTGTGTGTGTGTGTGTGTGTGTGTGTGTGTGTGGTTTGGTAAGCCACAGACTCTGCGCTGTGTCTCATCCCTCCCACCATTGCTCTGTCAGCAGGCCTGAAACCACAAACCATCCCGTCTGGAAACAAAGCCATTATCTCACAACAACCGTCTCGGCCTCTCTCACACCTTGTTTTCCTTCAGCTCCAGATCTCCTCTCTCCGTCACACTTCATTTGTTTCATATCAGTGTGTGCGCGGTGACAAATATATTAGTGTGTGTGTGTGTGTCCCAGCCATGACATTTAACAGTTCCCATCACCAACGCCGACAGTAACTACTTGATCTCTGTCGGCAGTTTCACAACGATGGGATTTTAAAGGCTGAACACCGAACAGTACTTGCTTCAATTGACTACATTTAAATTAACGATTGGACTTCCACATAAAAGTTCAGGATCTGAATGGTTCTGGTAATGCTCCACATTAAATGACCCTCATAGCCAGCGTGTTCGTTGTGGCTCATAAACTCAAGTGTGAAGTCAGACTATCTGCCATCTGATTAAAACACAAACATCTCTGTGTTTTCCTCTTCAAACAGAGATCAACAAGGAGAACTCGCCCGACGAGGTTCGACCACAGACGCTGCGACTGTGAGCGTCACACGGAGACGAGCCAAAAAAAAAAGGTATCAGTCGGACAAAAGCAAGTCTTTTACAGTCCTCAAATATTTGTTCTGCTTTCCAATCTCCTGAACTTTTCAGAGATACGGGAGTTATGACGTTGGAAGAGGTTGTGTGTTCGTGGGCATAAGATAAATCAAGGTTCGCTCAGGGTTTTAGTGAGATTGCTTTCGTTGTATCTCCCTCCAAAAGCCTTGACCAGGTTTCTAACATTATTTCACAGCAGTCTTATAAAAAAATACATTTCTCCAACTCTAAGGAGTGAAGTAAATAAGCATATTCTCCAAACAATTCCTTTGTAAGCCATCATCCAACATACGTGGGGTGTAATGAGTCTCCAGTTCAGTTCATACTTAGGCACTTTTTTCTTATTCACTCGCCGTCTCAAACAAAAATCTGTTTCACCACAAACAAATCCTACTGAGGACTCGACGTCCGAGTCCTAAACCGCAGTAGATCCTGATGAAACATCGTCGGTCGGTCAATCACGAGGAAATGAGACATTCTACAAAAACTGTTTTATTGATTTATTAACAACTGTACATTTCTTTTTCAGTGCTGACAGCATTTGCTACATACTTTGGTGTGATTCAGAGGGGCCGGCGTTTTTTTATATATTCTTGTGGGAAATGACACGATCCGTGTACAAACCAGCATTATTCACCGTCGTCTAAGTGGCAGACACTTTGAGTTCCCAACTCGTGTTTACATTTAAGTGCCGTTCCCTCCGTTCTCAAGAGCATTTACACGTCTTTCTGCCAACCAAACATATTCCAGGAAGATTGATAAGAAGGATTCCAATAGCGCCGATTGAACGGTTTGTTTAGTCTGTGGCAAAGAAATCAATGGTGCAACTCGACATCCATGTTGCGTCAAGTTAGCAAAAAGCACATTTTGATCCAGTCTGTGCCTGCTGCAGTGCTGCTGCTGCCAACTGAGGTCCAAGGGTTAGGCTAAAGATTAAACGCCATCTCCCATAATCTAACAACGGGGGGAGAGAGGGAGCACAGACAGAGCAGTTCACTTTAATATACGATGTGAGTCCGTGTCCTGCGTTGTCCCCCACAGTGGTCCAAACCAGCCGAGGCTCTGCTGGAGTCGGAGGACTCCACGTTTTCATCGTCCGGGTAAGAGCTCTGTGACAAAAGGCCATTTAAAAATCTCCACAAAACGTCCTACTTACAAATGTCATGCTCCTCCGTTTGATTCGTGAAAAGGTCAGCCTGGAGAATGTGCTTTAAGAAAAACAAGAGTAAAATTGTTACAAAGTTCTAGTCTATGTTCTGCTCTTCCACTCAAATATCATGGCGTAAGACGGAGTGGGCCGGAAAAAAAAAAGAAGAAAAATCACAAGTACACCCAGGACATGAAAATATATATTTTTATAATATATATAAAATGTCTTTTATTTAATCCGATATGTACACTTTTCACAAGACGTCTGGGGGGGAACGAGGTTCTCGGGAATGAAGCGCTGCTTCATCGGGTGACACCGAAGTATTCTCAAGGGGGAAAAAAGTTCAGAAGTCTCAAAAATAAACGCTTCTTTCCAGCACGAGTTTGTTGTCCAGCAGCTCCGTAGGTGTTTGTGTGTTGTAGTCCACAGACGGATGGTCGGGAGGGAAACGGACAAGCGTGCTGAAGAAGCAGGAGCCTCCTCTCTGGCGCTCTAGTAGATGACCTCGTAGACGGTAGCCTTCTTGTCACCGGATCCTGTCACGATGTATTTGTCGTCTGCTGAGATGTCACAGCTCAGGACAGAGGACGACTCCTTCGACTGTGCAAGGAAGAGGTTTCATTTTAACATATAGAAGAGTATCATAAGAGAAATAACATTTTTAAGACTGCACTGCATCAATTTAAGGTGATTATAAATGTATTATTCTTAATTGACACTCATTTAGGATGAGAAACTAAGATCATTTTTTGACACTAATCAATTCAGTCCGATTAAAGCAAGTTGGAAGAGCCAAAATGATTTTCCACGACTGAATTATCTACATGAATAGTTAGACAGCGTTGGTATAATTTGGACGTATCATCTTCGATGTAGCAAAATAATCACAATTCTTCTTCCATTTTCCGATTGATTGATGTCATTTAAGTGTAATTTCACTGCGAGTCGTACCTGGAATATGCTGGCACCATAAGGAGTCCTCCAAGCGTTCAGCAGGTTGTCCTTCCCTGTGCTCACAAACCATTTACCTGCAAACACAGAACAGACGTCTTGAGGATACGATCTGAAGGTGTGTGTGCTGTTAGACACACACACACACACATTTGCAAACGAGACTTTATTTTCCTAATAAAATGACATTTGATTAACAGGCTGTGACTCACTATGCATGCACTTTTTTAACATAGAACCATAGAAATGTTTCTGTCTGGACTGAGAGGAGAGGAGTCTTCATTGTCTGACAGGCTACTAATAATTCAATATAAAACATGGGGTTATTAAAGTCATCAAACGCTATCGTAGCGGTCTGTGGTCTCCCAGAGCTCTAAGATAGGAACCAGCGAAACCGTAGTCTGTGGTCCGAACAGCTACAGTGTTAGCATCGCCTACGTCCGATCAACGGCATTCAGAAAACAAGCAGTTTAAAAGTTATCATACTGCAGACCGACATCATCGTCATTATGTTACTTTGGCATCCTTCTAGTGACACAAGGCACAAGAAGTCTAATTTATTATAATTCAATAAATGCTACAATCGGGTCGGCAATAATTCAGTGTGTACGACAGAATAGTGGCATTAGAATGAGTCAGAGACCATTTACGACCGAAATGCTTCTCTGAGTCTCAGCGCTGCCTAATTCTGTGGAAAGCCCAGCGCACATTCATGTGTGTTTTCTCCTCTCTAAAAATAGAGATTCACATTACAACAACAGCTAACATGTGACCCTGTCATTAAAAAACCTTATTGGGGGGAAAACACCATTACATTAACAGTCCTAAAATGCCCATAATGAAGAAGACTCTCATCATTTCCACTCTGATAATTATTTAAATCGCCCTCTGATTAATTACCCAACTGACTAGTTGGGTAATAATTTAATTAGTGGCAGAGAGAGCTCTGAAGCAGCGAGCTGCATTTGAATTAACCAGTTGTGTGGCGGCAGTGATATGAGACGGTGCTGTGGGGGAGTCTCATGAGGAGGAATGAATACTGAGCGAGGTGATAGCGAAACCTCATTTGTCTGCGCCTTAAACTCGACACCAGCTCGTCTGCCCAGCAGGCACGACGACAAATCTAACAAGCGCTTTCACACAAACTCTCTAATAAACGGGCAATCATTAAAAAAAGAATTCTCTGGCAAAAATAAACTGCATTTTAACGCCGACAGAAATGATTACTTCGTGATTTGTTTGTGCAGAAAAGTTGCCTCCAACGCAGCCCACCAGTAAGCAACCGGCCCTACCGAATACTGACTCATCACATCGTGACTCAACAAACCGGTTTCCGCCTGTCATGCTTTGGACCGTCTGTGTTGAGGAAGCCGTTACTCACCACAGTAAGCGAACTTGAGCGAGAGGACGCAGCTCTCGTGCAGGTGCAGCTGGTACTTGTCGGGCTTGGTGTGGTGAAGCACCTCCACGTTGCTGCTCTCCATGCCCACGGCCAGCCATTCTCCGGTGGGACAGTAGCCCAACGAGAAGATCTGCAACAAGGACACAGGATTTAGACCAGGGATCGCCTGAGAGACGGTCTGTGAGTTCTTCAGGACACTTCCTACGAGCGTCTCTCTACCTGTGAGGTAAAGTCGTGTTGCTGGAGCTGCCGGCCCTCCCTCAGGTCCCAGGAGCGGACGGTGTTGTCCAGCCCTCCGGTCCACAGCTTGGTCCCGTCGTGGGAGATGTCGATACAGCTGGCTCCGTCTGTGTGGCCCTGGAACTGCCTGTAACGCCACGGGACACACAATGTTGAGTCGGCCACAGTGGACACCTTCCCCACTCTTAAACAACAAGTCTCCGAACACAATGAGCTGCGTATTAAAGAATGCCTGTAGCACACGTCCAAACCCAGCCAATTACGTCTTTCAGTGTGTGCTCAAAGCCAACCATTACTAGTAACGTAATACTGACCTAACAAGGGTCTGGTTATGAAGATCCCACACAGCAATGTTTCCATCCGAGCAGCATGAGAAGCAGACCTTGGCGTCGGGGCTGATGGCGAGTGCGTAGCAGGCCGGAGCAGAGGAAGTGAGCTCGGCCTTTATGCGCGGCGTCTGTGAGGCCAGGTCCCAGATGGTCAGCGTGCTGGCCTCGCCACCCACTATTAGGGTGCGGCCGTCAGGCAACAGCTTGCAGGAGCGGATGTAATTGTCCCTGTTCTGGAACAGAAACGAGTATCGTCACGATCGCGATGGAATTTACCTGTTAACGTGTGAAACTTAATTACAACAACGAGGGATTAACGGAATACATCTCTACTGAAACTCCAGAGGAGCTTTTCTTTGACAAGTGAGGTTTTCAGGCTGCCGCCGCCTCTTTTGTGCTTTTAGTGAAGATGTGGATGTCAGCTTTAACAAGAGATGCAGGGAGAGAGCGGGGCTGCTGGCCAGGCTCCAAGAGAGCAGGAAGACAGATCAATAGGACTGTGGAAGCTCTTGGTCGGATTAAAACAGCACCCCGATGGCTTTATAAGACCCAATTGCACTCTGGACGCACCTTAAGGGTGTTGGAGGCCATATGAGATGAACGGCATGAAGCCACAGTATCAAAATGAGAAATGGGAGGCAGTTGGGAGGAAGTAATGAGCTGGGTAATGGCAGACAGGGTCAGCCAATCAGAACATCATTACTCAGCAGGCTTCTTTTTTTCCCCTCCTCACCAAGGATTATTTCAGCACAGCAGAGAGATACTTTGCTGAATTATTCACATCTCTGTCTGTTGGGATCTGGAGTCAGGCTACATTTGATGCTCAAGAAAATCTTAATGAAGGAGGCCGATTGCAGAGACCTCATGAAACGAGTACATTATGTTTCTCTTTCTGGTCGGATGCCTTTGAAACTTCCACATAAATAACATTGATCTGAAACAAAAAAACGACTTACCAGGCAGTCGAGTTGGGACACGGGGCTCTTGCTTCCCGGTTGGCTGATGTCCCAGATCTTGACACAACCCTTGCCGCCGGTGTAGACGTGACGCGTGGGGTTGCTGATGGTGACAGCGCAGACCACTTCCCCGTGGCTCAGTGTGTTGATCTGGCGAGCGTGGCGTGGGATGCCCGGGCCTATAAGTGCATCTGGAGGGAAGGGCACGGGCTGCATCTGACCATCTGCACTCACGTGAAAAGAATACGCTCTGTGGGGGGACAAAGGAAACGTGCTCAGTTAGATTCTGGATGTACATGCTGTATCTGTTTAATAGCTAAAGCCCAGATACTCACGGTTTTCCCCCAGAAATGGACGTGAGGCTGGCTGGCAGGCCTGGAGCTCTCATGTGAGGATGAGGGTCAAACCCCGCCTGCATATGCGGAAAAAAAAAGAAGAAAAAAAGGTTAACAAACGATAATCTGCAAAGATAAATTACACTAAGCTAATATTCAAATTAAAAAGTACGCCTCACTTTATTGGCTAACGCCCTGAGGAACTCTTGTACCTTCATTCTCAGGCAAATCCCTTGAAAGATGCAGATTCATTGCATACAGAGAAGCTTTACACAAGGCTACAACATCCCACTTGCTAATGCTAATGAAAGCCTGGGAGATTTTCAAACACGGAGAGGCATTCTTTTTAAAAGCCTTTAGAATGCTAACTAACTAACATCAAAGTGAGAGGAGCGAGGCCGTCTTTGTAACATCTCATTATGTACACAAAACAAGCCGCAGCCAGCCGAGCAGAAATAGTCACGATGAGTTATGGCGCTTAAGTTTCTCAAAGTCATCTTGCAAACAGATTCTACAACCGACAGCAGTGGAGGATAATTCATACAGATGCTGGTGAGGGCTCGTCGTGTCAAACTGTTAGAATACATGAATGAATGTGTGTGTGTGTGTGTGTGTGTGTGTGTGTGTGTGTGGGGAAGAGGAGCTTCGTTCATTCACCGGATTCATGAATCCTTAATCGAAGCGAGCATACTTACAATCGGTGAGCGTCCATAGGCGGCGGCAGCTGCAGCGCTCATCTGTGGTGAAATGAGACCTGGATAGACGCCCGGGCTGGTCAGGGATCCGTTCATCTCATGATGACCCATCATGGCAAACGGGGAGGCGTAGGACCCCGCAATGGAGAGAGGCGTACGCAGGGCCGGGGCAGCTAGAGAACAGAGAGGGGCATTTAAATAGGAATGTCTGCAGATGCTTGACACGACATTCAGATACACAAAAACTGGGATTCATTACAGATCAGGCGATATGATCCAGAGCTACTGCTAATGGATGTATTTCCAAGGTCAAAAATTAACTTTCCTATTAATTTATCATCAATAAATCTGCAGATTTCTTTCTTAATTGTCTGTTCTTTAAAACGTAAAATCCAACCAGCACTCCTTAACTTAGAGAAGCAAGTATATATTTGTCAGTAAATGAACAGCTTCCACTCTTAATGTGATAGGGATTGTGTTGCCGTACCCAGGGCCTCCATGCCGGGGGGTTTGCCCATCGTAAGAGGCCGTAGTCCCGGAGTGGTGCTGGTTCCTGGTGTGGGCGCCTCGTTCCTCGGTGTAGGTGTGTTGGACTTCAGGCTGGGCGTGGACGACTTGTCATTCTAAAACAGAAAATTCCCTTTTAACCTCATGTTGTATCCGCTTAAGGAAGTTGTGAGCTCACTTACTCGCAACTCTCAGCCACTTGCAAGTAAAAAAAAAAAGAAATCCCGGAGTGAGTCAAAAATACCCCTACTAGCAGAGAAATCCAGAGTGACAATCTGAGTGGACGGCTCAAGGTAATCCAATCTAACACTGACACTTCATTACAGCCGCGGGGTGTGTGTGTGTGTGGGGGGGGGAAGGGGTATAAACCGTTGCCTTGAAGTCAAGCTTGTTAAGAGTGGCTAGACAAACACGACTTGGCCCAAACACTTCTCTTATAATTAATCCATCGTTCCTCCATCCCAGATGGAGTTAAAGAAGTGGCGGGTTTAGCCTGGTGACACACTAATGAGGGACGGACAGAAGCTGGGTGTCATGGGAGGTGGAGGGTAGTGATGTGGACTATAAATCTGTCCTAATCCTCAGTGAAATGGTTTATGTACGACTGATGCAGGAGGATTGTTTTAGCCCCGGTGAGTGAGAGCTTGAGTATCGGAGAAAACGGGGGCGAAGACGAGGCGAAGCCGGGAAAGCGGGAGACAGCAGTTCCCTCGCTGCTGTGTCTCTGGGTTATTTACAGCCTCGGGTCGAGGAAGAAATGACCATTTATTGGGTAAGCCATAAAGGAGATTGAGAGGAGTGAGCCACAGGGTTTGATTTCCTGAGAGTGCATCTCTGCCCCTTCAAGCCCCTCGTAGCAGCCAACTGCTAAGCCCCCTGCACACAGACACCCACTTCACTTGACAAATGCCCTTTAGTCTGTCAGCTCACCCTCCACCCTAACTGCCTTATTTCATCTTCTCTCTAGGCTGTCAGCGTGTCACTCACGTGGGCGTGGTCCTTTGCCTTGGAGGACGGCGTGCTGCCCGAGGAGGCGACTGAGGCGGGGCTGTTGGGGGCAGCATCCTTCTTCAGCACTCGTGATTTATCCAGGCCGTTTTCCGGAGGAGAGTGAGCGGGGCTGACTCGAGGGGTGGCTGGATCCTACAGAGTTAAACGAGACAGACACGCAGCGAGACTGAGCAAACAGACCGGAGGAAAGCCACTGGCATGTACATGTAGGTCAAACAAACTGAGGCCTCATGTGCAAACACAGATAAATATACTCATGCGTGCTCGTACCCTCCCTCACACACACACACACTTTTCATTCACCTGTCACTCCCTTTCCTCTTTGTATTCTTTGTATTTCTTTCTGCATGAATAGCCAAAGAAATACAGCAAGTAGGCCCACACTCACACACAACCAATATTATGACAGACATTTTGGCAACGCTGTGAAAGGTGTTGATGCTTCGACAGACAAATGACAAAAGAGCGGTGTTTGGTTTCCGTGTAGCGTTGGCATTGAGGAATGTGGCGGAGCAGCTCCGATCAAACGCAGTCTTACCTCGTTGGAAACGTCCACCACCAAGTCGTCGCTCTTGTCTCCGTCACTGTCCTGAAACAACAGAGCGACGGGGTTTACACTACTGGGAGGCCACCAGCAACACTCAGCATAAACCAGTGCACGATCTTCAAAGACCAGATTTATGAACTTTGTGACCTCTTGTTTAAGATGCTGTGCACACATATGAAACAAGACTGTGTAACATCGTTGTAATTTATAGTAAAATTAAAAATATCCAGAGAAATGTCTCCAAGTACAAGGATGCATCAGCTTAGCATTTAATTTGAATTATTTAACTGGAGTTGAACACCGTTTCTATTTTACCTTTAATTAGAGCCAAATTAGTGAAAATACACCGTTCCAGGACACTTTCTGGAAAATTCTAAGGAATTTAAAGACCCAGTATCCAAAACTATGCTGGCTATATCATGAAATTAGGCTAATAAACTGGTTGTTAGATAGTTTTCCTGCTATATATTTCACACTAATGAAAACAATAAAAGCACTCACATATCGGCTCATGCTGTCTTTGTCGTCCACTTTGCGTTTCTTGGAGTCGAGGCTGTAGTCTGAAGAGCCGCGGTGCTTCTCGCTCGCTGCCCGCAGGCTGTCTGACGGCGACACCGAGTTATTCTGCCAACAACATGCAGAAGGACCACAGATCAGTTCCCCGTGTGTGACACCCTCAAAGTACTGTCATTTATCCCATAATAGACTGCACCGTATACGAATAGGCCATGAACACTATATGTGATGCATCCTGCAGAACTGCAGCTTCAACAAGTACGTAAAGAAATCATCTCGGTAAATGTCTTTGTTTCTAGTAAATATATAATATTTAGTGGAAGATGTAAGGGACTTAAAAACATAGAAAGAGTAAGGGCTGCCCTGCCAGCATTTGTCCCTTACTCAAGTGAATGTTTTCAGGCTTGGAGCAGCAAGTGACAAACCCTCAGAAACCAGAAAAGCCAGACACCAAATGGTGCATTTAAGTCTAGGCATGGCTCCTGAGCCTTCGCCTTTGTCAGAGCAGTGACAATATTGACTGTACATCTAAAAAACACACAATGCTCCTGGACTGAGCTGGACTGATTTGGGATAGAAGGTGCAGAAGAGGATTCTGGGACGGCTTAGCCCTGCTGCCAAGGCAGTGGAGCAAGGAGGAAACAGACGAGGCAGCTGAGCAAACCCACAAACACAAAAACGCCTCTGGAAGACAAAGGCATCAGCTCGCAAGCAAAGTGATGCGGAGGACGGATCGAGAAGAGGCGGAGAGAAAATGTGAGAGTGCAGTGAAGCATGGGATATTTGGTACATACACATACATACACAAGCTGACATCTAATCCTCTTGTAGACCATCACAGTGACCTGGTCAGAGACACGCTTGAAGCTATATTAACTATTCAAACCAAACACGGCTTACATTCCCGGCTTCTGTCAGTCTGTGACATGCAAATAAAAACAAAGGGCATCAACATTTCTCACTGTGTGACTGTTATACCCACATCAATGGCTGCTTCAGAATCCCTAGGTGTGTGTGTGTGTGTGGTAACTAGTATGTGCCAGCAGAGAAAAGACCCATGAAAGAGGCAGAGAGAGAAAATAAGAAAGAAAAAAAAAAGCGGAAGAAAGACGAGAGAGCAAAACAGGAAAGGAACTTGGCAAGCAATGAGAGCGTAGCAGTGTGGCAATGAGTTCTTCCCACTAGTGGGAATGCCCCAACAGGCTGGCACTCTCTCAGAAGCTGCCAGCGGGGTTTTTGTAGTCTGGACACTGGTGTGGTGGAGTGGCACTGCCAAACAGGCCGACAGGCAGGATGGGGGGGGGGGGGGGGGGGGGGGGGGGGCAATCCCTGAGGCTAGACGACACCGTCAGGCAGCTCAACAATTCCCTGCCTTCATCAGAAACAAACAGATATGGTGAAAGAGGGAGCGGGAAGATGTCTGACTTCTTGGCAGCAAATGACAGGAAGAGAAAGAAGAGCAGCAGAGAAGGTAACGGCTTGAGTGAAAGGACGATTTAAAAAAAAAAAAGAGGAAGAAGAAGAAAAAGATCTCCTGAGCTGAGGAGAGTGGAGTGTGACGATAAAAAAAAAACACACACACACTGGGGTTGGACAGTTATTGGCACACGTTCTGCCACTTCCACATCCCTGTTTCTCAGGTCAGAGTACGGACATTTGTTCAGCTGCTGTTGTGGAAAAGAAAGCCACACAGAGAGTTTTAGTCTCGGTGTGAAGATGCTGCCTGACAGGCTGTAATGCTGGAGGAGATTCTGGTCCGTCTGCGCATCTGAGCCTGTGACCTTTAACGGATTGCTTAGACTCAATAACCCTGCAGTTGCCTCCAACTCTGGTATCAGATGACCTGACAAAAAGGACAGGAAGACTCTGTATATGTTTGTGTGTGGGAGGTGGAAAGGAGAGAGGGGGGGAGGAGGCGGGGGAGGAGATCAGGTAAGGCAGTACTGGCAGCCGCTCGTCACCATACGAGATGGGGGAAGAGTTTGGGTTCCCTTCAGACATGAGTGGTCTCATTCAGGATGGCCAGTCAATGGGAACTCAATCTGGCCGAGCAGATCCAACCGAGCGTTACGCTCCAGCTAACTGAGAGCTTTAAGCCAGTCCAATAAACAAGGACTTTAACATGAGAAGGAGGAGAGAGATAGCCAGAGAGACAGAGAGAGGGGGAGAAGTAGTGGTGGAAGGGAGTGAATGAGTTAGATAAGATAAGAGAGAGCAGAAAATAACGAACGTACGTGCAAAAGGAAAAGAGGAAGGTAGATAAAAGGAGTCTGGTAGTGGACACATGCACGGGGTGAATCCTCTAAAGAGGTGAGGGAAGAAGAGACGGGGAGTCAAAGTCGCTTTTAATTGTGCTGAAATTAAAGGAGGCAGCTGACTACTAATCCTCACCCAGTGATTGGAGTCATTTTCCACCTGGATTAGATGGCACTGGCTTATTTGGTCAGACTTCATTATAACCCCACCACCCCCCCACGCCGAGCGCAAAAATGTCTGTTTTCCTACACCGGGAGCACGGATCTCTATTGAACAGTGGGCTTAAGTCCTCGTAAAGTACACCTAATCACCGAACACGCTGAGGCGAGATGGGCAAAGTCGAGAGACACACAGAAGAAGGGAGTCCACGTACCGTGCTGGACTCGCGTTCTTTCAGGGGATTGGCCAGAGGCGAGTGAAAAGATGAGGGGCCAGGAGAGACAAGCAAAACACAAATTAGTACGGGGGTCACCACGACTCACCACAGTCATCAGGTAACACAGTTATTATCAAGCTAAAAGATTACGCTTTACACTTTTGTTACACTTTCTAATGAGGTGCTTTTTATGAAGTGTTAATACGGTATAAACAATAGCTTTATTCATTTTTTAATTAATAATGTACTGATGCTTGTAAATTGATGAATCAGTTATAAGCTGTTATAAGTTATGCAAAACACCCTGTATGACCTCTGACCTTCTGGAGAACTGCTGTGGTAACTAAGCCAGAAAATAGCCAGCAGCAGACCCATCATAGCTTGCTATCTGCACAAAACCCATGTATGAATTATTTATTAACATTTTACAACCGCAGACTTGATGAATTACTAAAAAAAAATACCCTCAATGACTCCGGATTCATAATTACAGATGACTTACAAACTTCTACCTTTGGCGTTTTGTGAAGCGGGAAACGCGTGACCTTTAAATCAATCTGTCACTGCGGAATCGCTGGTTTATTACCTTTAATAATTTAATATAAAACTGCAGACTTGATGGCATATTACAAAATGAGAAATCCTTAGCTTTTATTAATGACAATTAATAACAGAGTAGCCAGACAGATTTTTCATCACAATTATGGTAATGGCTTGTGACTGATCTATAGTCTTTTACATGGGGTGACTTATAAGAAAGTGGTACTTAATTTCTAATAACAGAAAAGGTACAGTTGAAATTATTTTATTATATTATTAGACCAGCATAACAACCTGCAACATTAGGACTGAATATTTCTAGACTGTATTTGTTTTGCCTGTTCTTTGTCTTTCCTAATGTTAGTATGAACTAAACTTTTATTTTTTATAGCAAAATATATCAGTGGTATGGCCAGAAATCTATACTAAAACGTGTGTGTGTGTGTGTGTGTGTGTGTGGCAGGCTGTGCTCCTCACCTCGGTGCTCCAGGTCGTGGTGGTTCTTCTCATCCTTTACAGGCAGGTGGGCCTGGCTGCCGAGGGCTCCCAGGGCCAGGAGGCCGGAGCCGGCGCCCGTCACAGGGGGGATGCCGGGCGGCTGCAGGCCTGAGGGGTGCGGGGGCAGCTGGACCGGGGGGCCGTGGGCCGCGTGAGAGAGGTGCTGAGCCTGGAGCTGCTGCTGCTGTAAACAAACGCACAGAGACAAGACAGAGGACAAGTGGGTCGGCTGGGAAGTGTATCCATGAATGACCGCACTCTACTCATGCATTAGAGCTGGCTTTGACAACATTTAGTACAAGGCCAAACCGTTTATGCATAATAGCAGACTGACAGTGACTGCCAACATGCTGATCCAGCTCATTCACTGTCTGAGGGGAAAACGGATTCTGTTCATAGCTGTTAGACGTACAGTCTGGTTATCGTCTGGTTAAAAGTGGTACATTACGGAAACACATTAATGCCATAAATTAGTACTTTATCTTTGGCTGTGCAATATTATCCCCAAAATAGACTGTTTGGCATCATGAGAAATCAATACGTCACATTTCAACAACTGAAACCACATTTTAGAGTATTTATCACATCAATTACACACAAAGCAAGGCTGCAACAAACAGTTAGTTTTCAGTCATGAAAATCCATTAATTTTTGAATCTGTAAAAAGCCAATAAAAGAAAATGCCCATCCCTACTCTCCAGAACCCAAACCAACTGTATAAAACGCAAATATATTCAATTTACATTGAGATATAAAACACAGAAAAGCAACAAAGCATCACATCTGAGAAGCTGGAATCAGAAAATATATGACGTTCATGCTCGACAGATAAAAATCAAACTCGCTGCTCATTCATTTCCTACGTGAAACAGCTCAATGTAAAGGTTTGCACATGACTGAGCCTGAGACCTGCTACTCTTTCACATCACACTTATAACAACACTGCCACACTCTTTACAAACTGCTTATCGTTTCTCATTTATGATGAGAGGCCTTTATTTGACAACTACGTCCGAGTCAGCAAAATGTCGACTCTTCGTCAGCAACGGTACAGAGCAGGTTATTTTTTTTTTTACTCTCTCCCAAACCACTGTGCTTTAATAATAGTTGGGATGGTTAAAAATCAATAGGTGTACACTTGAAAACCTCAAAACCTTTCAACACTCTGGAAAACCAAGCAAGCATGCCCACTCCTCCAGCAAAATGCTGTTAAGCACAGACACAGCGGAGAACACACACACTTCCCAAGAGGCCGCGGATGTGTGTGTGAGAGAGGCAGCCAGAGAGGAGTGAGTAGATAGACAGGAGTTAAATAGCCACTCAGGCAAGAGGGAAGCAAGTGCTTTAAAACAAGGTTAAATAACACTTAGCACATCCATCAACTGCCTCTCCAAAGAAGGGAAAAAAAAAAAACATGATTGCTATTCTGCTTGCTGGATAGAACTTCAATAGCCTCATCCATACATTCATTACATAAAATGGAGAAACTAGGCGAGGGTATATGTGGTGGCTTACCACATTTAAAGGTTTATTTAGCAGCTGGCCATTATTCAGGCAGCTCATTATGTCGAGCTGGACCTGAAATCGTACGATGGATAGGAGCAACTGAGGGGCGGCTTTGTTAATCGATATTGTATTGCTGTGCCGAGCAGCCTATTTGTTGTGAAAAGGGAGACGCGATCAGGAAAAATAAGGGGGGAGCCAGAACAAGACAAGGAGGGAGAGGCAGAATCCGAAAATAACAAGAGAATGAAAGAGAGAGCGAGCGAGGGATTGAGGCAGGGACGTCCCTATTGAGTGTGCCTAATGAGGAAAGCGTGCAGGGATCATTATCAAGAAGCCTCATTAATGAGCTATGGCTGAGGAGAGGAGCGAGGGGAGATGGGGGAGGGGGGAGGGAGGGGAGGGGAGAGGGGGGAAATTCAGAAAATAAATTGCTTCCAATTCAATATTCATGGATAAAGAGCTGGCTTCCTTTCACACTTATCTTTTTTCATTATGTGTAAATGCCGCCGCAGCTCAGGCAACTTCCACAGGAAACAGGCAATTAAAGTTAACTAGGCGAAGCTGGGTCCCTGCAGAACAGTACTGTCAGGTGGAACAAGCATCAACAGCACCCGCACAAACCAGCTGGCAGAGCGGCTGAGAAAGTCTGGCAACGATCGCCGCGTTACCTACTTAGCCTGTGCTTTACTACAGCTTCTGTGGCTCGTCATATTTGTCTTCAGTTGTCACAACAAAGATTACGCTACGTGCTATGCTAATAACGGACCAGCGTGAGTTCAGTATTGGAATCGAGACACGGGTTGGGCAAGGAACGGTGTAAAAATATCATGTCACGGTAATAATTGCGATTGACGATAACCAGATAATCATCAAAATGTGCTTTAAACTCTTAAAACATACTGGAATCACTTATTTTGATATTTTGAAGAAACATTTTTATCGTGTCACAGATACGAAAATATTTTGTGAAAACAATCAAATGAAGATCATAACTCATTAGGTCTCCCTGCATAAATAAAGGAGAAATACATTTTTAAAATGTATTTTTGTATCCTGGCTCTATTTTTCACTAGTCTACCACGTCAGCGAGCTTGACATCTTTTTAAAGTCACCCCTGAAGATATTTACGATGATTCCAAATAAAAATTCACCGCCGCTGACTTATTGCGAGTGTTATATATCGCGGAATCAAATCCAACATCGTCCCGTCCCTCGACAGGATGCCAAAAGTATCCAAAACACACCCAAGTCATGCTTCGTCTACAAAAAGTCATCAGCCCCCCTTCACAAAGACACATGTTAGACTGCCAGCAAGCAATAGAAAACACTTGATGAAAACAGATGGTTTCTCTGTTTGTTAACCTGAACACTGACCATGAAGGCTGGGTAGACACTATGAGGCGGCTGCTGCTGCTGAGTCACAGGAGAGAGGAAGAGGAGAGATTCAGCCAGAAATGATACAAGCAACAAGCAAGAAAACTGAAGAGGACAATGAAAACTTTTGTCTACGTTAAATCATTTCCCGGAGTGTAAGGTGACGTCTTCAAATTGCTTGTTTTTGTCTTTGCACGACAAAACCCCAAAATAACGAAAGGAAGCAACGTTTACACACGTGTGCTGCGTGATATTTGGACGCCGATGTTTGACAGGGTGGAAGTTCAACAGCGTGAAAACTAACGCTTTGTTACAAGTCTGAAACATCTGGAACAATTAACTTCATCAAACATGGTCTTACATTCCCGTGCTGCTCAGTGACCAGCTCCTCTGCAGATAGCATGCGGCTAACAGCTAACGGAGTTTGCATTGACTTGCATTATGATGCATTTACAGTTAATTGAGTTTTGGTGAATTAAAACACAATGTGTTAAAATGTAAACTTGTAAAATGTTTGACTTAAATAAATTAATGTGTTTAAAGTAGATGATTTCACAGCAATATAAAATGGTATATTGATTATTATATTGTGTGTGTGTCTGAACTGAAACCTATTTTCTGATCTGGCTGCTGCAGGAAGCTGCCAGAGTCTGCTGCTCTCTGAATATCACTGAGACTTTAATGACAAGAACACCACAGCAGCACCGCCCTCCTCACACTGTGGGGACATGGAGATTGATTACCTGCCATGCGTCTTCGCCCCTATAATTAAAGTGTGTTTTCCTGTGTGTATGCGTGTGTGTGTGTGTGTGTTCTGTGTGGCCCTGCCCACCCTTAATGATGGCAGGGTCACTCCTGTTGTTTCACTGAGCTAGTTGGAAAAAAAAAAAAGGAAGAAAAGGGAACAGGAAGTAATTACCTTGAAAACTGGAGGTTGTGCTCCTGGCTCATTTACCTTAATCGAATTTCGATATCTGCCTCTCATTAGACCTGACCCCCGACCACTGGGACGAGCTCACCGCTGACTCACCTCTAACTACTGAGGGCTAATCAAGAGGGTCGGCTATCCATCTGCGTCCAAGCTGGCTATCATGAGCCAGCAAGTCTGATCGTTTTTAAATAAAAACAGATGGAAGACCAAATTACTAAAAAGTGTATTTCGTGTGCGTTTATGGTTGAGTCTACAATTAAAAGGTCTATTACGGATTTTTGTAGTGCACTCGGCTATTAAACCTTTGAGCGCCGCAGATGCTCTCAATCGAATCAAACATAAGAATGTACTTTTAATATAGTTAGGTTTGAAAGACGAGTAAGCTGAAAGCCAAAAGCTGTTTGAAACTCCCCCCAAAACGAACCACAGTAATACTGGAGCAGACATAAGGCTGTGTACACTTGTAATTACAAGCAGCCGAAAATAATCGTAAAAACCCATCCTCACTGAAGGTACACAGAAATTAGAATAACTAACAGAATTTGGTTAATTATTAGCATATATTTGTCTTGAGATCGTAAACGCTATTTAACAATTGGACTGTCGGACAAAACAAGCAATTTGAAGACAGCACCCAGTTTCTCTAGGAAGCTGACCTTATGAGTCCTATATTAATCAAGAAAAATAATTGGCAGATTAATCAATCAATATAATGATTGGTTCCAGCCCTAGCAACAACCAAAGTAGCTATTTCAGGTTATTTACATGGTGTGACTACAAAGCTAGCAGTGTGTGAATACTCCCTCGTCAGAATAACAGGTGTTTCCTGTTGTTGCTTGGATACGGCCTAAATCTTTCACCCGCTACACCTTACAAATGCTCACTACCTGCTACGTCCACACTGCCGTGATCTCCGTTACAATCACAATGCTCGCCTCAACCTGGCCGCTCTACTTCCTCCTGCTGCTGTGTCACAGGTAAAGGTAAGCCTGTTTGCTGGAACCTTCTACCAAAAAAAACTAAAAGTTCAGCCAAAGTGAAATCTGAGAAACGCCGTGATCTGACCTCAACCTGGACTGTTACTGTATACCAGATGCTCTTTGACTCTGCATGAGGAGAAGGAAATCAGAGCACAGCTGCTGTTAGGAACTGCACGCAGCGTGCTGACAGCTCATGGTTAACCAACAATCAGAGACATTACACCAGTGCAGAGCATATTGACAGCACCATTGCAAACTTAAATAATACATAATAAACCACTGGAGACAGGGGCAAGTCTGCACATGTGAAGAGGACGCGGCGTTGCTCGTTTGTATTCAGTCTGAATGTTCAAATGCCAGAGACGGGAGGAAGAAAAGGCTTGCAGATTAATACACTAAGCTTTTCCTAGTCCCTTTTCACCCCTATATTCCCCCAGAATCTATTACCCTTTCCCAGGTTATCCTTGACATGCAACACTTTAGCTGAAGCGCATAAAGGTGAAATAAACCCGTCTAATGTAGCACTTTTAAACAGTCTATAAGTCTGTACTGGCGAGCCGAGCCTCCTCCATGTATGCAGTCTTGCCCCTGGCGTCAGGGTGAATGAAAGAAGAAAAAAGGGGGTATACACACAGTCAGAGGTAGATTGGGAAGTCCACGTACCCCGATGATCGCATTCAGCTCAGTCATCGTCACCTGCTTGGCCCGTTCAACAGCCTGAGCCACCTGCTGTTGATGCTGCAGGACACAGAAACACAGATTACACTTCATTAGCACACATCCAGGCCTGTGCTCAGTTACAAACCCTAGACATCCTACAATCTTTAATTCAAGCCTTCTCAGTCACATATGACAAACAAGAGATGTTTACGATCAACGGGAGCTCCATCAATCACTGTTCAGAATTTAATCAAGAATATATCAACCACATACAGACAGCCTTCGGGTATCCCTGAGGCAGGATTTCCATTATGTGGGTGTTTTCAGCAGCTGGACTGAATTCTTAAGAGTGACAGTGATGATAACAGTATCGTGCTTTCACCGTGTGAAATTAATAAAAAAAACAGTTCAGCTGATCTGTTGTAAGGCGAACGTGACAGCCAGTATTAATTCCCTTTTGCAGGCTTGTTTTAAAGTTGCTTGTATGTTCAGTCGCCCAGTTCTGAGCACGATCTAGTGATTCAAATACTGCATTTTTGGAGTGGGGTTGTACAATATGAAAGATGTCATTCATATACATCCCATTGACGACACCCGGCCTCACAATATGCTGTGCGGGTACTGTGCATGGTGAAGGGAATTATTCTCACTCTCACAATGCTGCGAGCTGGAGTGACACTCACCTCTTGTGACAAGAACGGCATAATCTGAGCCAGGATTGCATTGAGACGTTTGGCGATCTCAGTCTGTAGGAGAGGAGAGAGAAAACGTAAGAATGACAGTCTTTCGGTATAGTGCATGCTGCAGGCAGCACTTTGATCGAGCAGCTAAACTACCTATAAAACAAAAGAGTGTGCATTTGTGTGCACACGCACACACACACACAAATGTTTGCAGTGTCCATCTGGATAGACTCTGTATTTCTTCACTAAATTGGGACCGCCTTAGAACAAATTTACTTCACCCTCTCTCCTGCCTCCATTAGACCCAGGCCTTATTTCATTATGAGGCTGAAATATGCTAATACCATCTGGCTGGAGAGACCATAATGAGGTCCATACTTCATAATTATGGCCCATAAAGAGGGGTGGGGCAGACTGAGGCAGACTGGTTAACTCCCCGGCCCTATCTATCAGAGGCATCTTTGGTATCGACCACAGAATATTAGCTGGGAGAGGAAGATGATACTGCAGAGCTCGACGCACATAGAGCACTTTACGGTGCTACATTTGGACAAATGGATACGCTGCGCTGCCCGCCTACCGCACTTGAATGTCCCAAGACATTTACCCAAACCCATTTCCTTTTTTAAAATCTGTACTTTCCACGGAGAGGGGAGGGGGGAAGGAGAGGAACACAACAGTAGAAAGCAGAATAAAAGGAGATGGCGGTGGGGAGAGTGTGGGGCTGATGAATGGTGGAGTGAAAGTCTGATTTGACACTAAGGTAATGTAGTTTGACTGAAGCGGGGGAGGTGAACTAATTGATTCGGAGAGATTAGGGGTGGAGGCCCAGCAGGTGTGTGGGGGCTGAAGAGGTCCTTCCCACCGTTTTATATACACTACTGCATTCCACTCATTTTCTCCCTTAACCTTGTTTGACTGTGAAATGGGGGAGGGAGGAGGAGAAAGAAAGAAAGAAAGTGGGAAAAGGGGGACAGGAGGTGCCAGTGGCCTTTTGCACAGCTCTGTGTGTCACTCTGTTCAATTTGGAGGAGGGGAGACAGGAAAGGAGGGAGAGAAGAGGAGGGGACAGACCTTTACTGGCCTGTCAGGAATTATCTCACAACCTCCTGTGTGACCTTAGAAGCACTGTGCTTTCTCTCTCCATCCACCACACACACACACACACACTCCTTCACACCCCTCCCTGCTAATCTCCACTATTCTCTCTTCCTCTCTCATCTTCCCCCTCTTCTGTTGCCAGGGCAACGCTATCTGGCGCGGCTGATCGTTATGTAAATTGGGCTGGGGCCCTGACCAGAACAGCCTGTAAAATCATATTAGGCACAGCAAAGAGGCAGGTCATTAAATTGAATTTTCGGCCTGTCGATCTGATCAGCACGGGAAATTAATGAGGGATAACTGGGAGGATGGAGGGGGCTGCAACCGGGGGTGGGGGGGTGGGGGGGCTGACATAGAAAGAGAGGAAGCTCTGTGGAGACTCATAAACCATCATCATTAGCGGGGGCTGGATACAATGACACACAGTAGGATTAGAGTGTTTCAGTATCACACCACTTCTCTGGAAATGGCTGCAAGGGGAGCAACATGGGGCTTGTAGGAAAACAGCAGTATGCTGATACACTCGGCTATTAGAGCAACAACACTGCGGACGCTCACCACAAGCCGAGTCGCAGAGAAAGTCGGCCATTTGTTCGTAGCAAATCACCACTCAAGGGCCGCCGTTGGAAGCCAAAAACATTCATGGATTTCAGGTGCACTTTAGTGTTGAATTGACGAGTGCGTTAAAAAAAACAACAACAACAACAAACAGGTTTCGGTCCGCGGTTCCTTCTGAAAGGCGAGCTGCATCCATGGCCTTTTTAAGGTTCAACGTTAGCTTCCTCGGAAACTTACTTACTTTGGAGCCAGGATATAAAAGGATGGAGCAGACTTCCTTCGCATCAATTTCTGTTTTTTTCTTTGTAGCCTAATTATTAATGCCGTACATTTTTACCTTTCATAGCTCAGCCACAAGTTAACAGAACGCGAGGATGCATGACTTGCCTATGAACCATAAAAGTCAAGTGCGAGTCACTGCCTTTATCAGCTACATCTGGTCCTTCCTTTCAAATCGAGTCACTCCGCTGTGTTCACACAAGAGTTCACACGTGTTAGGGAGGGCAAATGGGCACATGGCTTATTTCCACAAGTTTTCCACAGCCATTTGGCAGAGAGAAAAAAAAATACTCATAACACATCAAATCCAATGACACGCAGCACTCTTACATTACTCCTGCTTCACTTTGGAGGCACTATTTTCCACAGTGCTTTTAGCGGTAGAGACAGGCACTGGAAAGAGTTTATTATCACTTAAAGCCACTGAAAACAGAAGCCTTTGAGCCGGCAGAAGCTTTTCACTGCAGCGCCACAATTACAGGTACTCAGGGTTGTCTAGTAGCACCAGAGCCTGGAGAGGCTCTCTCTCTCTGCATTGCATCCCTCTGTCAATGGTGCATTGAAAGCCATTTGGCTGTTTGTCGCTTCAGGCATTAGGCCCCCAAGTGGAGAGCAGAGACTCTGACGAGCATTCAATTGGCGAGGAAACCAAGTGGCATATGATGGTGGTGGTGGTGGTGGTGGTGGTGGTGTGGGGGGCTTTTGGGGAATTATCTTCCCAGTCAGTGCAGAGGAAGAAAGAGGCACTTAGAGGTATCTTGTTCATTACAAATGCATGAAGAATATTTTGCATGTCATTCTATTTTGAGCTCATACACATAACACCGAAGTGACATCTTTTTCTGCAGGGAAGGATATGGAAATTAGCTGTTTTATCCAGCAGATTACATCTGATTTCAAATCATCATGTGAGCACTTTTTTTTTTTTTTATATATATAGATTTCATTTTTAATTATACAGTGCATGTTTACAGACACACGCAACATCTTTTCTTCCGTTTAACCAAATCAACACTAGCACACAAAACCATCATCAGCTGGTTGAGCACACAGCAACACCGAGACACTAATTGTGTAACACTATTCTACCAGGCCTTCTAGCATGGCTAACGAAATAAAGCATGTCTCACAGCCTCCGATAACCTCGTCAAACTCCCTCGAGAGTGTGTGTGTGTGTGTGTGTTCTTGTAGTCAGTTTGTTTTGGCTTAGAGACAGGTCAGCCATCATCACCTTGGCAAACAATTCCAGGAATCCCGTATAAATTATTCATTTGCAAGATCTTTTTCTCTCTCCCTCCCTCAGCTCCTCCTTTCACGCTCTTCCTCCATCCAGGAAACAGACATGGCCTCTTCTCGATAAAGCACTTTCTCCGTTTCCCTCGCTCACTCAACAAGTGAGGAGAAGGATGCATTCATACACACTACACAAGATGGCCCCCGAATGTGCAAGAAAAGTAAGCAACCAAATATAATGGCATGGTTTAGGATGTGTTAATTCTTCTCTTTGTGTTCCTTTTGCTCACAATTACCCAACTGAACCCTAAATGTACGAGATAAAATTGGATGACAACGGAGAACAGAGGTAGTGAAAACCAGAGCAAACCCCCACCACACCACAGAGTCAGCAGGGCATGTTGCTGAGGCAGCCTAATGAGCTGCGCTAATTAAAATCACTTATTGACAGCAAGCGAGGGTGATTACCTCCACCCTGCACTCTTTGCCATCATAAGAGACACTGTCAAAACAAATTACCCCCAAGCAACCGCACAGATCCCTTCGCTAGCAACCATTGGGCTCAGCGGCAGCACGGGGAAAGCTGCGTGTCTGTTGGAACTTCAATTACAGCGTGCGTGTGCGTAGACACAGCTACGGTTACCATGTAAGGGATATGAGTATTTATTTATATGCGCCTATGCGTGCGGTCGGTGCCCGTTCCCCTGCTTTTTTTTCAATCCAGCTTTGTAGCGATAACAACAACAAACCGAGTTTATCGCGTCATTTTTTTTTCACACTGCAATAAATCTTCGACACGAGCGAAGTAATGTGCCTCCCTGCATCCAATAACCCTGCCTCCCTCCCCACCAATAACAGGGACAGCTAAGAGCTGCCTGTTTACCGCCCGCTGATGTCATCACAAACACTCGCTCACCGGGGAGGGCAGAAGGGAGACGAAGGGAGGTGTCTGGAATCATGCATTATTCAGAGTGCTCCGTCGACTCCGCCGGGCTTATTGATAAACAAAGGAGATGCACAGGAGAGGAACAGTCGATTAACCCATTTACCCTGAAGCCTCTCGCTGCTTTCCTGTCTCCATCCCCCTTTTGTCCACTGCCACCAGCATCCACCCACAAGAACCAGCGTCACCCCCACCGGGCAAACCTCCTCGTTGGTGATAAGTGCCTGACAGAAAACCCTCAAGACCGGGGGAGGGTGACTCTAACATCAACACACACACACAAACACACACAGACACACACACGATGAATTGTGCTGCTCCAACAGGGCTACCCTCCCACTGATGCCATTAACCTTCTGGATCTGAGGGCCATGAAGCCTCCGCACCACCTCTCTCCATCTCCCTTTCTCCCCATCTGACAGACTCCCACTCCCATACATCATATCACACTGCTAATGACACCAGGGCCATCATTCACATCACATCGTGGGGTAGGGGGCACAGACAGAGGAGCGCGAGGCAATGAAAAGACATAAGGGTGCCGGGAGGTTGCAAAGGAAAATTGAGGAGGCAACTCAGAATCAGAGAAAATGGAAATGTAAGAGCAGGGAGATAAAAGAGGGGCATCTTGAGATCAGGAGCGTCCTTTTTCCTCTTTTCAAGTGAACAGAATAAAAGATTATGCTAATGTCTTTTAATAGGAAAGAAAATGTGGGTTTCGCAGCCGACTAAAAACGCCCCAGGTCAGATGTTTAGCTAAACAGAGTTGTTTTACAGGTGTAACCTGACTTTTACAGAGGATTTAGGACTATGTGTGTCTGCAGGAGCAGATGTCTCATCCTAACTGCATAGATTTAAGCAGCCAGACGGCACGCACTCATTATCCCGTGAACACGCCGAATGTCTTCATATGAGATGCTAAAATTCACACCTCCAGACATCTCACAGGTATGAAAAAAAAATATACATGCTGTTATGTGACACTACATTTCTAATTCAAAGCCATCCGTGGGCTGCAACTAACGACGACCGGCATTATCAGATTAATTTCTCCATTTTTGACAGGCTGTTTAGTCCATAATAGAATAGCAGTAAATGTATCCAACTGAATTTTTGCTCTTTAATAATTGCCAATCTATTTGTCCCTCGACTCATTGTTGCAGCAATACAAAAACACATACCGAGCGTGACCACTTATTTCCAACAAGTTGCTAAGCACCAACACAGTCAGACAAAAAAAGGACGTCATTGAAGAAAGCCCTTCTTTTTCTGGGGACACTTAAACATGCCTCCAGCATTTTGGAAACGACAAGCCAAAGATCCACTGGAAGCAAACCAACAAAGAAGCCTGATGTGAAACGTGGTCACCGATGATCTTAACACATCTGCCCCATGTTTATTTCATGCCTTAACTACTGAAGTGGCGTCTTGGGTGGCGTAGAGGAAACTGCAGATATTTTTGCCCTATTCATCAGTTGAAGTCTTTCCACTGCAGCATGATGCCCAGTGCTGGGTGGCAGCTGAACTAATGAGCTTTTAGCCCGGCTGACACTGGGGAGGCAGACACAGAATAAAGCAGGCATATGTGCACACACACACACACACACACATTCAGAAGGACAAACTGAAACACACAAAAACACATCCTCTCAGACAGTCTGCCAAATACTTCACTTTAATCTTATCAAACCATCCCCATCAGGCAGCGTGCCCTTCGTGTTGTTTAGCCTGTCAGCATTTTCACAACAGGAAGCCAGTATGTGTATGCCTCCTAAAGTCATTTAAGGATGCGGGTAAAAAGTAAGGTCAGGTGTGTGTGTGTGTGTGTGTGTGTGTGTGTGTGTGTGTGTGTGTGTGTGTGTGTGTGTGTGTAAACATGCATTTATATTCCTCGGGGTGAAAAACAGCAGTGTTTTTGCAGTACACAGATCCTCCCTGATATGACCACGTACCTGTTTGTGCATCTCAATGTTGAGCCCATAGGACATCTCATAGTACTGTCAAATAAAAGAGAGAAAACATTAATACAAAACAAAGGTTGCAATAAAACTTTGCTTAAAAAATATATTCTTTTGTCCATGCAATCAAAGAAGCAATCTGAAACAAGACATGCACCCAGAAATGTATCCTTTGTGATATCCATACTTCTTAATTGTGTCGGCTATATGCTAATATGAATAGGAAAGTAACTTGTGACTCATGTCTACCGAGGAACAGAGGATTTGTCGGTGCAACAGATTTGCAGGAAAACAGTGGTGCACTGGTATGACATTTTTATCCATCCTCTAAAGCAACCCAACAATAACAGAGACAAGCTGAGTACTTGTTGCAGCACACGGGGCGAGCTATTAAGAACACAGCGACATTAACCAAAGAGGTTGACAACTTAATGTTCTTTGTGCGACCACAGCTGACAGACGAGCGGCTACTGTTCTCGTCTACTTCTACTGTGCACTGCCAGTCTTTGGAGCCTAAAACACTGTCTGTGGCTTCAAAAACACAGAAGAAAGCCAATACTATCATTGACAACAACATTATCTGCTGCTGATTGCCAAAAAGCCTGTGAGCCCACCAACGGATACAAGCTAAGGCCCAGTAGATTGTCTGTCTTGTTTATCAAACACATAGCAAACAGCTTCCACTTATTATAGCTACTCCCACCACCTTCTGGTTCCTCACAGGGAAAATAATATTTAACAAACGTACTGCTGCGTTTGGTTAAAGTCATTCCTTTCATGTACACACAGGATAAGCGTGCACATACACAAACTAAGAGTGAGGTCTGAGTTACAACACTCGTCAGATAAAGATTGTTCCGTTTCCACGCACACAATGCTGCTGGATAGGGGAGAACATTCGAGTCGGGCCGTCTTTGCAGAGGCACGTATTTATTTTGTGAGCGCCGAGCCGAATGTTATGTTTTAATTGCAGTTAACCGTTTGTTTGTTTGATTTGTAAGAAATCAAGCAACTCTCTTGGCTCTCACGTAGGTTTCCAAAAAAAGGGCTGTAACTGATTTTTCGCTGAAGCGATTTAACTAATTTGGTCTACGTTTGTCAGAAATAGAGATAAGATTCCCATCACAACATCCCAAAACCAAAGATTATGTCTTCAAATGTCTTGATTTGTTAGACAAATTGTCCAAATCGCCCAAATAATAAGTTGACTTTCTTTGGAAATGTTTGGACATTTGTTTTTATTATTAAAAATGACCTAAAATGACAGATAAGTGAGATAAATGAGAGATAAGGACATCACATTGTTGTCTTGGTACAAATTAGTGCTTAACAGTACGCCTTTTCTGTGTTACACGTGTAGTCTGATGACAGTGGAACATGTGTTGTTCATTTCACCAAACAATAATTTGATTATCTCATGTGAGATTCTGTATGTTTTCCCATATCAACAGTGGAAATATATTGTCATTTATATTGATTTCCCCAATAAGGAGTATGCTATCATTATGGTTGTTCCCCCACATCTCTGAGAATCCTGTGGTTGAGTCAAACGTGTCCGAATGACCCCATGGTTCAACTTGGGTGAGTTAAGAAGTTAAAAAAAAAACCCACAGGAAACCCTCTGATTCATGCACAAAGCCAGCAGACCAGTCATTAACCCCCAGTGGGTCATGTTGGGTGTGTTCGGGAGGGGTGGTGTAGGGTCATAAAGAGGACCCCAGAGCCAAAGAGGGGGTCGTCACACCCTGCAATCAATAGTTGGACATTTGACCCCTGCTAGAATTTCAACCAACCCCCCCCCCCTTCACGCACCCCCACCCTGCACCTTCTCATCCAATGAAAACAGAAAAGACGAGCGTGAGTCAACAACACCAAGCAGGAACAAATGCTAACATGGCCTTCACAAAGCAGGGAGGCTGCACCACCTGTGACTGTTCACCTGAGGCTAAAGGGAGGAACGGCGTTCAATCAGATTCATGACTTAACGCTGACTGCTCTTACCATGACATAATGACGCTGCATCTCTGTCTTCTCATTGGCCAGTTTATCGTACTCCACTTTAAGACTTGAGGAAAAGAAGGGAGGAGGAAATAAAGTATTACTACTACGGTAAGTTTGATACATGTTTCGTACATTAAAGCATATAGGTATATTGCGCCACGTTAAAAATGCAGGACACGTATTTATGAGTGTAACATCAGTGAAGACTTGCATGAAGCAGCAAAAATGGAACAAGACCGAAGCAGCTTCCTCTTTCCAGGAAGCCAATGCTATTTACAGTCGGCTAGTTATTACCTGTGGTACTGAGCCTGCAGGAACTGAAATTCGTCTTTGATCCTGTCGCAGGACTCGGCCACGGTGAACTTGAAGCCCGGTTGCCCTGGCTGGTGAGGTGCCTGAAAAGTGCGAGGGTTGGGGAAAAAAACACCACAGGTGTAAATAACGCCATCACAGTTCAGATTATCGTCTCATCGATCTCTCGCCACCTCCTCCTCTATCTTGGTAGACTGCGTGTTTCTTTTCTTTTCATGGTTAGTCTTCACATCCCCCACGAGCCGCTTTCACTCAACATGTGCAATGACAGAGGAGGGTCGCTTCCTTCATCCTCAAAGTGTCAAAATGTTAAACGTAGACAGAGGACAACAACACACATAAAGTTGCTGCACACAAAAAAAAGCACAATTCTCCTTTTTGCAGTGGAAAACTTGACTATAACAAACTTCCAGTGGGAAATGAAGTCAGATTACAGCAGGAGGAGGTGAGGATCCACGCTTCCCGGGTTCAACCAAAGGCTCTGATCTTCTCGCCAATAAACACGATCTCCCGGTTTCTCTGCTGCCAGAGAGAAGCGCCGATGCAGACCATAAATAGTAAGGTGTGGATCAGCAGCTCCACTCTGACGAGCTAATTAGGCTACTTTGAAGGGCGGTGCGTTTCGCATCCATTTACAAATAGTGACAAAGACAACTACTTACCGGATGCCGGCCTTGTGGATACATGTCGCGTCCTTTACACGAGGGAATTCGGTGCGTTTTCCTCCTCCTCTCCTTCCGTATTCCCAGTGAAGGTGCGGTAAATCACCGCCACCCCCTCTGCTGTACGCGCAGGATGGCGGCGGACAAAGCCCTGTTCTCGGCTGCGAAGCGCGCACTCAGACCCCCGACCGCTGGCTGTGTCACCTCGGCGGCCTCTCCTTTGTACCTATGCAAACAGAAAACGGTGCAGAGCGGAGGAGCCGGATCACTTTCGCAGCAAGTGACCGTAGCACCCTTTAGGTCGTAAAACCGGCAGGAGTTAAAGCTTTATCAACTTAACCGGACTGGTCGTCTATATGATCTACTCCCCCGGGAAAAAGAGAATAATCCTCATTGTGGCATTGATCGTTTTCATATATTTCACGTTTTTTGTTGGTCAAATATTGTAAATATGTCGACCCGATATGATGATTTTTTTAAATATATATATAGATATATATAGTACCAGAAATATGTGATTTATCCAATGTATTAAATAAATCCCAAAGTTGACACTTTTGATCACAACACGATTCTTTGTTATTGTCGTAAATATGACTAGTTGTCTTCCACAAAGGGAGCGAGAACACACACAACAAGGTTGTTTTGGTGATCCGGGAAAAAAATAAATCAGAAAACAACGATCTGCTGCTTTCAAAGTCGGCTGCCATAAACGCACCACCACCACCACCCGTCTTGTTAGCGGCTCTCTTCATGTCGCCCTTTTTTTTTTTACCTTTGTCTGGGCTGATTCCTCTCCTCTCTCTCTTCTGCACAGGTAAAAAAAATAGTATCCAGACGCCAAAAAAGCGTAATATCCTTCACTTGTAACCGTCACCACGAAGCGATAAGGACGGAAAATGTCCGTCGCTGTTTGTATTGTTCATACACGTCTTCCTTCTTTGCCCCGAGAGAGTCCTTTAAAACCCCGGTGATCCCGAGACGGAGAGCGCCTCTCCGTCCGGTCGGACGCTAGAAACCCCTCGATCGGGACGAGTTGTTGACCGCATACAACTTCAGAGAGTATTAGATCCAGTAGTAGTACGCGAATCTTCCAGTAAGTCCAAGAGTTGTTGTTTTTTCGAGGGGGCGAATAACCGCGTTAATTTCTTTGGAAAATGTCGGCCGTTGTGAAATATACCACTAGCTTACTGTCGGGTATACCCAGTTCCTCCGCCGCGCGCTGTACCACACACAGACTGTGCACTGACACGAGGAACCGACTGCCGAGAGAGGGCTCTGCTCTGGCCAATGAGCTTCTCCGAAGGAGTTCAGCGGCGGTGGCCAATCGCAGCGCGGCATCCCCCACGTGGGGGCCTCAGCGCCACGGCGTTCTGATTGGGCGGCGATATGTGACCTCACACGTTCGCCATTTTGGATTTGTAGTGACATTCGCTGCGTTCAACAACTTGTTCAAAACAAAAGCCAATAATTTATACATCCGCGCGTTTCAACCGATGTTTCGGCGTTTCACGTTACGAGGATTAACCCGCGAGTTGTATCACTAAAAAACGACGCCGATTCAAACGCTACGTTCTGACGTAAACAGGAAATAACCACACTAACCAAAGACAGAATGTATCCTCTAAACAAAAGCATTAGGGCTGTGAATGTGGCATGTGTGTTTAATATGTGAACAATTCGACGTCTCACTCTGAACAATAGTTTTAAATCTGAAACAGTAAGATCACATTCTGCTCCCAATTCAAGGAGACAATGAAGCCCCCCCTCAAAAATAAATAAAGTCTTGTGACTATGCCAATCAAAATAGCTCATAGAATTTCCCGAGGTGCGCACGGGACGTGAATACCGCTTAATCTACAGCAGTGTCCTTTGAGTGACTTGAATTGATCGCCCTATTTCTAACGAGACCTCAAGCATCTACAAGCTTTCCTATCAGCAGCACTAGGTAGGCTACAACACGTCTGCGCGTGAGCATATCAGCCTATCAAGTGTTGCTCACTGTGCCCGGCCCCACGTGGGCCCTCTGCCTCCCTCTTCGCCGCGGTTTATCCAATGATGTTGCAGCTGTCTGCCTGCGCGGCTCACGATTGGCTCAGGGGCGGAAAAGCTGTCAGTCAGGAGCCAGGGGTGTCAATTAAACCCACGTTGGGTACGGTGCTGACAAATGCCTGTGCTACTCTCCCTCCTGCCTGCGAATAGTGCCTGGAATGGCTGCTTAATTAGCTTCGAATGGCTTTTCCTTTCAGCTCAAACAATCTGTCACTACCATGTGGTAAAAAGAGCCTTGCATAAAACAAAAGCAGGGAAGAAAAAAAAAAAAAAAAAAAAAAAGCCAGTAGGGGCTAAATATCAGTTTGATTCCCCCCTCCTCTTCAACCCCTCCTCCATGAAAACATTTGCTGCAAAACAAAGCTTTTACCTCATTCAAACATGGGCTCGCTTCACTCATCTGTTTCTGCCCTCATTTTCTTCTGAAATTATTTAAAAAAGTAAAATCTATTGATATGCGTGCATGTCAGCGACGTCAATGGGAAAATTATGAAGAAACTTCAACAAAAGTCTGTGAAAAGCATGTTACAAAATGTTGAATAAATATCTGCCATTGACGCAATCTGAAGCAGTAATTTCTTTCAAAGACTAGGTCGGGTCCTACGGGTGGGTGGCAGGAGATTTTAACAGGGTCGCCAAATTAAAAGCAGTTCAAACTGACCTAGAACAACTAAATAAAAAAATGTGACTCATTTGTGAATACTATTTAACAGTGCTGAAAATGAAAAAAATGTATGTATTAATGTTTGATTAAATTCATTCTAAAATGCAGATAGAGTATAATTACTCAGGCACTTGTTGTACACTTGAGACCTAAACTCAATGTTATGTTAATTGTAGAATTAAAAAGTGTCCAAAAGCCTAGTACACCACATTTTGAACATAACATCAGTGGGCATGCTGTGTGCCTTAGCTTTGTTGCTTAGCAACAAATGCATCCCTCCTGCAGATGCTCTGACATGAGTTGGGATAATAACTCATAAACCATGAGGGCATGTCAGGAAGCTGCACACTCACTGGGAGACTTTAAAGATTCTTCACACAAAGCTTCCCTAATGATGAATTATCTTTGTAGTGCTGGTTGTAATCATCGCTGTTTGAGGAGGAACAGACCGTTGACTGTATAAACAACAAACAATGTGCACTTCTCAAAATCCAAGCTCCCCGAGGGAACTTTATTAGTTCTCTTAGCTACTAATGACACTGATTGGCACTGACCGACGACGCTGCGTCGTTGATTCCAACAAAGTGACTCTAAAAACAGATATTCATTTATAGTATAATATATTTTATTTATTTTATTTTATTTAAAATGGACCGTGTACAGTTTAAAACATAAATGACACCATTTGATGCCGTACCAGATTACAGCTTTAAGCTTATTCACATCTGCAGTCCCTTTAAAAGGTCACTTACAATTTACAATTTCTTGAAGTGAAACTTTGTAAAGTGACAATTCTGGGAGAACTCCTTATGCAGCTGTGTTTCTAGGATATACTGTGGCTACAGTTGGTCATTTTAATAATGTTCTCAGAAACATATCTGTAGCGTAGGCTATATGAGAAGGGTTTTCCTCGACTGTTTTCAAAATGGCAGCCGGGTAACAAACATTCTGAAAACATATGAGCTGAGAAATAAGCAGTAGAGGAAGAGAATCTTGATTAAAATTGCGCCAGCGCTGCCTAGTTTGACAGTTTGATTGGAATCACAAGCAGCGATTGACTGCCGCGATAGAGAATCCTCTGCTCTGATTGGTTGTTTTGTGCAGCGTGGCATCTTGTAAATGCCATTGGGCTCACAAAGAGGAGGCAGGGGAGGAACCACCTTTTTTTTTCACAGATTATCTGTCTTGTGTAATACTCTCCAAATATAGTGACAGTTTGATCAAATATGACAAAAAAATATTTTTATTAAAGCAGGCAACTGTAGCTTTAAGTGTAAGCAGGTGCACAATGGCATAGATATACAGTATAAACATGTGGTGAGGTTGTTTAAAAGTTCAACATGTAGTCCCATAACTACAATATGGTGATATATTACAAACTTCAATATGCTTGATATATTTTAATAAAAAAGTATTAAAAGTTCATTATTGAGTTATGGGGGGAAATCAGACTATCAACTCATCTGTCTGTAAAAGAAAACTATATCCTGAACTAATTTCCTCTCTGTCCTTCCGCTGTCTGACCTATGACCTTGAACACACACATTTGCAGACTGCACAAGTCCTGGCTGTAAAAAAAAAAGAGAAAAAAAAGGACCAAGACAAGAACAGATATATTCATGTTTCATCAGCAATTTAGTATCTAACATTGTTCAGCCTCCGTTGTAAAGACCAGGGCCTCATTTCTCAAACGCATCTTCAGGCTGATGATCATAAAATCCATTGTACCAACCCTCTTCAGTTTAAGAGGTGTTTCTTAAAAACATTGTGACTGAAGAGGCTCTTCGAAATACTCGTAGATTTACGGCTGTCTCCAATATTTTTAGGAGGCTAAATGCATTATAAGAACTGCTTAAACTTGCAGGAAGAACCAAAATCAAGCGGTTTTATTCAAGTTTTTATAGTTTCTGTTAATTTATAGGTCTATGCTTTAACACAATGCTTAATTCATATGCACAATTAATCTGCCAGTTTATGTCATCATTCTCTTCCTCTTCTCACCTGGCTGAAATGTCACTTTTCTGATGCTATATTTCCAGGTTCTGTATGTTCTCTATTTCTACAAGCGTGTGTGTGTGTGTGCGTGTGTGTGTGTGTGTGTGTGTGTGTGTGTGTGTGTGTGTGTGTGTGTGTGTGTGTGTGTGTGTGTAATGCCGAAGCGATGACGGAACAACATTCACAAATCACGACATGCTTATTGGTGAAACGTATGGGAACCATCATTGTCTTATCCCAGGTTTAATATTAAACGTATCACCTTACCTGAAGCAGCAGCTAAATCAAAGTTTACTTTCTTGAACCGACATCCACTTTGTGACATGAATCATAAAACACAGCCATCTGAACGCTGTAGACGACACACATCAAGCTTCGCTTTCTTTCGGAAACATTCAGAGCAAAAGACATTTCTTTGTGCCGTTACAACACTCACATAAATAAGATGTCAGTGGAGACTTAAATGTGCAGTTATATTAAAGTGTATTCACCTTCAAAAACATGGACAGCCGCTGTTTAGAGGTTTTTAACGGCGTGTACGTGCAGTCGCTCTAGCGCTTGTAGAAGAAAAACTTTATCACAGTCGTCATACGCACACCCATGAAATTTGACCTCTGCATTTAACCCAGCCTAAACATTTATCCCAGTCTAAACATTTAGGGGCGGTGGGCTGCTGTAAATCAGCCGCCGTGGAAATGGGGGTTCAGTATCTCGCTCGTGGATACTTTGAGCAAGGCACTGAGCCGCCAACCTTGCGGTTAAAGGACGACCCGCTCTCCCCACTGAACCACAGCCGCTGTAAAAACACTCACCACCTCTGAGATCGATCTTTATCTTTAAGCGGAGTCCAGGTTTTGTGTCAGACTGGCTGCACAGTAGATCAGTGGCTCACTTCACCCCAGAGGTTCTTTGTGTGTATTTCCACTGCTTTCCTCCCACATTCCAGCATGATAGGTCAGATGAATTAGAGACTAAATTATCCAAAAAGAATGTATGAATGTGACAGTGTCTATCAGAAAATGACGACTCGCTCTCAACCTATTTTCTTTCTGGTATAAATGACTACAACCCCTGAAATGATTAAATGTGTAATGAGCAGTTTTAGGGTGTTAAAACAGAAGAAACCACAGCTTCTTGTAAGGTTTGCCAGACTGAGGTACCCAAGAAGTGTGGCAAAGCTAAAAAACCTCTTCCTCCGCCTCAAATATGGGATGTTGCCACGTTTAAAGAGGGAGTAAATGACTAAGTATTTTATGATCACTTGTAAGTCACTTGCCAACGCACCATTTCAACCTCCTCATTTCCATGTCACTATATACCAAAATGACATGGGAAGTTTGTTTGTTTCAGGTTTCAGAGTCACACCTTTTATCTGACTGTGAAAATTATTTATTACATTCTGTGTAAAAACACTGAAAACATTCACTCTATTTTGTCATTTCAACATAAATATATATATTTTTTTAAGTGTATTCGGATATCCTCTGATGTCATCAAACGAGCCACCATGCTGTACACACTCCTCAGCCAAGTGAAATCATCCAATCATCCACATAATGACTTCACAGGAGAGGTCTTTGGAACCCGTCCAAAATAGACTTGTGGAAAACGAACCCGAATGTGGTGTGCATAAATTCACCAGACCAGATCTGGAAGGGACCCAAGGACAGACAGATCTGGGGATAATGATACCAGAATGACCTGAAACTCTAATAGAAAACAACAGAGGCAGCATGATGCACCGCTCGTTAACGAGCAGCTGCAGGCCAAAACGGAGGCAATGCTCCCAGTTTCCCTCTAAATTTCACAGTTCACGCTCCAACCGTTGAAAATCCACATTTTTCTCCAGTGACGGTCATGACGAAGCATATGATCGGATAGTTTGCACACTTTGATACAGTTTGCTCTTCAGAAAATTGGCATGCACACCCGAGACTTGCAGTAACACAATGGAGATACTGCCCGACTGAATTATACTGATTATTATTTAGACCCTCCCCAATCCGGGTCCTGGATCAGGTCTGTGTGGGCTGGACCTGCGATGACCTCTTCTCGGCAGCGTACGTTGTATGTCAAGTACGCCGTACGACTCTTTTCACGCCGTCCAAAATCAACTGCCAGCATATCAACATCATCTTCTATTCATCGAGTCTCAAGTGGGCCGGTACTGTTAGTCATAGTTGAAAGTTGCCGGTAGCTGATAGTTGCCGGTCTGTTCCGTGCCGAGGATGCTGGCGTCGGTATGTGTAGGTGCAGTGTGAGGATGTGGGTTATCTGGGAACTGGCAAACAGCGGCGGTCTCCACAGGCCCAAGACTCTGATTCAAGAACCGCATTCAAACACACATTATCATACAGCTTCATCTCGCACATTGAGGACTCTGATTATGTCTCTCTCTCTCTCACACACACACACACACACTCACACACACGCACACACAGATCCACTTTTCATCCCACTCAATAGAGAGTGGCCTAGATTAGGCAGCAACAAAGAAGAGGGCTTCACCTCTGGGATAAGGGGGGCCGGTCCACCCTTGTAGACCTCTGCACTGTTTATTTGCACTGGAAACCCAGACGCTGTGAAACTCCCACTCTGAGGCACTACACAAATATTGGAGCTATTTGCAGAGGTGGTTTTAATTCTTTACAGAGCAATGATTGGCTCTTTTCACTCCCATCTCTGCAAGAGCTTGGCCAATGAATTCCTCCAGCCTCCGTCAGCCCCCTCCCCACACGCCAACTCACACCAGCCCCCAAAATAAATACAACTGATGTATATTTTCAATGACTTTACTGGCCACTGAAGACTCAAATCCCATTTATTCTGCTTATGGTATCGCATTCTCGGCTCCTCGCTACCAAAACCACAGTTTCTATAGCGAACTGATGCTAGTTCCTGCTTCTGATGTATACAAGGATCTCGATACTTCCTGAGAAGAGGAACCATGTTCAGTAGCCCTTTGGAGGCCTGCGGTGTGAAAACAAGGAGGGGCTGTGCAAAGCAATAAAGCTCTTCTCAAGATATTTGGCGCGGTATGCGAGAAGGTTATAAATGAGGAGGGATTGCATACCGCTTCAAAGGCTTAACGTTGATTAGCGCTTTTCTTGTTGTGTAAGTAGTCTCACCTTCGTGGAGTTGTTTGATTACCAGCGTCCATTCAACTGTCCCCTCTTGTGACCATTCCAGTCATTTCTTTTTTTTCTTGGAGGAGAGCAAAATGGTGCCTATTTCCAGAGTGGTCCGGTTGGTGGGAGGATGGCGGCGGTATTGTGAAGCACCCACTGACTGGGGATTATTGACATGCTTTCACAGGCGGGTTCAGGCCATGAAAGGAGACATTCCTCACCACAATGGACCCAGTGTGTGTCGCGGGGGCTGCAGACATGAATAGGGCCCCGAAGTGTATCACTGTGACTCGTCAGCCTGTAATCAATGCAAACAAGATGAAAGGGTCTTATCAAAAGAGACAAACACTGGAGTGAGCAGTGTCTGAACAAAAAAAGGTGAGTGCCTTTTTTTGGCGAAAGTCCATAGATGTGTTTGTCCTATTGGCTGATGTCTATACTGTATGTGTGTGTGTGTGTGTGTGTGTGTGTGTAGGCCTACATATGCATGTTTGGAGAATAAATAGTGGCCCTGAACTCATGCAGTCTTTCCTCTTTATCATCATTCATCATGCCTACAGATATCAGCGTTGTCAGAGCCTGTGGGCTGCCAAACAAGTAGAAAACACAAGTGAAAAATATTCTCCAAGTTGTATTTTATTCATTTATGGAGTAAGCTGCGTTTTACAGAACCGCAGAGAGGAAATATGGAGAGGTGTGTCGAGGAATTTCTTGTTTTCAAATCCTATCTGGTGATTTGTAATCCCTGCTTGAAAGAGGGCCCCGACACTCTGCAAAGAAAAACCTGTGACGAGTAAGCTTTTTAAACACGCGGCTGTCTATCAGGGCAATTCGTTAGGGTGCTATCGGTAAACAAGAGTGAAGAAGTGAGAAAAAGCAGCAGCAGACTCCTCAAAGTGCCTTGACAAATGTTCCTTTTGTTCCTGTCTTTTAAGGACCTTGGATATGTTAACACTCAGAGCTGAACGTCTGCCAGCTTGTGCATTATAGGTAGAGGATGTTCAGATTTATTTTGAGACACATTCTATGCAGCACGAACTTGTATCGTTAATTAAAAAAAAGAGGATAATTCAATGAAGTTAGTTATAGAGTGGTTTTATTCAATCACCCTGGAACGTAATATTAAGCACTCATGCAGTCATGAGTATTTGTTCTACACGGAGCGTCAATTTGGAATTCACAGTTGTTGTTGTCGAAAACACTTTTTTTTTCAGACTGCTCTGCTGAGCATTAATGAATTAAGAATGACTCTGCCTCTGGTGCCGTCTGTGATTAATGAGCTCATTTAGTCAGCACTCAGTGTGACCGGGTCTACAGGCCGGCCCGGTGTAAGGCTCTTTAGTGAGTTGGTGTTATTTTTTGTGATTACCGTCCAAGTGGCTGCTGTAAGAGCCGGGTCAACACGGTGAACTTTTCCTGTCCTTCAGCAGGAGAGTGAAAAGGAAACCTGTCGCTGACGGTGAGGCCCACTTCGCCTTCACCAAGTGAATGATAAAACAGTCAGCCAGAGAGGTGCCAAGTAGCCCTTCTACCGTTACTGCTACTGTGAAAATCCAGAGTGTGGCTCGGTTTAGGTGACATAAGCGGTTTAGTTTAAGGTTTGGAAAAGGATTATTAAAACAGCCATCGTTTTACAGTAAATATAGTAAATATAATAAAGCGGTAGTCACCCTGTTTGATACTGCTTGATTGGATATATTGGCAGAAATGTTGATTTTGCTGATACATTCAGAATCCACGACTTTTAACAACAATTTGTTATGGTGACAGAAAACGTAATATGGCTGGCTTTACATAGGCTACAAGTATATAAACGTACATAAGACAGGATTGGATTCAGAAGACTACAGGGCAAATATTTTATGGCTCTCCATATGAAAATAAATTACAGTTCAAGTGCACCAAAAATCTATTTAAGTTTGATAATCCGTGTCTTTGTAAGCTAGTGATGAAAAACTGGTTCAAAACCACATCAAATTGCATCTTTGACTTTTCTGTACTAAAACTTTGTGTTTAGTCACACAAATATAGGACAAGACTGATAAATCTGCGGATAATATTGGATATATTACCATCAACATTAAAACATTATAAATATACAACACTAATATCATGATTACCAGAATGTTACATATGTCTGTATTACCTAACCCTAGCGGATACTTTAAAATACAGAGTAGTTTGCATCATTGCTTACAGTCATACTGTTGATTTAAAAAGGAGGACTTTTCTCATTATTCATCTATTCATGTCATTATCTCTGTAATCATCCTCTAGTCTCATCTCTTATTCCCCCCATCTGGTTGTCTGCTCATGCGTTACATCTCACACTGTCAGTTATTCTGTTATTCTCTGGTTTACATGGTGGCTGCAAAGTCTGATGATCTTCTGAGAAAATCCAACCACAATAATGATCGATATAGAAGTGGTGCAGAGCTGCTGTAGCTCCGTAAATTGGAAATTGTTCAGTATTGGCGTGTTTGGGCTCAACTGCGTGCCGTCTTGTCCCAACGTAGAATTTCTACTAGAAACAAGGAGCGGGAAGGATCTACAAGTATGTGAGAGCAGCCTGACATCTTGGTGACATTTCAAATGTCTTCTCTATGTAATGATCTTTTTTTCATCAGTCACTCGGCGGGCAACCAGAATCCATTATGGACCAGAGCAAAATATGGTTTCCAAGGGAACAAGCCCCTACCCACAGTGCCTCAGGACTGTAGGCAAGATGAGATTTTTGCACTCATAAATACTTCAGAGGCAAGTGTGTAGCATTTATGTATGCTCATTGAGAGCATGCAATAGTGCGTGTGGCCTTGTGTGCCGTTTCCGTGCACGTGGAGCCACTCAGCCATGTGAGATAAATGGAATGAGGTAAATCACCTGGGAGATTGCAGCCAGGCCATCGATTTCATGGGTCATCAGATAACACCGGGGCTTGCTGAGCACATGCCCTTCAGCACGACGCGAACGCAATCATTTAGCCAGATCAATAGCTCTAATTACCCTGCTCCACCCGCCGCAATAAATTCAGAAGCTATCATATTGTCTTTAAGGAGCTGGAACGGAGACGTACAGGAACCACGGGTGTAACCGCGCCAGAGTTACCGTCTTGATGACCGAACTCTTATTACAGGAGACAAATTATGCTCATACTTGTATTTTTCTACTAGAACATACCGTCGGTACGTACTGTGGCATTTCAATGGAATTGCGTTGCTAGGCAACAGCTTCAATCCATGTTTTCCTCCCGTCAGCTGATGTCATTCACATAAACTGCAACCAGAAATGATAATATATATTATTATATTATATTAGGTCATATTAAGACTGAATGACATCACCGACATTAGCTTCCGCCTGGACCAAGATTTTATTCTGCTTTTAAACAGTCATATCCAGTCTGCTGGATACGACTGTGGTTCTAGTTTCAGTTGTAGTCAACAATGCAGCAGCTAGCGTACGATAGGCATAACGGAACATTTCAGAAAACCTAAGTAAGTTTGGAAATGGAAGTTGATACACAGTTTATTTAACCAGATAGACATCTGATAAAGTGTCATAGGAATATAAAAGATAAGGCAGACTAGACGTAATATAAGAATCCACTTGACGTCAACAGGCAGTCAACCTTAATCCACCTCACTTGGTTGCTTCTTCTAACATTATGAAGGCCATAATGATACCATGCCTCTGAATCAGCACTGTCAAAATGTGTTATGTGTGAGATGAGTCAGAGGTCTGGTATATGGCGGAGATTCTGTCACTGATGTCCATGTTTGTCGTTGAGAATGAGAGTTTGCAGTTAAACACACCTATCAAGAAATCACCCAGCGTTTCCAAACTCTGTTTAATCGAAGAAAACTGTGGTTTTAAAAAAGTTGTGTGGGTTGTGACAGAAAATATGTTAGACCGCTCACAAAAAATGCCGATGTCAGTTGCAAATGTGGTCTGTGTTTTCTGAGAGACTTGACTGGATTTGCTGGAAGCTCGCACGGCGAAAACAAGGAAGTCCGTGACAGAGTTCACCTTCACTCGCTGGTCTGGTTACATTTCCTTCTCAGTACCACTTCTGCTTGACGTGTCATTACCTCACACTCACACGGCCAAACAGTATCGCGTGTTAATATCTTCAAGCCGTCCACTTAAAAGCAATGCTGTTGTCAGTGTTATGCCCTCTCTCCCTCCGCCTGTCCCTCAACTCTATGCTGAGTGCTGCCACCCTGATATCGGGTTTCTCCACACTCGTAGCTCTGCAGTGGTCCACTTATCACCGAGGCCGGCACGCTGCCCACTGCCCATCACTTTCTGTCTTTAACTCTCTCGTTGGGAAGCAGGAAGCAGCTCTCTGAGATATTGATATTTACCACGATATGCTTTTTCCTTAAAGCTTAATTTTCCCTATTAGGGGATTCAGTTATATGAGCTACTACAGACTTTATTTAAATAACTTGATCACACAGAAATTAACAAAAAAGATTTCCAGACTGAATTCTTATACAACTGTGTGCTTGCAATTCGTATGCTTTTATTAGACGGTGATGCTTTGTGCCGATAAGATATATCCCATCTTCCGTTTTCGATTTAGTTATAACCACTTGGTTCTGCATCTAGTTCATCTTTTTGTGAACGTTGAGCTTCGTGTGTCAATAAAAAAGTTTCTTTCTAGTGAGAATTCTTCTCTCCTGTCTATCTGACTTAGTGTTAGCTAAATCAAGCAACCTCGCGTTGCCTATTTTGGGAAGGGGGCCGTCATAAATACCTTTATCCCTGTGAAGTGATTGGTTGTTAATGTGTCGCCAAGCGATATAACGAGGGGATGTCAACGGTTAAACCTGAACATTTGTGACCGGTTACGCATGTTGGTCTATAGATTAGTCTACGCTCTATATGTTAATTGAACATGTGTGGCTCCTTCCATGCTAAAGAATTTGGCTGTACAGCCAGGACGCATGTGCTGGTGTGTGTGTGTGAAATAGCTGGTCACACACACCCAGCTGTGGAGCGTACATGTGTGTGTCCAGCTGTGTCGCTCTCAGAACAAATTAAAGTGCAGGTGAGAAAAAACGGGCTAACGAGTATTGGAAATGTTTAAATTCAGAATTGATTTGATCAGCCTTTATAGAGATCACCGATCAAACTGTCAGCGGATAATGACCAGAGGCTGATCGAGCGGAGGATGCATGACCGGATCAACACGAGGCAATAAACTTCATCGAGTCAATCGAGCGACGCACTTCTTGTTTTTCACATCGTTTTGCTTTTTGTTTGTGTAAAAAATCACAAGTTGTTTACTGGTTAACGTGTGTCAGGCTACCAAAAGCAAAATTAACCAAAACTTCTTATATTTTGACATTTGGATTGGAGTGATTCTATATATATTTTTGTATTGATATCTGTGTTCATGTCTCTGTACGTGTGTGTTTGTGTGTGTGCATGTTTAGCACCCGTCCATCACACTGTGCTGCCCCCATGCTGGCAGGCCATCGCAATGCAGGCACATATCCAAACACATCCAAACATGCCCAGCAGCTGGCCTCAGGGCCAGTGTAGCTGTTTAGCCCATAATAGCGAGTGATTAAAATACCAGTGGCGAGAACTGAACCCAAAGCAGTTGTTGACAAGGGATATTAAGCAAAGTGGGGGAGTCTAGCTGAGGGGATTTGATGATGCCACCAGGGAAACGTGCTGGCCCACACAGGAGCTCTCTTTAACACCACAGCATCCAAACAGCTGACAACTATATCCGCGAGACTAGAGCAGGGTTACGCTGCTTCACCCCACCGCCCCGCAAGAGGAAACCCAATGATGAAGCTCCATGACAACACTGCAGAGAGCGGCCTCGTGTCGCCACTCTTCCATGATATTGTTTTATGTTTGTTTTCATCTTTGCTCTGTTACTACCGACACAACAAAGTGGAGTGCTTTGGATACAAGTGCCAAACCAAAACTCATCAAGTTCCTCCGATTTCAAGTGAAACGACACATTTTCCAAAAGCTCTATGTATGCTCTGACATTTTTTAGACCCTTTCATTTAACTCCCAGCAAGAAAGCACATAAGATACATTTCCAGAATATCAGACTATTCTGATTCAAGCAACTAAAATCTTTAGGCTTTTTCTAATTTTCTAGATTTTAACATGAAGAAATGCAAAAAAAACTACTAAACTTCCATTGAACCTGCAATTATTTACTGCCAATTTGCAACAGAAAATGTTTTTGAAAGAAACATAATGCATCCCCAATTTTTAATCAAGGAAACAATTGTATGTACCATATTTGCAGAAGAGACATTCTTTAAATGTTTTCTCAAAATCCACTAATGACAACGGTCACTGTAACTCATGGTTGACTCATGTTTTTATGGTTATGTTCAGGCAAAGAAAGGCACTTGGTTGAGGTCACAGAAAGATATTAGTCTTTCACAAAACAGAAAAGAATAAGCACTTTAGAAGAAAAGGTTCATAAAAATAAATGTTTCTTGATCAGTCTGTTTTTTTTCTAAATGTGTGAAGTACTGTATCTAACAGAGCAGAAACACCATACAAAATTATCCCAAAACATGAAAAGCACTAAAGTATTAATGAGTTTTTGGTCTTTGGGGAAATTTAATGTAATTCATTTTGTCACTGACAGAGAGCTATTAGCACCTTCCAACATTCCCCCAGAGATCCATCCTCAATGTTTGATTGTGTTCGCTGCTCTACAAAGTGCCACCTCAGTGTAATGAGTTGTTCATAATTTGTCACCACTCTGCCTCTTTCAACAAAATAACCTTTTGTTCTGCTTTGCTGTCCACCTCACTGCACTCTCCCAGGAAAGGCTTTTAGGGACATCTACTTCAGAGAGGAAGAGCTGCGCGATGCGTGGAAAAGAAACGCCAAAGACGACATGTCTCTTTCTTGCATTATTCATGCAGAAAAATGCATTTAGCTCCGACCTTTTCAAAGCTAATATTATGGTAATAAGAAGGAATCATGCGAGATATAGTGCACTTTGTAAAAAAAGAAGGAATACGCAACTACAAACATCAAAAAGACTACTGTTAATGTGCATCAATGGATGGTTATGGTCCTTCTGGGCCGATCTGAAGTTAGGGATGCTGGATCAAACTATCCACACTGCGCTGTCCTGAGCAACAGCAATGCTAATGCTAATGGAACAGCCTTTCATGCATAATAACTAGATCTCCCACAATTAAGTCATTGATGCAACATTACTGGAGCAACACACAATACACGATGATGAATGGGACTAAAACATGTACTAGATCATTTGATTGCAAATTGAAAGCCAACGTTCTAGTTCATAGCTTTCTTATTGTTAAGCTTGGTAAAGTAATAAAAAAGAAGGAAAATTTGACAAATGCACTCATAAATTAAATATGTTGGCTTTCTTAGTTGGAGTTCCCCGTACATAAATACAGTGAAAGCCAGTCTGCCACTATGTATCAAACTAACTATGTATCATACTAACAGCACATTTATGTACACACTATAACTATTCATGCTCATTCAACACCCAGCAGCGCTCAATTTATCCCAGCTCCACGCATCCAATAAGAAGCTTCTAAATGACGTATCCAGGCGAACCAGCAGACACGTGAACATCATCGTAGGCCCCAAGTCGCTTTCACGAAAGCATTACATGACCTTTCCACAGTCACCGATGTATGCACACCGTATAAACCTGCTTAAACCCTCTTCACACAGGAAGTATCACTGCTCATTAACTTCCCATGTTCAGTGGCAAACAGCTCGGGGCACAGCGCTCTGCGACAAGGCTCTCTCCGTTCGGAACAAGTTCCCAGCCGACATCAGCAGATCCGTCGTACAAGCCGTAGTTAATTCAACACTTAAGACCCATTTTATTCAGAGAAACCTACGCGTATGTACACATCCATAGGGACACCGTTTCTAATATACATATCTACAGTGCAATGGCTGGTAAGTTAAACAGGAATTTCTAGTTAACATATTTTTAATTGATATTTTAACTTCTCACAGTGGCTTGGTGTTAATTAACAGAGAGAACGAAACAATCAAGTTGTTGCAATTAAGTATTAGTTTAAAAGAATTCTAAGGAGAGAAAAGCCAATTGACACAACAAAGCTTTTGAAATTCAATGATAAACAAAAGTTTACCTCACAGCACGAACATCAATGGATACCAAATGCCCTTCATCCATTCAAGACCCAGTGAAATGCCATTTAATTTCTTCCAGTTTTAATCCTGAGTCCTTGTGTTGATTGTTCGTTTATTTTTTTCGAGTATTTTTACATCAAAATCCCCATAAAATCCCCGTCTTTTCTCTTTTGTTAGATGGTCTCAAATGTCTGATGACTTATCCTGCATTCAGGGCCACATTTTTTTGCAGGCAGGTGAGCAAGCAGGGAGCTCAGGTGCCGTTCATCTGCATGTACTATCCATGCTGCTTTGACACAGAGCCGGTTGCAAATAGGAAAAGTTGGCTTATCATCTCTTCCTCATCCTCATCCTCATCTAACAGGTGAGGGAGATGTGTGTGTGGAGCCAACAGTCCTCTGTAGCTCCGTATCGCACTAAACTCTAAAGGTGTGCTCAAAACAAACACGAAGCATGTTTTTAACGCAGCACTGTTGGATACAAAGGTAATACAAAGACTACAGAATATAAGAAGAATACAGACATCTGTTCTTATTCATGCAAGTTGGAATATTTAAAAACAATAAGCCTATCAGCTTTGAAATGATCCTCCTGTCGTCACTGAATCAGAAATGGAGACAAAATATATTATAGCGGTCTGTAGTCTCCCAGAGCTCTACGATACATTAGAACAGGGACCAAATGAAACCAAGTGTATAAACCACATACTATCTATAAACAACAAGGCCGTATTTATGGCTATGACATCATTTTAAGTGAGCTACAGTTAGCATAGTCTACCTCCGATCGACTGGAACCATTCAAGAATTAGCATTTTAGTGTTTTGCTTTTCGTCCTGCAGACAGATCAAATCATTATGTGGTTACTTCGGCATCCTTTCTATCCGTTTATTGTAATTAAATAACAAAATAGTTTGTTTGGCACTGTAGTAAACCAGCCGATGTGTGGCTGCTAGGCACGGTGACTACAGCTCAATGAAATTCACCTCTGGGTGACGTGATGAACTCAAACATGGCGGCGTATCTGGGACGTCCACAACATGAACAAAGCAGCAGTAGTGGTTATTTCAGCCATGATCGATGAAACCTTGTCAGTGTCAACGTGATGTCGCTGTCATCTGTTTGAATACGTTTACGTTAAGTATCGAACCGTGGGTCCAAGGTGAGCAGATACATAATAATTCCTTGCCTTCATGTACACATTTACATTGCACATCAGTGGGCATATGTTCCACCACAACATTGTATTCAGCTGTAACAGGAATATGCAAAATACGGCTTTCAGTTCAATCAGGAGCACAGAACTGTCAAGTAGAGAACACTGTTGCCAGAGGGGCCTCTGCAAAATTACAATTAAGCTGTCACAGCCAGAGTCAAGAACACCCTCTTTAAGCCTTTCTCTCATTAATTGGGATTTGGGGAGTACCTGGGTCTCCTTGGTAGCGAGGTTCAAGTGGTTGTTAGTGAACGACAGAGCAACTCCTTGAGTTCCATCCTCCAGGCCCCGAGAAGATGAGATTGTTACGAAACGTGATCAACAGCCTCTCGGGGGTCACGATGTGGAGCTTTAGCACCTACAGGAGTATGTACTTTAGCTCATGCTCTTTGTAACATCCCTCACAAATGTGTTTTAGAAACTGACTGAAGTGCCTCTCCAACAACAGACTCTCATTCAAAGCGCCTCGCACACCTCATCCAGGGCTGGGCTGTTTTAAGTGGCTTTGGCAGCTGATGTCTTTATAATATGCAGAAGATGAGTACTGTAGAAGTGTCTTTATAAATACTGAATAATAAGACTGAGAGCCTTGCTCTGTGAGGCTGTATTTCAGCACAACAGTGCTTTGAGCTAAACGCTAACGGCAGCATGGCAACCTGCTCACAATGACAGTAGTTGTGTCTGAAATAACCCACTCCCTCACTCCTCGCTGCTCATTATCCAGGGGAGTTCCATGGAGACGACTACATAGTGAACTCATTGGCAAAATGAATAAACACTTTCAGACACTCCTTGGGTGTGCCATTAATTATGTCACTGCTGGTGAACACTGACGGCTTTTATTGTGAAAGGTAAGAATGGAGGGAGTGGTATACGCTGCTGTAGTTAATGTGGGGGCAATAAATGTATTTTCCAAAAATGTATAAATAAATAGCTTTGTGGCCATTTGTGTTGTGATGCTCCGCTCATATTAAATACATTATTTTCAGGGATTTGTCTCAGTCGCACTGCTCTCTCTGCTCTGCTCTCATTTTTTCTTCAGCGCAATGCATGATGGTATAGTGCTTGGTTAGGGACCATTGATTGTACACTATGTTTCTAGATGAATTCTGGGATACGAGTCCATGATGTTTTGCAGCTATGTTTATCATCTCTACGATATAAGTTTAGCGTGTTTAATGTAGCATGCTAATATTTACTAAACGTACAGCTGAGGCTGATCGGAAGTCACCAACGTTAATTCAGTGAATCATGAAAGGGAGATGAATCCATAATAAACAACATGGCACATCCAATAGTTGTCAAGTTATTTCATATAAGAACCTGCTGATGGCCCGGGAGGAAAAGTCAGGGGATGACCAAATCATTAGGATTCATCCTCTGGGGAACACGAATGTCTGCACAAGATTTCACGGCAATCTATTTAACAGTTGTTGAGATATTTCAATGTGGACCAAAGTGGTGGATGCATCAACCGACAGACTGCCATCCCAGGAGCCAAGCAGCTGGTGTGGCTAAAAAAAGGCCCATAAAGACCCCCCATAAAACACATTTATATTTATATAGTGACACATACCAAAGGTCGCAGTGTGAGACTGAATTAAGAGGTGGCAGTTGGAGAGGGGAGATTTTTTCTGCCGTTTTAAACGGTGAGATGGCAGTTTACAGAAGTCTGGGTCAACAATTAAAATGTGCACTAAAACACATCACCTTCCTTGAAGTCATTTAGATGTGCTTTCAAAGATAGCAATTAATGAAATTTAAGAACTGCGATAAAGCTGACCAGAGAATGAGCAGTGTAGCGGGTAACAAACTCAAGTTATGTTTATATGTGACGATGGTTTACAGCCTGAACGATTTATCTGTCAGGCGATTTTATCGCAGATATATCGGTATCCACCAATATGCTGGGCGATTTGTGCTGTCTCCATTAGTCTTTATATAGACTAGAACATACTGCAATAATAAAGCTTTGGCTGAGTATACATGCTGTCACCATGCAGTGTGGCCAGTAGCACCACATAACTCTCCAGTCAGCGGTGTAACGGGCCTGCCCAGGATGAGGGCACGACACTCTGAGATCATGAGCACGACAGCTTGCCAACCCTGTGTGGCAACGCGGTCGCTTTGTAGCTTCCTCAAACACTGCAGCTGTGGGGTCACGATAGAAACACCAACTTCACTAATGTTTCATAGTAAAAAAAAACAATATAAGCCACCATGATCTGAACAGACAATTCATGGACACATGCAGCCACTTTCCCAGTAAGTTTGCTCTGCATCAACTGGCTTAGATGCTAGGTTCATCAGGTCTTTCACCTGTGAATCACAGGCCCATTTAATGTTAGCGAGTGTCCAGCCGAGAGAGAACGTAGCAGTGCAGTTGTGAACACTTTATCTGTTGGTGAAACATTCTACAACTCATCAAGACCCAAGTGTTCCTGTGACTTTCTTGCCAGCCACCTGCAGATTAAACTGAGGGGGGTTAGCCCTGAAGCAGGCTTTCCCATTCATTACCTCATGTCTATTTGCTTCTGCTCCTGTTTCATAATGAACTAAATTATTTTCCTGTCTCTCAACGGGTGGGCTGTCCGACCCTCTCCGTGGACATTTCCCCCGCAGCGGAGCGCAGCGACCGGCTCGAGTTTAGCTGGGAAAGTGAAAGTGGCTCCCGGCCTCCAGCCGTGTGAGCTTTCCAGCACCGCTTGTCTGGACTTCTCCACTTCCTGGGGCTGTGATCTTAGTCTCGCTGTGCCCTCTCTTCATGCAGGGAGGGAAGGAGCACCCTGTTGCCAGCGCAACTGTTAACTGGGCCGGACTGTCTGCAACCCACGCGACCCCTTTTGAAACACGGACCCCGGAGTGAGATGGAGTGAGACGCCAACGAGCCGCTACAGCCGGGCGGCTGGAAGGCAGAGAGAAACAGCGGGGAGAAAACAACATGTAGCACAGGCATAATTTTACTTGGGGAATTAAGAATTTATTATGACCAAACCAGAGTTGTTGTCTGCCTGACTATCGGAGAGACGAAGCAAGTTAATCTGCAACAATATTAGAATCTAAAATGTTAAGATTTATTGCTTTTCTGTGTTTTACATGATAATAAACTGAATCTCTTTGGGGTTTTAATGATTATTCATACAAAAACAATAACATTTAATGCATTCCCTTTGGCTCAGGGAAATGGTGACAGGCTTTTCCCACTATTTCTTAAATGAACTAATCAACCATGTATTTTCAGCAAATGACTTAATAATGAAGAGGTTGGTTGCAACCCTATACTTTGGATTGAACATATGAACAAATATTTTCCATCCAACTTTCTATAGATGTCCTTTGCTATATCGTCTCATATGAACTCAGGCATGCTGCCGGCCAGATGAAACCTAAAAGTTGAAGGGAACCTGGAATTGGAGAGGAAAGCTGGAACAAACCAGGAACCGCAACTATTTATTATGTCAGTTGTTGTTGAGCTGTTGTCAAGGGGCCCAAAACCCCTGGTGGCACCCATGTGAGTGAAGGTACAGCAACCGCAGTATGTCGACACCGATTCATCCCACATCTGCCTATAGTGCAAAACCCCCCACAAAAGGCTATCTGTCTCTGGAGGCTCTCGTGTGATACATTTCTAAGTGTCAGTTCTGCAACCTTGCTGGAAAAAAAAAATAAAAAATCATCCCCCTTTGGCTTCTCCACTGTTCCCCTTCTTGTTATTGCCACACACAGATACAAGCGAAAGCCCCTCCAGGCACAAGACTTCACACAAGCTCTTCAATGCTTGGCAACTGACACAGGGGGGCTTGTTAAAAATTCCCTTGCTTCTTTACCAGCATGTAGTGTAAAAGGAAAAAAAAAAAACGGCATCTCGTTTGCAGCCGCAACATTGAGAGATAGGAGTTGAAAGAGTAAACAGATGGGAGGAGAGAGTAATGAGTAAATACATTAACACTCATAATACATTTAATCAATATTAAATGTGGGATTCTAAAGAGGAAGAGGAGGAGGCCTCTCTCCTCAAGACAATGATGAGACGTCGCACATAGGGATCAATGCAAGATGCATTCTCCACCGATTCCTGAGTGATAAAACATTGATTGCAGTGTCTGTTTCCAATTTAACCCCATTACACATCCAGCACTCCGGTTTAATTATCTGACGTCAGTATTATAACACCTCTCGTCGCTGAGTGCCAGGCCTGTAAACATCTTGATGTGATCCCAGCCCGACGCTCTGAGAGTGATTAAGCAAATCAACATAAATTAATGAAACTAATAAATCACTGCATGTGATGGTAATTTTCTCGCTTGTCTATGCTGATGAGGATCTCAAATACACTTTGCCTACAACGCTTTAATTACGTGCTTGTGCCTTGAGATTTCTGTAAAACAAACCCACGATGACGCTTCCACGCACCAAACAAACAAAAGCAATTACGCCGAAAAGAGAGCTGCGTAAAAAAAACCCTTCCGATTTAGTCCTCCAGCTAATGACATTAATTTACGGTACATGAAGATATACCCAGCAGACATCACGCTGGGTTTCCCACACGTTTTCTTTTATTCATCCAACTCCTTGCATTTCAATTAAACTTCTGGACCATCCTCAGTGTTAAAAAAAACAAACTACAAGAACCTTTCAAACCTGGTTCTCAGCCAACGCTGACCATCTGTGCTCCACATTTTCGAGCAAAGGCTGAAAAAGCCACGAGTATCAAGGAGATTTTCCTCATGTGCCTCGAGCAGCCAACACATAAAAGGATTGGATGAAGAAGTCCAGGCGCAATCTGGATATTATTCAGAAGATAGTTTGATTAAAAGCAGCAGCTGACAAGGCGAACAAGCCAAAAGTCTCCTCACTGTCTCAGTAAACCACAGTCCTGCTTTTCAAAACACCACCGACAGGCTGGGCCTGAACATAATTGAACAAGCAACTGATTATATTTACAGCTGGGTGACGACGCACCAGGAGAGGAAATGAAGTCATGAAAGTTTACCCTGTTTGTAAATCATTACTCCGAAACAAGGACTAAGATCCCATTTTCTGGCAGCGCGGTGAGCACGCTGAGCCATACATCACATTTGGGAAATATGAACTTAAACTAAAAAACAAGGAGTTCGTATTATCAAGTGCGGCTGGATTTTGTCAAATGATTGTGCAGTTTATGGGCAATTTAGGAGACGGGAAGTTCCAAACAATGATGAGAAACAATCTCAGCATGACAGAAGTGCTTAGGATTTAGGCTCCCGGGTGCTGAAGCAGTGCAGGTTGCTTACTTCATCTCAGATGTACTCACCAATACTATAATTTGGTTTCCTCTGAGAGCTGCAGTACTTAGCCCTGCTGCCAAGGCTGAGTGAGCAGCTTCCCCGCTGGACATCTTAATGAGATCGGCACAGGTGTCACCATAGTTTCACAGCTGTCTGGAGGCTTCTATATAAAAACATAAAAAGGCACAGGAGTGGAAAATAATATCAGCACAAATGTTTCACTGAACAATAGACTAGCAATGCCAGTTTCAGTTCATTTTGTTTTTGACAGCCCGGCGCCCATAACTGGTAACTTGTGACAAAAAAGGAGTTTAAAAATAAATACATGAAATACAAGAGGTGCCTTTCTAAAACATAAACTTAATGAGCTCCGACACTGCTTTTCAGAGCAAAATATTCATCAAAATGTAGAATATCAGGGAAATGTCCTACACCCACGGGACAACAGGACTTCATTAGTCACGAGTCCTGATCCCAGGTACCTGCAGTACTGCAGAAAACTAATACCGTCACATTGTGTGAATGTTGGCATTACTCATACGATTGCTAACACAAAACACAAAGAACAGCTGAGGATGATGTCATTACTTTTGTAGGGATTTTGTCATAAAAAGAAAGTTTTGGACAAAATACCGACCCGATGATATTACAAGATAAAAAGTCAAGGTTTCAGCAGAGTTAATACAATACATCCCGAGGAGAATCAACAGTAAATCTGCAACATATTTCATGGCAATGCATCCAACAGACATTTCACAACCGACCGAATGGGGGACACTGGAGGAAAAGTCAGGTCATCAGCCAAGTCGGTAGGCTTCATCCATCGATGTCTGTGCAAAATATTCTGGACTTCCTATCTCCTGCTCATCGTCTCTTAACTTACTCTTTAAAATGTTAACCACCCAATAAAACAGAAATATCACAAAAGGCACAATCGAGTGATTCAAAAGCATCACTATCACTGCAGATTTGGCGAGCAATCATTCAACACTGGGACACTGGAGTTATATATTTATTCATCTCTCTTTAAGCGGAACGTATCCATTACTCTTGAATAGTCCTCACGAATGATCCTCTGAGACCAATTCCAAGCCATTTCAAAGGACAAGCCATTCACTCCTTGTAAAAAAGCGAAAGCCCATCTCTAACAAATGAAAATGTCGCAGGACAGCAAAAGGCATCAATTGGAGAAGCATTGGCTTCATCGCTGCCACAGATTCAGTATTCAGCTCAATGCCAGTCTGCTCTCCGTGTGTGTGTTTCACATGAGTGAATCCTTTAAGAGTCAACTACATTTAAATTCCTCTGGCACACCGGCACAAATCTATCATTGAATCTCAAGGGCAAGTGCTGACATTTACTTGAATCTTACGGTCTGTCATTTTACAGTCTCCAGCTTTCCTATTCACTCAAAAGTACGACTGATATTAATCCGTCTGAACCACATTCAACGGCTCAGACATATGCAAAATGTTTGCATGAAACACGGAAAAACGAAGAATTCTCACATGTTAACAAGTGTGATGTCACAATACCAGAAATGTAGGCCTCAATACTACCATGAAAACAAATCAATACAGCTCATGTATTTCAACATACACTCCTTTATGACTACCTTTACATACTGTTTAAATTCTTCATGTTTACTTCTCAAGTTTGTCGCCAAAAACTACATTTCACGGGATTATATATAATTTACCTTTCCAGAATTCTTGGCATCTGCTTTTTTTTGTGTATAAATCACCAAAACAGCAGTTGAGACGGTAATTTCAGAGACAGACGTTCCACCATGGAACAGAACAGCATCCATGAAACTGTATGCATCTTACAACACAGACAGATCCATAATCATTATGAATTCCTTCGCCTGAAGCTAACTCTCCAGTCAGCTGAACTATCAGTAAAAATCTTCACTTCCATGCACAAGTTATCTTCCATCGGGATTGAAAGGCGTGGAATTTGAATCTGCGAGTTGTTTACTGAGGAAATCACATGAATGGAGACCTCCAATCAAGCCGATATGCACGGTTCAGAGGGACGTTTGTTTTGTTCCGTAACCACTGGAGCGCTCAGCCCTCCTCTCTCTCCGTGCAGAAGCGTGTGTGTCACAGCACTTTTTCCTGATGAGTCCGATGTGATCTGTCGTTCTCCCCGTCATTCACTCTCTCTTTCTCTCCCCGCCCCTGGACTCCCTCTATCACTCGTCCGAGTGAGAGAACGGCGTGACAGTGATGTGATGGGGCTACGCAGACTGTCAAGACGGATCGCTACCCGGGGAGATTCGCCAACGCACGCGCACACACACAACGGATGTGTGGCACACGAAACGGAAAAAGTCACATATTCGTGCATTCAGCCATATTCATACACACAATCGCACAAATGCAGAACCAGACAATCACAGACTGTGCTGCATGCACACACACACGCACACACACACACACACACACGCACACACACACGCACACGCACGCTTCAGTGAACTCCTCGGCCTGTCAGCCGAAGGTCACTCAATCTGACAAAGTGTTCCAGTTGGAAACGGGCCCAGGGAGGCATCATGGCTCCACTGCCTCCACTACAACACGAAGCATCACCCTGAACACACACACACACACACACACACACACACACACACACACACACACACACACACACACACATAAACACCTGACATTTAGTTTTCAAATACACAAATTCCGACCACTATTTTTTCACTTAATGGCCTCCATTTCATGTATTTAGTGCACTCGTACACGTTAAATGTGTTAAATAACGTTTGAACAACATGAACACACACACATAACCTCAGAACAGATGACATAAGGTGCTCACACCTGTGATGTGATATTTCATATTTGTAGCATGGCCTTTGTAACACCGTCACACATCAGATTGCCTTCATTAAACCTCCATGTGCTTTAAACACACACACACACACACACACACACACACACAGACACACACACACACACACACACACACACACACACACACACCAGTCAAGGCGGATCAGTGTGAATTTCTGCTTCCTCTCCTCCCTGTGTACACACACACACACACACACACACACACACAAGCAAAGACGCAGAGGCATAACCCCACAGGACAGCATGTCAGGCGAAGATCTGAGAACACATTTTCGACTTGGCTGAGCAATCGAGCAGCCTGGGGGTCCACTTGGGTGCTGGTCTCTGCCCACCCTCCGTCTGCATCGCCGGTCAACAGCGAGCAGCCGATGAGGTCAGCCAGACAGAGATGAATCCATACTCTGCCGGCACGGCCGCCTGTAAGACTCAATTCCTGTTTTCATTCTTCAATCTGCGGACCAAACACCGCTGCTGAGCGCGACCATCCTATCCAGAGGTTGTGACTTTGGCAGCTGATGTACTTGATGGATACTTAAGAGATGATGTGCTTTTTTTGTGGTGTACTACAGCAGCACCTCTATCCACAGTGCTGTAAATAGGAAGCCAAGTGTAATACAAAGATGACATGAATGTGAAAGCACAGTCTGTGGTCCAAATATAAACAAAGGTGTCACCCAACCACTAATATATCCCATGTACACATGTAACGTTACCTGACATGATGGAAGAGGAAGAGAAAGACCTGTTATTAGTGTGAGCACATCCTGGTAGGAAACACACCGGCATTGCAGCTTCAGCAAGGTGGGTGTAGTGTTTCTTATTAAGTATTTTCACAGTCATATAAGCTACAAAATTGACGTGCAAACTGACTTTCAAAGTGACAAACATCACATGTGTAATCTTATGGGGAACCCCGGAACACTCTACGCCTTTAAGTCTAAGAGATATTCCTGATGCTAGGAAATATTTCTTTTACATTTATATAGTGTTCAAAATACAGGAAATAAGAATGAAAATTTGAAAAAAAAATCAATTTCCATGTTCTGTCGTGCATACTCTATTGTGTACTTAAAAGCCAAAAGCTAAAAAGTTGAAAAAGGAGGAGGAAATAATTTGTCCATTTGAAGTAGTTCAAAGTTCAAACATTTAGACCCCAAACAAAGGAATTAAGCTTGCTATTACCACAGTATTAGCTCACAGTCAAGCCCACATTAATGAAGCACTAATCAGCACACAGTATACACCAATATGAACATTAATGTCCACCCCCTCCACCGTGCTGTATACCAGATCGAAAACCTCACGGGGTCAGACGAATGAGAACGGGCTCAATTAGCGAAAACACAAACATCAAAGTTTTTCCAGCGTTTATGAATGACTAGCACTACATTAGTTGAAGGGCTAATTAGGCCTCAAGAGTGCGGACGCTGTTATTAGCACATACTTATCGCCGAGGCACTGAGGAGAGCACACTTCCGTCCTGCTGCTAGGAGCCAGGTGGCCTTTGTTTGTGAGCTGCAGACGTTTCTCAACAGAAATCTTTCCTCTGAAGACTTGTCTTCTCCTCCGTGCTCCACTTAGACCTCGAGTTCTGAAAGCCACAGGGGAGATGAAACGCACACAGACAACAGAGGAAGTGGTGGGGGAGGTCACTCCAGAACAGAGACAGTTTATGGTACAACACAGACTGCGTCACAGACGAGGCCGTGTCAAAACACAGACTCGGAATACCTCAGCCACCACCAGCGCTGTGTTTGTGGATGCGCTTGTGTGTGTGTGTGCATGCAGATGTGTGCATTACTACTGTGAGAGAAGGAGTCAGTAGCTCACAGTTCCTTGTCGTTATTTTTAACCAGAACAGTGGTGGCTGAATGGGGAAGTGAGTCTGTCTGGTTTTGTGTCTTGCTTTAGGCGCACTCTTTCTCCAGTTATCTCTGTGAGAGCAAAAGGCAGAGAGAGAGAGACAGAGAGAGAGAATAAACTATATCTTAAAATAAAATGTATATGCAAAGCTAAGCTGCCGCTACTACCTGTACAGATGTTGATCTGAACACCACGCTGTGTGTAAGTGTTTTACATGAAGCCGAGGGTGTTTCTGTGCGAACGCCGTCGAGCAGTAAGCAACAAAAAGGACAGGAAGACAGAAAGTCTGCTAATGAGCAGTGTGTGTGAGCTCTGTGCTGACAGTAGCTAACCCCACCACTCCCAGACACACACACACACACACACACACGAACACGCACACACATCCTGGGAGACACGTTTGGAGAAAGTAGTCCCAGTGTGAGAGTAGTAATTAGACTCCCATCCATTAACACAAGGGGCTGTGGAGGAGGACGAGCAGCAGCTGTGTGGGCGCATGGGTGTGTTTCTGCCAGCGTGTGTTTGTGCATGTCTGTGTTTTTCCTTTGTGTGCATGCACATAATAATCATGTGCGAGCACATTGTTAATTGTGAGCGGTGTCTTTGTGTGTCTGCACAGTGTGCCTCTGACTGTGTGGCCGTGTGCCAGCAATGCAGCGCAGGAGTGTGCACGGTGACCCTAAAGTATGGATGCATCTGTTACAGGAACTCAGCAGCAGGTGTGAACACAGCACAGAGAACGAAAAAATGTGTTCAAAGACAATTTGTTTACAGATTCAAAGTCAATGAGGCACAGAAGAGGAAAAAGCTCAACGTACAGTGTTTCCTCAGCACATCCTGGCTTGGCTGCTTTCGCTACCTTCACACAAACAAAGCAGACTTATGTAAATGTGCACGGACTCCAAGTCTGGCATAGCACTGCTACATACTTTTCTGATAAAGTGAAATAAAATCTGTATGGATATATACAGGATAGGAAGCATAGAGCTCCAAGTTTAGCCATCATCAAAATACAATTCAAAACTCACTACAACGCCCCTGAGCCCAAATGTTCCCAAAAAAGTAGGATCGATGCTCTTAGCAGGCTTGTCATATCTATAATTTTGCAGCTGTAGTTAATCAATGTTGATTACCCTGAGATAAAACTAACTACATATGTATGTATGTAGTTCTGAGTATAACGATGTAGGGGTTCAGCTCATCTGCCCGTATACTACTTTCACAGACAGAATCTAATTCTGTGGAAATTGGCTTATAAATTCTTCTTTCCCCTACAATCATAAAGGTTTATCTCATCGCTCCAGACAGGTTGTCGGTGTAAGAGGAAATCTAGCCAAACTGATCGCTGATTAGCCCCCCGGGCCCCGACTGGATGGGAAAACAGAATGATGCAACACGTAAATGTCACCTGATTCTTTTTATGCTCCGTATAATGACATCCCATTAGCTTGGATTGTCCCACTGGATGTGGAACCATTAATTTAAGAGGATACTGGTCTCTTGATGAGGTCAGTAGGTTTGCAGGTTGAAAGGCTTGCCGGAGGGGACGCTGATTGCTGGCCTGGCTCTCGGAGAGACACCTGTGGGAACGGCCCACCCAAGTGACTGCATGCGTGTGCGCTTATGTGTCTAACCTGAACCGTTTTTGTCAAATCCCCCAGAAGGGAGTGGAGAGTAGCCTGAGCGTGTGTGAGAGAATAAGAGTGAAAGGAAAAGCGAGCGAGTGTGTGAGTATGCTGTGTACAAACCACAGCTTTGCTCCATGCTGTAATTTACCCTGCCGCCAAAACCACCGTTGCTTCTGCTGTTGCTGCCTAGCGCTGCGGCAGAGTTTAGCCTCTCTGGCTGTCTCGCTGGCTGGGGCTGGCTAGCACTTGTAGACGGGGTTATGCTAACCCTATGACTGTTTGTTTATCTTGCAGCCAGAACCGACCATTAAAAGTGGGCCCTGAGTCAAAAGCACAAAAACAGACGCTTGTCATGTTCGAGGGCTGTAATTGTAGCTCTCGCGTGATGTTTTTATTTTCCCTCTGACCTCGCTGGATAAACTCAAGAAGCCACTTAACATCGGGCTTGGCTTGCCAGAGCCCAGAGAGAGAATTAAGCAACATACAGTCAAAGAAGGCACATTTTCTTCCCCCTACCTTTTTAATTCATAGCTGGGAGCACTTGCTGTTGCTTTTGAGTGAAATATCGTCTCATGAACATATAAAAAAACTGAGTACCTGTTGCTTGATTATAACTCCACGCACTCCCTTTAAAGCTTACACATTATCACTGGCACTGAGATCAAATACGGTGCAAACTTGTCGAATGCTACCACACAGGCTGTAAATGCTGTGTTTACTATGAGAAACAGGCGTCTTTAAATTAGCCTCCTGCAGATTGCTATGTGCATAAAACAGCTCTGCCACACCGCTGCAGGGATTTAGACAAAATATAGCTTATAATTGAACTGCATCCCAATACAAGTCAGCCCGTGCTGTCTCGCTTCCTTGAAAAATGTTGGCGAGATCGAGCTCAGAGGTGCCAAACTTCACTTGTGGTAGTCATCATTAAAGCTGGAAAAACAGGGCACTCTGGGGACGTGATCTCGCCCCTTCACCCCTCTCTCTTCATCTGCGTCTTTGTCTGCGTTGCGTCATTATGAAATGTGCAATTACACTTGCACAAAAGCAACGGCCTTCCACGCCATTTCAGCTATTGGCTTCAGCAGTGAGAGAATGAAAAGATGGATGGGAAGAAAGACAAAGCTGTTCGAGAGAAGAAAGAGAGGGGAAGAGGAAGAGGCTTGGTAACCATTTTCAATGTGACAGGTGTAATTGAAAATTTTGAGCTAGGCCAGGGGAGTCTCATGGTGAGGCAGAGGAATTTAGTGAGATTAAAGGCTGAGACAGGATAATTACTTCAATAAGACATCCAGACATGTTCAGTGCTGTTGTTACATCAACCTACAATCCAGCGGAGGGGATGAAGAATTTCAAACTGTGGTTAACAGAAGAATCAGGGAAAATAATATGTTTCTCGGATATAACTTGTTGACAGCTAAATACCACTAAATCACTCCAGATTTTAAACAGAGCCCAAAGCCTAAAGGAGGATGTACACAAAACCCACATTTTGATATATATCTCACTTTAATGGTCATGCTGAGAGCAAAAATGTAAACATGAAACGTTATGTTGTTCCTGCTGCTGCCATATGGTAGGTAGAACAAAAATGATGAATGTCAATATGTCAGAAATGCTTCATCTTTACTGCAAAATAATGTAAATAGGGAAAAAGTATAGTAAAAACAAGAAGTCTACAGCCATGCCTGCAGACAATGAGATGCTGTACTTGTACACGCTAACATTAGCATGCTAACACATGCCGACAGTGACAACGGCAACATGCTGAAGGTTAGCAGGCATCACATTCATCACGTTCACTATCTAAGTTTAGCGTGTTAGCATGCTAATACACACACAGCTGAGGCTGATGAGAATGTCATTAGTGTTGCAGGTATGTGGTCAGAAACCAGACACTAGATATCATAATCAATTCATGATCATCCATCCATCCATTGTCTACTGCTTATCCTGTATTCAGGGTCACGGGGGGGCTGGAGCCGATCCCAGCTGTCATTGGGTGAAGGCAGGATACACCCTGGACAGGACGCCAGTCTATCACAGGACCAACATGTAGCGACAGACAACCATTCACACTCACATTCACACCTACGGGCAATTTAGAGTCATCAATCAACCTATCCCCATCCTGCATGTCTTTGGACTGTGGGGGGAACAATTCATGATCATGAATGTGGGAATAGAAATATAATGGCAATCTATCCAATAGTCATTGAGATATTTCACCAAAACACTAAAAAGTGACTCTCACAGTGGCTCCAGAGGACAAGTCATCATCTCGGGACATGAATGTCTGAACAAAATTTCATGGCAATTCATTTATTTGTTGATATAATTTAGTGTGGACCAAAGTGGTGGATTGACGAGGCAACCCACTGACAGATCGGCACTCTGCCATCTGTGGAGTCAGTGGCTAATGTAACTAAAATGCCCATTAAGTCAAGTGCAGCATATTATGATTAACTTAAATTGACCATTAGAGCCAGCTGTATTGAGCTGGAACAGTCACAGTAAGTTTTGCCATCGAAAAATAAAATATGACATTTCAAAATGAAAACGTTGGCACTGAAGACCGTTTCGTTTAAAACTAAAACATAACTGCCATGTTCGAGTTGACTCGAGCATCACCACACAGCCAGGTTCACCTGGTACTCACAAACAGCAAGTATGTTCTCTTTGCCTCTGTTTTTTCACGTAGAACCGAGCTAGTTAATGGGAAGTTTTAACCGACGTTATGCAAGTCTGGCAGAGGTCCGCTGGAACATAACCTAAGTAACATTAGCTTACTGTCAGCTATTATAGCTATCGTTAGCTTCTATGTGAAAAACGACGGCAGAGAGAAACAGACTTAACTTGCTTGAAAGCCATTGCGGTAGAGTTTAAGTTATTGTGGTCAAGCCAGCCGCCGTTTGGGTTTTGAAGTGTTTCTATTCATGCCGTCACCAAAGAAGTCCCAATATGATAAAAGCATTTGCAGAGAAGAGCTATGGATTTATACTCAATATGTTCAACATGTTACAGAAAAGGCACATCAAAGGACAATAGGACTATTTCTCTATATATTTGTACTTTCATTAAAACATCATGCAGCAAAATTCTGACAAAAAAAAAGATCAACAAGAAAATGTCACAACCATCATCAGTGTGGCCTCAAAACACCTCTATATAGATCATCATTCAGTCACATTTAATGACAGTGAGGACAGAGCGATGGACAGACAGGCGGACAGACAGACAGGGAGTGGTGCCCCTGCAATGCCACAGTGGCATAAACGATCAGCTGTCAAAGCCCAAGGGTAAATTGCTGTGGAGTAAATATACGCTCCAACATGGTGTAGGCCTCGCCAGGTCATTGTGGTGGGTGTATTGTGTATGTGTAGGAAGCCACAGTGGTACAGTGAGTCTCTGTGTTTGTGTGTGTGTGTGTGTTTGTGTGTATATTTGTAGAGATGTGAGGCACGGCAATGGAAAGTGAGAGGAATCCACATCTGTTAATAGTCTGTGCTCCACTTTGAAACATTCTTGGGTTTTTGTTGTTCTGGATGTGACGTGTAAACACGGGATTTGTAAAGTTTCCTTCATGGACTTTGGTTTTACGGTGTCTTGTCTGTGGTGAGCTCCACTCATCAGCAAGCCAGGAGACCAGGGTAAAGAACGGGAAAGGCCGCCTTTGCCCTTTTGTGGCACCAAATAAGTGACGGTCCTTGTTGGTGTCCCACACTGACCACATCTAGAGGAGGCCTCCTCAAACCTCCACCCTCTGCTTTGCCGGATTAGATCTCCCGGCCATCCCACCCAGTGACTGAGCGCTGAGGCTTGGGTCGCTGGCGAAGGCGAAGCGGTCGTCTGAATGAGACCGCAGGTCGACTTGGCTGACTGCTCCGGCCTCCTTGGTAGACCTTCACTAAGGCTTCATTACAGACTTGGGAGCCAAGGGCTGGACCACACTGTGTGCATGTGAAAGTGTGTGTTTATGTGTGTGTGTAGATATAACTGTTTGCTTATGTGTGTATGTGTTTACTGGTGTCTATCTTAATCTCTCTCTCATGCACACATGCATCTGTGCCTTCACATTATGTGTTTAATGTGAACATGTGTGTCTCTGTATACGGCCTGTGCATGTTCCCCACACTTAAAAGCAAATTAAGAAAAAAAGTGCCGAGTCCCCACAACTAACGGACTAACCCTAACAACTAACCCTTTATGAGACAGACCCCAGGTATCGAAAATAGATGGATTATCTTTAAATAACAACCAGCAGGAGATTGTCCGCTGTCTTTCATGTAGCAGAAAAAGACTGAACTCTCTTCAGGCTTGAGTGAGTGGCAGTTTTGGGTTATGCTGTAGTTCAAGGAGTGTTCATGATGCATCACGCGACGCCTTCCCTCTCTATGAAAACAAGAGCAGAAGACTTCGGAGCTCACTTAAACCACGCCAAGTCAAGACCTGATGTGCCTGAAAGTCTGTATGAATATAATGATGAAGCGTTCTATCATTAACATGTAAAATACATACAAATACATGTACATACATGTAAAATACATACAAATACATGTACATACATACATGTAAAATACATACAAATACATGTACATACATGTAAAATACATACAAATACATGTACATACATACATGTAAAATACATACAAATACATGTACATACATGTAAAATACATACAAATACATGTACATACATACATGTAAAATACAGGCAAGAACCAGGAAGTGGATGTAACTTGTCAAGAATGACCTCCAAATGTGTGTGTGTGTGTGTGTGTGTGTGTGTGTGTGTGTGTGTGTGTGTGTGTGTGTGTGTGCAGCCTCCCAAGTACCCTGGATGTCACACTGTGCTGTCACTCAGTGCAAATGAGTTCACTGAGGAGCTCTGCTGGGTCAGAGAAGTCACAGAGCCTGTCCAAGCCTTCACACACACACACACACACACACACACACACTGCAGCTTTTTCTCCTCCCATGTCATCCCTCCCTCCAGAGGTGAGAGTACTGTATTTAAGTACAATTCTAAGACAGTGTACTTGCGTATTCAAGTTCAATTAGACGTTATGAAAATCCCTAACTTTTACTTTATATGATGATCTGAATCCATCTTCCACTTTATCTTTTCACTCCATCACGTTTTCATGTCTCTGTGGTTTTCACGCCCTTCTCTTATCTCTTCATTCTTCATCATTTTATTCCCTTCCTCCTCCTCTTTCTTTTCCATGCCCATTTCCCACACCTCACCTCTCCATCAATTTCGTCCTCAGATCACTTTTTCTATTATTTCTCTCATCCCTCTGCCTTCCCTCGCTTTGTCTCTCTTTCCCTCTCAAGGGAGTAGTAATGGGATGATGGGTGGGTGGGCGGTCATTGGGAGTTTTGCCATGCAGCAGAGGCTCTCTCACCTCCCACCACCCTCCTGAAGCCATCCATCTCCATAAGCACACGCTGACTGGGAAGCCACAGCTCAGCCTCAGCGTTTCAGAGCCACATGCACACGGCACGCACTCAAAGCACGCGCAATAGTGCAACAAACTCAAAACAGAAAGTGGCAAGTCGCTGCACAATTACACTCAAATGCACACAATGCAACAACACACATTGACCTTGCATCAGCAGAGTCATAAGAAATGCTTTTAGGACTTCACCTAACCAGACGCCCACACTTACTGGGATGATCTTCTCCTCTTTCTCGATGTCACTCTCTCTTTCTCCTTCAATCTCTCTCCTTAAACAAGCCCAGAAGCAATTTGTCCCTGCCAAGCCCGTCTAAAAGCAGCCTGAAATCGATGTCGAAAAGGCAAAGTCCTCTTGCCTCACAAGGACCGCAGCCCAGTTCCTCAACCAAGGCTCTAAATCACTAGATTATTGGTTTTATGAGAGTGACCCATGTGAAAATAATTGCTAATGTTCCAAGAGTAACCAGTGGAAAGGTGGGTAATGGGGCAATTTATAAATTCTGATTGTAATACATGGAAAGTATCCAGGCCATCTCCTCACTGTTATTTTATGGCTGCTCGTAAAAACAGGCCAAGCAGCACAACAGTTGCGGCGACCACAGCTATTAAAATCAATACTGCAGTCACAAACTCTGCTGTTGTTTGACGAGAGGGAAGCCTCCAGGACCAAGAGCAGAAAATCAAATTGCAGCAGTTGTATACTAAGACACTTAAAGTCGGTTATGAACAATGTTTATGTGGAATAATTTCAGAAATAGCACCTAAATATTCAAAACACTTTTACAGAGATTCTCCAGCCCACATGGCTTGGCCTTTGCTCATATTAGAGGTCATTTATGTTCAGAGACACACGCTGGGCCCAAATTATATTCAGTCAAACTGGGATTGGCTGGATCCGGATGTGTCTAATACCTACGTGGATGAGAGCAGACTCAGCACCAGCACTAATCATGTAGTCCGTCACAATCAGGAGGACAAAGCCAGTTGCTACAGCTGTGATTTATGCCTCTTGCTGGGATCTTCGCCATAGCAACGGTTACTGCGGTTCATGGGTACAATAGCATTTAGAACCATCTACCAACCCGACAGAAAAGATGTGACATCTCAGAAAAGATGTGAAACAGAAAGGAAGAATCTCTTTTGATAGTTCACATGCACTGACAAACTGCCAGACAGCATCCTGCTCCACAACACAAGAACCACAGACTGAACAAGCTGGTGCAGGACAAGGTTGTTCAAGCAGCCACCAACAAAGAAAACCCAGAACGTTTATGACAATAATGTTATTGAATTATCCATGAGAATGTATTTCAGATAAAACTTTCAGAAAACCGAATAACTCGTCACGACTACCACTGCCCTTCACCTGTGATCTGAGGTGAAGAGCAGAGGCGAGTGTGTGTCCTGCCCAAATGCTACCTGCTGTGTGGCTCTATGGCCGATCAGAGGGAGACAGAACGGAGAGTAAGTGGAGGTCTCTGGCCTTGAGCCTAATGACACCCCGCTCCTTTCCACTTTCAAGCCTCACCGCAGCTTTGGTCTGCTCTGCTTTGGTCCAGTCAGCAAGACACCACAAATAGCCCATTCCCTCTCTCCATGGCTCCCATAACCATACAGGCGTGGATGGGAGCCCGGTAATTTTCCACTACAGCTAGCAAGTGTGTGTGTTGCGTGGGGTGTGTGTGTTGCGTGGGGTGTGTGTGTGTGTGTGTGTGTACGCACAGTCTTTACTATAAACAGCACATACTTTATATATTAATCTTATTAATAGTATCCACATATGTTGGGCATGCTTGTAAATAAATTACTGCAAATAATGACATGCTGTGATCACTAAAGTAGAGCAGAATTAGTGTCGTGAATGTGTGTGTGTGTGTGTGTGTGTGTGTGTGTGTGTGCGTGTGTGTGTGTGTGTGTGTGTGAGTGTGTGTGTGTGTGTGTGTAGTTCACATGGGCTCCAGTTGTTTAACCTTGTGTGTATGCCTAGGTGTTTGAATGCCTAAACCATGGATTATGTGGATTACCTCTCTCATATTCAAAATTGTAAAGTGTGTGTAACTGTTTACTGTAACTGCTTGTGTCTTTCATTAACACACACACACATACACACACAGAAAGACACATTTTGGTAATAATAAGTTGTGTATGCAGGACCGTCTCTATGTGGTGATGGTGTCACACAACTCCACCCTAAACAGACAAAGTCCAAATGTCTCACACACACACTCAGGCTTAAGCTCTCTGCGTTTAAAGGCACACAATGTGTTGCTCACCCTTCATTTTTAAGCCCTCTCTAAAAACCCCGTGTTTGAACAACAACTTCCTCAACATTAGAAACATGCTCGATAGAGACAAAAGGAGAAGTCGAAAAAGGCCACAGATGCATTTGGTTCTAGTGTGGTTAATAAAAGCTCTGGGGTAACGGTTTGAGGCAGCATCTAATTCAGTCCACATTCAGTTAGAGGGAAGCCACAGAGCTTGTGGGTGGTCCGGGGCCTGTCTGCGCTGCCATTTTGTCCTCTGATGTCACGTGTTTAGATTTAAGGCTCAATTTGCTCTCCTTTATCCATGCTGCAGCGACCAAATGTGCTCAGAAGTAGAGCTAAAGTGAAAGGATGGGAGGAGAAGTCCAAATGTGCTTTTTTTTTTCTTCTTCTACTGGAATTTAAATCAGATGAACAAACTGGCTTTTGGGATGCTGCTTACTTGCTTTAGGCCCTTGTAGAGCTAAAAAATGTGTTTCCTATGTGAATGGTTTTTCTGTTTTTAAAAGATTAATCACACAGACCGAAAGTAATTTCTTCTACCCCTGAGAAATGTTATAAGGCACAGAGATCTCAATCTGAGCTCTCTCAGCCTCACCATTCCATCAAAGGCATCGACAGGATTTCATATATCCATTCCTAAACCTCTGTGAGCTCCTGATGAAGAGTAATCAATCTTGATCAGAAAACCATATGATGAACAAGCTCTCTGATGCATTGATGTTGACAACGTAGCCATGAGACTGTCACTGCGGGTTTGTGGGCGAGCAGCGCAGCAGCGCAGCAAAAACAAGCGCGCTATCAATGCGTTCTCCGAAGCGCCGTTCTGCAAAATGACGGAAACCAATACATCTAAATCTTGCAGGTGTGAACTTTATGTGTTGCACACGCACATTTCACACACACCTCCACTGCTCTATTTTACACATTTGAAATACAGTGTGTCATCTTGTACATCGATGCACATTTACACACCCACAGACGAGTGTGTGTGTGTGTGTGTGTGTGTGTGTGTGTGTGTGTGTGTGTGTGTGTGTGTGTGTGTGTGTGTGTGTGTGTGTGTGAACACATTCTCTCACACACACACTCTCACTCCAACAGTTTCCATCCCACTTTTGTTCTTCGTCTTGGTTGTGGTGTATTATAGGTCACAGTTATGCAATTGTGTAGGGGTAGCCTATTTTCTCCAAAAACCTCCTTCTTTTCTTTCTTTCTCACAAATATTTTGACCGTTTTGATATTGTTTAAAGCAAACGTTACAAAAAAATGTTCCCACTTCTAGAATGCCCATATTTGCTAGTTTTCTTAGTATTGTGAAAATTAAACAACATGTTTTAAGTTTTGGTCTAACGGCAACAAAAAGCAATCCGTTTGAGTATAAAACACATCATCATCATACAGCCAATGACGATCGCCCATTCGTAATAAATGCATGATGTTCTGACTTGCAGCTCTGTCGTGTGGTCCACAGCGGCTTCCAACCACGTCAGCCAGACAAGAAGAGCACGTCTGCTGTCTAATCATATCAGCGAGCACATGCAGACACGCCTCCACAAACACACACACACACACAGAGATACTCACACACAGACACACACACACACATGTGAAGGCATTTCAGATATGAACGTTTTCTCTAGGCGTGTGTGTGTCTGTGTGTGTGTAGTATGACATTTGATACTACGAATTGAGACTAACTGTAGCACCAAGCAGTGGGAAGGAAAGACGAAACTCACCTGCTTCCATTCTGACTTATCATCTTGATTATCTTAACAACTCTGACAGCGTTGCACATGCACCGAACAAAGATAACGGAGGAGGTTGAGGTAAAAAAAAAAAAGGTTCATGTAGAAATACAAGTCATTATGAATGAGAACGAGAGATAAGAAACATGTTGCTCTTTCTGCTGGTCTGGTCTAAAGAAAGTACGTTGGTTTTAGAGGATAAATATGAATTTATATAAACATAAATGGAGCGGTTTTGTCGGTGAAGGAACTTGTTGATGTTCAGAAAGTTTTGTGCTCGGTTGTCAGGAGACCCCCGTATAATAGCCGCAAACAAATAAGCAAAAAATAACATAAAGTGTGTTTGTTTCCATGCAGGTTTTGCTCATCATTTGCAACCATTTCCAGTGACGTTGCTTGCTTCAGTTTGGCTGTTAGGGGGAGTCAATTTGAATTCCACTTCTTCTTTCTTTATTGAGAAGAAAGGGGAAAAGAATCATAGTTAACAACCTCTCGCCAGTTGCCATGACAACCCACCATACCCAATAACCCGTGGAAAAAAAATTGTGTGTAGCCGTCAAACACACAGGAGCACTCTGTCGGCCATGGTTTGAGGGCAGAAGTAAATCTTGTTTACAGCACAGAGACTCGCTCGTACTGTACTGTACACACACACACACACACACACACACACACACACACACACACACACACACACACACACACACGCACAAACAAACTGCACGGAAACAATCTATCCACTTCACTACAAAAAAAACCTTCAAGCAGCTCTGTTGGCACATCCTGTGTAGATGTGAGCCACCGGAGAATACAGTTACCCACAACAGCATGTGGTGATACAGTTTCTACGTCACATATCCGGATTGAAACAAGCTCTTTGACAATGACAAACTAAAAGAAAAGATAGATTAAAAATGCTTCATTTATTTAAAAGCTTTTATGAACTGCTGAGAAGAGGGTGCAAAGTGCTGATTCCTCCTTAAAAGTACTCCAGTAGGTCTGTTTGAAGCGTAAATGGTTTGAGTGCAGCAGGAGGAAGAGAGCTCTAGGTTTAGAGAGGCTGTACTTGTGGCTTTTGGGTTTGCGGGCTATTGTATAAGATATAACGGTTCAGTTTCCCTGTCAGCATATTTAGGCGTAAGCCACTACTGGGGATATGTGAAGACGTGTTGAGAACAACAAAAAAAAAAAACAGCCTTAAAACTAATCATGGCTGTGTCAAACATTTGCAAGAAGATATGATTTCAGAAGATTTTAAACTCATCAATCAACAATGATACTAAAAAGAGAAAGACAAGGTTATGAGCAAAACGTGCTTATATAGTCCAGATAATCCAATTAAAGTTGCAATATCTCAACAATATTACACTTGGACTTTTTTTTATGAATAAAGGGTCACTGATTTGAAGACAACAATACTGAATTCTTGATGTTTGGAGCCACATCAAAGATGTTAAATGGTTTTCGATCCGTATTAAAATTAGACCACATCCCATCCTGTGTCAACAAATACATGGTCTTGTTGACCCGACAACAGTCCGTGACCTGGTTTCGATAACCCATCGAGTCAACTCATCAATGAGCTCGTTCTACTGTATCGCACTGCAAGAACTCAACAGACAACAGTGTAACTCAATTTCCTGGGGCTTCCCATAACATGACCTTTTAAGACCCTTATGAGGGTTTGCTATGAGCTTACTGCTTGCGTATTAACTTTATTTTACTAACTGGAATATTTCTGTCAATAAAAAACCTAAAGCGGGACCTAGTATGTCAATTTTCATGGCAACCCTTGAAAGTACCTAGAACTTGTATTCAGTACGACCTCCTGAGTAGTGGGTGTTTTCAGCCTGGAGGAGCTTTTTCATAGTTCTTACAACCCCATTTTGAGTTTTTTTTAGCTCTCGTTTCCTGTTTCAGTCCATAGACTCTGCCAATTCAGCACCGGCAACCACTACTATTAGTCATGTAATCAAAAGACAACTCAAAACTCAAAAAATGGAAGAAAACACAAATGGACCAACAGCAAAGTTCAAAAAGGTTCCTTGTTCAAGAGCACATACCCACTGAGCCAAAAATGGCTAACTCAGTAACGCTAGCCCAAAGGCTAACACAGTAGCCGTCCGACCCTGGACCCAAGTTCGAAAACGCCTTGTGGTGACATTTTGTTCCAGCAACTCATTAAATTCCTAAATTGGAAAAGTGTGACAGTTATTAGAAAATCAATAACATGTGCAGATGTATAGATTACATAGATGTGGTTTCACATATTGGCTGGTCTTTTGATCGGTACCAAACTGCAGCCGTCATTCGTTCTGCTCAGTTCGGCTCAGCTCTTGTGACTACCGTACCAGATATCTTTAACAATGCAATGCTTTCACACTCAACCCACTCCAAATTGGCCATCTCAAGAAATTCCACCACAGAACACAGCACAAGACAGACACACACTACTTCAAGTCACATATGACAAGTCACTCTGAAGATGAAAACAGCCCTTCACAGTCTTCTGTGGTTGTTTCACAGAAACATCGTACCCAGCGGGTGGACATTAAAAGATCTTATTCAAATCACGGTTTCATGCTTTAGATCACGGTTATAAACTACAAACTATAAATATTTTATATCCTTGAGCTGGGACCTTACTACATCTGAAGAGAATTTAATGAATATGGACAGAAAAACAATCTGTGTCTTATGATTCTTTTGATTCAAGCTGTTTTTGTTCTGAATGTGCACAACATGCGGTCATAGGATATTAAGTTGAGGAGGCAATTGTGTGAATGCTAGATGTGGAAAAACTGACATTAAACTGGACTGCAGGCTTTAAAAGTTGACACACAGATGAAACAGCCTTCAGGACCAATTTGGGGTTGAGTATCTTGCCCAAGGACAATTCGACATGCGGCCTGGAGAGGCCGGGGGATCGAACCACCGATCTTCCAATTAGTGGATGATCCAAGTTTTCTGCTTGCTTTAATGTATATAAAGAAGCAGTTAAAGGAGTAAGAAGACTTGGAATATTGGTGTGTGTGTGTGTGTGTGTGTGTGTGTGTGTGTGTGTGTGTGTGTGTGTGTGTGTGTGTGTGTGTGTGTGTGAAATTCCAATAATTTGCTCATCTTAATCAACTGTCTGTTTCCAATATAGCCTATAATATATATAGGCTATATATATATATATATATATATATATATAATTTGGAGTCTTAGCACTCCCGAGCATGGCTTTAGCTTGTTAGCATGAGGCTACGTAGTTGCTGCCCTTAGCACAACACTAGCTGTTTGGCTAGAAAGACACAACAACTAACCATAATATCTGTATGAATACATTTAAGACTAAATTGACACATGTTCTATTATGCAGACTCACAATTTGTGTTTCAGAAAGTGTACTTCCGTTCCAGGATAATAACACACACAACATTCCTACTCTACACACAATTCCAAAAATAACTACTTCATTAAAAAAAAAACACCTTGTTCCAAAATTTAAAAATAAAGAAATGCCGCCGGGTGCAAGGGCCTTAACTTTGAACATGCTGTAAAAATGACTATTGCCATGGTCATTTTTACTAAACTTCAAAGAAAGCATAATCTTTTTAAAAGTTTTAATGAGATTTAAAAGTGTAATAATACCCAGAATGTGTGAAACATTTGGAACATTTAAAAGTTAGAATGGAGTTTCAAGCTGAAAAGACGAATTATTTAATACGAGTTGAAAATGTTTTTGGATTCTGAACATTCTATCCGTTTATTTGAATGCAATTTTTTTCCAGAAAACATGGAATATTTAGATATGAAAGGTATGAATCAGAGCAACAATGTGTTTCTACATTTGCTCTATGAATGCTTCCATCATTCACATCCAGTAAGTTGACAGGAGTATAAAGTGCGGCCCAGAATCATATCCCCACTGATTAGAAATGCACAAACAGTAGATGCCATACTCTATATAGCCCCCGGTATGGACTAAAACTGCCAACAAAATCCGCAAATTAAAATGTAAAGCTGGTCTAAGCACCACCTTGATGAAATCCCATATTAAGCCGAGCAGGGAGTCAATGTGCACTGGAGGGAATGAGAGTGAAGCCAAGCCAACAGGGAGTTCTGCCTCCTATCTCATCCTCCTTCCTCTCGTTCTCCACTATCATTACCTTGTCTGTCACTCCCCACACAATTTCCTCCCATTTCTCTCCCATTTGCCCCCCCCCCCTTTAACTGGCTATCTTTCCCTACTCACTATCTGTCTCCATCCTTTCCCCTCACTTAACCTCTCCTTCTCCCCCAATTTTTCCCTCCCATTTCCCCTCCCTCATTCCCTCAGGTTGTTCTCTCTCCCCCCCTCTCTCCCCCCCTCTCTCCCTCTCTCTGTAGGTGCCACATCTGGCAGTTTTCAGCTTCAGACTAGGCCTGACTGGATGGGAGAGAGAGTGAGATAATCGGGCTAATCCCTCCGTCATCCCAGAGGCTATCACGCTACTCTATAACCCCCTAATCCCTCTAATTCCCTCACACTCTGCAGTCATCCTCGCTGTCAGACACATTGGGATCCTTATCGCCAGGCAAGAGCTGCAGGCGCTGTGTATGTATGTATGTGTGGATGTATGTGTGTGTGTGTGTGTGTGTGTGTGTGTGTGTGTGTGTGTCTCAGTTGCTTCCTTTTAATCAGTGAGGGATGTCTGTGGCCTTGCAGCCAGACTGACCTGACCCGGGCTTTGAGGAATTTTGGCAAATGGATAAACAAACCATCTCCATGCAAAATGAGGACTACATCCAGAGGATAAATACTCTTCCTCCTTCTTTGTGCTTTTGATGCTTCCAATTAAAGTGCTGTATGACAACGTTAACCCCCCCCCCCCCCCCCCCCCCCCACCCCACCTCCTCCGTCTCCACCTCTCTCTCTCTCCTTTCTCTGAGGATGGGTGCAGATGCGAAGGAGTGCAGTAACAAAGAGCCGAATATCCGCACACTATGATCAATACACACATTTTACATACAGATCGGCTGTGGAGATATATTGACCAATGTATCAAAGGCGCCGGGGCAGCCGGGGAGGCAGAGCTTGGGATCACTCAGCTCTTGTTATCTGGTGTCAGGAAGCAACTAAACAAGCAGGACAACCGACGGATGCTCGACTTGTGTTTATCAGCGGCATCACTGACTCTGCCCTTTCAACTCTGTGAAAAGCAGTCCCACAAGGAGGGGCTGTACAGGGCGGGGGCGGGGAGGTTAGCAGGGTATCTTCTCCTGGATGCTCTCAACAGGGGACTGTGTGTGTGTTTGTGTGTGTGTGTGTGTGTGTGTGTGTGTGTGTGTGTGTGTGTGTTATTGATTGGTGCTCCTATTTAACAGCATGTTGTTTATCATGCTCGCTGCTCTGTGGGCGCCAGCAGATTGCCTTATTGGAAATTGGCCGTGTGCCTATGAATATCAATCTGTCTATCTATCCATCCATCCATTAGGGCTGGGGCCATATGGCCATATAAGACACAGGAGTGTAGCAAAATCACACAATTGAGAGGCCAGAACAAAGGAATGTTTGCTTTAAAAAAATACTCATCAGTTAATAAAATAGCGGATCATTTTCCTATTGATTTCTTTTATCATTTCGAGTAACTGATCGATTCAGTAAATGTTGTAAACTCTAAAATTAGTGCCACACCACCAGTGTCTCGTTCTCCACAAAGGCTCAGCAGGTTTAAGGTTTGTTTTGACTGTAGAGCTGTCACTTTCTGTTCAACTTTTGATAGAAAACAATAGTGCGCCGTGTGTTCAGCTAACTGCACCAACCCTGCTGTGCCCATTTTTGGGGCTTTTCTTTCCTTAAGCGCTGCCGAATAATTACATGGAAATTGCTTTGTTGTGATGTTATCTGTGATGTGACTGGTTGTTAGTATGTTGTCAAGCAACGTAATGCATCGAGAGTATGCTGGAGGAGCCCAATCATTGTTTTTATTGTTCATATCAGGCAATCCCTCGGCCTGTGGATCGATTTGTCAATCTATACATCGATCTATCCTTCCGTCTAGGCACCCATCAGCTAGTCGTAGAAAAGATGAGAACCCGACGTTGTATCCCTTGCCTCGACCATCCTCCTTGTCATTCAGTGTCACCAGTGAAATGTGGCAACTGATGACACTTCCACCCACTCCGTGACGACTCTGTGGGGCGGTGGCAGTGATGTGAGTGCTGGCATTGTGGCTAATGCTGGAGATTGAGCAGGGCTCCAGCAAGAGAGACAGCTCATCAAGCTGGGGAGCCAGCCAAGTGGAGTGTGACAAATCTCCATTTACCATCGGCGCACGGGGGCAAGGGTAAAATTAGAAACTCCGCCGCTTCTAACTCCCCGCTGCTAATTCCATTTCGTGCAAATTAATAAGTGTTTTTGTCCTCCTCCCCTCGCTCCACCCCCGCCCCTCGTTCTCTCGCGCTCTCGCTCCTTCCCTCATCTGCTCTCCTTGACGAATTACATTATCTCAAGGAAAAAAAAAAGAAGCTCATACACTAGTAATGAGACATTGTTAGGCAAATCCCAAGTCAGTTCCAGCATTGTTTATGGAATAAATGCCTGATTATCAGCTTGAGAAGTGTGTCTGTGTGCATGAGAGCGAGAGAGGGAGAGAAAAAAAAACGCTGCACTGCTGTTGGCTGCAGGGCAAGATACAACGTGTGTTATGCTGCTGTTGTTCTTTTGTCATCATCATTACCGTTTCCTATTTGACAAGAAAACACTCCTGATAATTTGGCAATTCATTATAAGGAATGACCCACTGTGAACTGAAGCAAGGCGTGGAATGCAGCAGTCGGTTAATGGTCCTCTGGTGAAGTATTCTCCTGCAAATGGGTGTATTTTCCTGTGAAATGTATGCTCATTTACATATTGTGTTCACTGAGAATACATTTTTTTGATGGTGATATGTTCTCAAGAATGGAAACCCGAAGATAAGCTTTAAAAGGATAATGAACACTGTCATATTCATAACCGTCTGATTCTTAGTCAGCTTGACTTCACACATTCTTCCACCATTTTCTGTAGTGCAGATAGTCAGGTATGGTAGGGCAGATTTACAAAAGGGAGCCAATGCAAAACTGGAACTTCCAAGTTCTGTTAATGAACAAAATAATATTTTAAATCACATTATGTCTTCTCCTGGTGGTTCGTGGTTAAGATGCATACTTAACATGTTTGTTTTATTTGCCATAGACCTACATTCAGTCCCTCATCTGAATGACCTTCTATCTATCTAAGACAGTAACAGTATATAAAGAGAGCCAAAATAAAACCTATTAAAAAAATCACAACTTGTCTCGTCTAAGTGTTGCTATTTATTAATTTATTTTGAGAAAAGGAAGTAAAATCACAGCTTAGATAATATTTTGTTTATAATACCCTTCAATATGCATGAATTCCCATAAGTCCTCGACCACAGCAGGTTAATAGTCAGTGGCTCAATAGAAAAGACCATCAGTAAGTGAAGTGGCCTCGGCTAGTTCAGACATGACTGTATTTAATGTTATCAAAGGATTGAAAAAGGTATACAATATGAATGTAATGAATATGAGTTTTTTTTCCATATAAAGTTTACATTTTTCAGATAGACGAGCATTAGGAATAACCTATACAATCTTCAGAAATGGCTAATGATCAATCATCACGGCCTAAGCACCTGCTCATATCTGGGGAGTGCCCAGAGATTTATAGTAGTGCTTGAACCCATCTCCCTAATAAGCCAGCGATTAGCAGGCTGCAGTAGAAAGAAAACATGCTGGATCAATAGAGCACTAGAGAGAATCAATGGGCTGCTCCGTAGTGGGTCTCTACGGCTGCTGCCTCCCATCAGGCTCCTTTATAGCTTTGTTACTCTACCGTTAAGCATCGCCATAAAACATGCAATTCGGCGCAGACACAGAAAGTGATGTGTTAATGTTAGGTTGCTAATTAATTTAAATGTGATGCGGTTCTATCTCATTACACTGTTTTATACATCAGGTGAAGAAAAGGTTATTCCTGATGAAATATAGCTCGGCAGGCTGGGAGACTTCCACCGGGTTCACACTGGACACCAGCAGAAGCCTGGCTTGTTATCTATTTTCTATACAGCTATCTCTCTCTGTATGTCTCCAGATGCATGCAAATAGTATGCTGTTTGATGTTCTTCCACACGCCTCGTCTGTATGCTGTAGGATAACGCTCTAGAAACGTTGAACCAAGTATGCCATTTGTATTTGAGTATCACCTTTTTTTAACGTAACCTATGAAATGGGCCACAGCGTTTAGCTGCTGCTATCAGTTCACTGATCTCTGGTTTTAGCAACCACTGAGCAATGACAGGAAGTTGAAGAAAAAAGGCGAGCACGAAAGGTTAACATAGGACGGGCAACCAGCAATGATTTCCATTGATAAAGCAGCACTTCCTGTGAAAAGATCAGCACACATCTATCTGAGAACAATCTCCGTCATATTTCAGGCCCACAGAGGCTGTACGTCCTTTTATCCCGCTCACACAGTTTCACTGTGAAGTTGCTCAGATGTTAGAACAATCCGAACATAAGACGTTGGTAACTCTGAGATGATCACTGGGAGGATGCAAGCATGACAGTACTAGCCACAAACTGCTGAAATTCTTCACACATTTTTAATAACGTAGGCAACTCGGGGACTAAAAACAGACACACATAATGCGTCACTCTTCTCCTGTGGGAAGGAAGCAACACAAGATAAGAGTGATTAATTTCAATTTGATCAAAAACTAAGTTTTTCCAAATTAAAAATTAACATATGTGCTCTCATTTCTGGGTAATGATCATTCCTGATAGTGAATATCCAACAGATGCAACATTGCAAGAAACATGACTTAATCTTAATTAGTTGCACCTACTCTTGGTTGACAAGTTGAATCAAAGTTAAACTTAATAATTAAAGCACTTAACCATTTTTGTGCAATAACCAGCAGAGGAGTTCAAACACATGCCCATGTTTAATGCATACGTATTATATGTAGTTATATTTAGTTTTTTAAAAACAACTATCAACTTACATATCCTTCAGTCACAGGGCAACATTATCACCCCACTGAGGTGGAAACATGTTGCTGGCATCCTGAAAAATCTAAGTCTCATATACATTCTCCTTGTGGCTCTGATTTGGTCTCCACCAACTCTTTTGAAAGAGATTTTTACAACTGCTTTTAATTTTCTTGAATAGCTACTTCCTGGCTTAATCAGTTGTTTCATGTGTCTTCAGTTGCAACTAACGAGTTAGGTCATGAACAATGAATTTGTCTATTATTCTTATATTGATCTAAAAATCAATTGTTTAGTCTATAAAATGTCAGAAAATCGTTTTTAAAAATCAAACTGTGTGCTTTAGGTATTCTTCAGGAGCATATTAGTAGTGTATTTGTGGCTGGAACATTCCGTTCTTCGCTGCTGTGTAGAACTATCATGCAGCAGCGGCGGCACGCATTTATAAATGTGACCGGCAAAAGAATGGAAATATTATATTATATGAATAGAGACCGGTCGTGGCTGATTAGCTGAAAACCAGCTGGTTTTGTTCAGCAAACACAATCGGTGAATCTCTAGTAAGAAGCAGACAATATGACATTTTTGACATTGTTTTAGTTGAACCTCAGGGATCTTCATTTCCCCAGAGTTGATGAGACAATATGGGATGTAAATTTAACCTCAGGCTTCAGACCAGGTGTCAGTGGATCTGATCACCTGACCAGAGAGATACCAGTCTGCAGGTGCCTTAATAATTCAATGGGAGTTCTATTCGCAATCACAATATCGGTGCTCGCTGAGCCGTTCGTAGACTATCCCTCAGGCCTCAATAGTTATTAAAGACAGAAATTATATATTCATAACACGGGATATTGCTGCTTGTTTATTTATAGCTTGCCTCTATTTTCTCTGGTATTTTGTCAGTTGACTTCCAAGCTATCTACCTTGCTTTGCCTTGGGCCATATATACATCTCCCTCCTCAACCCCCGCCAACCCAAAAAAAGGGAGGGAAAAAAAACTCAGGAATGGCTAAATTGAAAGTGCGCCTTTTCCATTATTTTCAGGTTCGACCACAGCAAAGCTATTTCCTTGTTTGCTTGTGCTCAGACTTTGCAATGAGGATGTCTCTTTCTTTTACTGCCTTCCAGACGGCTTGTTTGATTCGGCTGTTGTCAAGGGACTGCAGAGGATGCTAGAGAGAACGCGGGTCTAACATGGTTCGCTGTAGTCAGGGGCTCCCAAGGACAAGCAGATGATACTATCACACCCAGATGTGTGCTTGTTTGTTGTCTTTGTGTGTTTGTGTGTGAAAGCAACAACATCTTTGTTTCCTATTATGCATTTGAAATTAAAATGTGTAAAATATTTTTACGGAAAGATTTCACATACGATATATGAGAGATGAATACAAATAAAAGTAAGGCATGCGTGCGGTTTCCAAAAACAAGTTGTTTTATTTGTGGATCTAATTTAGTATGCATCTCTGTGAGTCCTTTGTTGTGCCTTTGTTTACCCCACCGCACAGGAGGCATCCTGCCGGACGCAGTCAGTCTATCTTCCCAAAACGTCGGTGCCAATGAGCTGTGGCAATAAGCTCCATGAAAGCCAACAACCTGAATCCCCAACGAGCTAAAAAGTGACTTTCACACGTTTAACAGAACTGTTCTCATCACAGATATTCTATCCCCCTCTCCCGTTCCAAAAAGCTATTGTCACAGCACATTTGCTCCCACTTAGCACTCAACATTCACATAGAGACAGTGAAATCCTTGTTGTTCAGAGTGATTAACAGAAGGGGAACGAACATTTCCTTAAAAAAAAAAATGGATGCCTTCCAAAAGACATTTGTCTTCATTTGTCAAAGGTGAGCCACTCTGTTCTGCTGTGCAGGATAGTTTGACTCCAAAACCAGCAAGTTGGCTCAGTATTGACGACTCAATCAGCAAAGGTCAGCAGGTTTAGGGGAAGAGGGACACCTGAGCGAGACTTAATCTCCCTCGTCCTTTAAGTGAAGGATTTTGGATGAATAAGCAGGTGCTGGAAAGCTATTACCTCCCCACCTCCCTGGTTTGTCATCAGCCAAGGGCAGAAGGGCCTGGAGAAAAGCCAATTGCATCTACGAACACACTCACTCACATTTGCAAGGGAGCCAGAAGTTGGCACCTGCCATTTTGACTCCCTGATAGGCATCTAATGTAACCTCCCTCTGCTCCTTTACCTCTCCTCTCCCATTCACTCCCTCTCCCCAGAGACATGAACAAATCAAAGTAATGGGTGTACAGCTGCAGCCTGTGTCCTCTGCTGGATAGCTGGCATAATTGCCCCCCCCCCCCCCCCCGCTTAATGGAGACAGTGTTCACATCTGACATCTGGGTAAGTGCACCAATTCCCTAAGTGACATGACAGTGTTTACGACTCCACGGGCCTCAAGAGTGTTGGAAGTTTCCAAATTTGTAGTCAATTGAACAGTAGTTTACAGATGATTGCACGTGTTCAGTGAGATGTGTGAATTTATGAGGCAAGTCAAAGGGCTCGGATGTCTGAGAGAGGGGAACAAGTTAGGTGGAGTTCACATTATGGAAAGTTGTGGACTTTATAAATTGTTATAATCAGTTACAGAGACGGTGAACGTGAAATAACAAGACTGACCAAAACAATTCAAATGAGGAGGAACAGAAAAGGATGACGTGCGTTTGTTTAAATCAAAATGTTCCGAGTAAAATGTGACAGCAGGAGGGATCTCATTAAGGGTCTCCATCATGGCTGCCAGTGGCAAAGTGAAGAAAAACATGGGTTCAACTTTGTACGACTGAGGCTAGTCATATACGTTTTACACACACACACACACACACACACACACACACACACACACACACACACACACACACACACACACACACACACATTTTCTGTGGAGGTCAGACAAGCCAGGGTCACAATGAGAGTCTTCAGGTTTGTTTTCCAGTGAAACATTTCAGAATCCTGGCAATCAACCTATAAAAATCCAGGTTTTCTGTTTTGACTTTAGTGTCCAATAAGACCTTGAGCTCAACGTTGATGTTAAGGGTTGAACTTGAATTTAGAAACTTTCTTAGAGAAGATATGCTCTTCACCATAACAGAAAGTCATCTAAACCAGTAAAAAAAACCTTCATATTTCCGTACATCACCAATATGACCATTATTATGTCAATATGTCTTTATTGCAGGTACTTGACATACATCTCTATTAGGCCTTGGCCGCATAACAGTATATCAGGGTACTTATATAATATATGTGAAATATTCACAGTATGAGTATTCAATACCAGCATAAATACAAACGCTGTGCTTTCTGATGTGATGTACTGTAGAGTTCCAGTGGCCGTCTCTCTAGTGTAACAGACAGCTGAGCTCAGACAGATAGCAACTAACTGTCGCCATCTTTGCTTGCCTTATAAAGCTTATTTTTTATAGTAGGGATGTCAATGAACTGAAGAAGCCTCTATGGATGAGAGACATGTCTTCAAAAACCAAAGCAAGTCCAGTTGCTTGATTTGGATTTCAAGGATGTCAATTTTGGTAAATATTGCTTTATTGAGTCAATGAGCAAGGCTGCTGCATTATATTCATCCAGTTGCATTTTGATCAGGTTCGAGATGTTATATATTCTCTAAAGGTTGATCCGAAGAGCCAATCAGATGACGCATCGATTCTGAAATGAAACATTTCCAACACCGTTTTGTCGCAGTGAGTCCTGTCTGAACATCTCGATTGGTTATATTTATATCGGTGTAAATTAACCTATTGACTGACTTGTGTAACTGGTCAAAAAGTGTCCTTGTTAAACGTTGACATCCCTAATTTATAGTCGCATGATTAAATTCCACTGCCAGTCTGCCGTCCCCATCTGTTGGTTCAGCCCAGTGAAGCGTCGGTACCCTCGGTACCCGCTGCGTGTGGTCGACAGCCAAAGGGAGAGGGAGGGAGGAAATATTAAGTTATCAGTAATGCTATAGCTGTGAGTGTAGCGGTGCAGTGTTATGGTTATATACCGAATATATATACCACCCCAATGAAATCTCAGGAGGGTATAAAAGTATGAAAAAACAGTCTATAGCAGCTTTTCTACATACATTTTCTACGTATTATTTTAAGAAAGACGCCAAAGGACAACTTCTTACACTTAATACCTGAAAAAGCACACAACTCTCCAGAATGCTGAATGAATTAGCCATGTTGCCAAAGCAATACCTATTATTAGAATGAGGTGCCAGCGGAGAATGGACCCCGAGCTTGGCTCCTTCTGGTAAGCAATTAAGATTGAGGCAGACAAATCACCGTGTCAGAGGTTCGAATGAAGACGGGGCCAAACGCGCAGCTGACGGTGTTATGGCTTTCAAGCTGGGCGCGTTTTACTGCGTTGACAAAATAGTTGTCAGCCACTTTTGTTTGTTTTACAGATTTAGCCATTTAGTATCACTTAGCATACTCAGGAGGCAGATGTTTGCGATTAGGAGGCAAATTTATGTGGAATGCTGCGCTACGCAAACATCAGCAGTCATGAGCCAGGAAATTAGGTGTAGAAAAAGAGCTGTTCTGTACAAGTCGTAGTTTTCTTTCTATGAACTGTCGTTCTGCTCACTTCATCTCCCTTTACATTGGAAGGAATGTTTAAGATTTGCTGCTTTTTCCTCACAACAGCGAACATCTAAAGCCGGCTATGTTCCCAAGTGTTGTCTTAAAATGTAATTGTGGTATTTAGTCATTTTAATCTGAACTCATGCTTGTTCATTTCCAATTATCTCAAAGACGTCTGCAATGTATAAGGGAAGAGTTTTGGAGAATATTCAGATTTCTTAGAGGTTACTCCATGCTGCCTTTTTTATAAATGCTATTATTATTAAAGTTTTGGCTAAGCACACAGCTGATAGGTATGGTTTGTTTATTAGAGGTCAGGTAACGCTTGGTGTCACTCTTTGTGGCAAGGTTGTATGTGTTCATTATAGTTTTATTCCATGTTCAGGTTGACCTAATGTTTAATTTCATTTTCAATTAATGAAGGTGACGTTGTGTGACTCCTATCGCTGTGTGACAGGCGTGGTAGTGCTTTTTTTCAATCAAAAATGAACTTTTTTGAATTTAAATATTTATTTGAATACTCCCTAATGTGCTGATCTTCAAACAACCGCATACCGTAAAATCAGTATTGGGCAAACTTATTTTTCTACATTTTAGAAAAATATGTTCGCCCAATACTGATTTTTACTGAGTAGAGCATGAACATATATAATAATATAACTCAATGCAACGCTGTTGGCAGACGAGCGAGTCTAGAATTCCTTTGAGCAGCGTTCATAGTGCACAACACACACTGTAATCAAGCATCAAGAATGACAAACTTCCTAAATTACATTTGGATATGCTCAGTGACACTGTAGGCCTCCTTGAGTGTGTTTCAAATAACTGCTCACGTCCCTTTAAAGGAGAAAGGAGTGCAGATGAATAAGTAGCTGCTTGGATGTATAGATGAATAATGCACAAGTTAAAAAGCTCACAGAGACAAATGCAGTATGTGTTCGTACGCTCATCCTGAGTGTGTATGTGTGCATGTGACTTAATATAACATGTGTAGCTATTGATATTTCCTTTAATGCAGAATTCACATTTCAGATAGAGAGCATGTCCTCTGCAGAATGCGTACATCCACAAACCACAGTTTTCTCTGTGAGTTTTGAACATGTCAGAAAACATAACCTCGGTGCAGATTTCCACTGAACAGAATAAACTTCAGGCAGTCTGCCTAATTGGTCCCTCTACAATATTTCCTTACATATCCCTTTAAGATTTGTTGATATTAATATTTTATGAGCGAAATATTGCCGACTCTGGCCAACTTTTTGGGAATAAATGAGCTGAGATGAGGTTCCTCGAGATCCCCTGCCAGAATTCACAGCCAATGCACTGCCGTATATTATGTGAGTATATGGGTGAATGAGCATGTTCTGAGTGTGTGTGTGTGTGTGTGTGTGTGCTTGCACGCACATGTGTGAGTGTGTGTGTCTGCGTGTTTCTATTTTCATAATTTTTCATGGGTTTATTTCCAAGCAGTCCTTGAATAAACTCACTCAGATGTGCTCTTAACTGCACTTTGCACGGGGAGGCAGGGAAAGATTTAAAGTCAGATAGTTTTACAAGATCAATGAATGGCAAGTTCATGCTCCCCTGGTGACAGAAATTGGAGATTAATATTATGTATGCACAGCCTTTCCTCTCTCAAAACTCCTGTGGCGGAAAGACTAGCTTCACTGGCCCGTGAGAAAGACTAGAAACCAGTTAAATCTCTAAAGAGTAGATCGCTCAAACCATTAAAACAGATGAAGACAATTATGTTCCGTATTAGTATTTTTCATGGTCAGGGGTAGATTATTTCTGTGTATCTGCTAAAAGATTAATATGACTTTGGAAGATATGACCTGTCAGGATTTTCCCAAACCCTAATATGAAATTCCAGCCAAAATAGACAACTGTCTTCTATTATTACTATTACATTCAGGCTCCACTGTGATTTATTTTACCACTATCCTGGGCACTATTCTAGGAGTTTTCACCACTCTCCAGTGATCAATAGCAGTTTAGGATTGAAGGCGTTATTAGATTTTTCTTAAAAGACTTTCTGCAGACACATAATATGGAACAAATATATTGTTCCAGGTTATTCACCATCTGGACAATCTGCCGTTTCACGTGTCATTGATCAATAATCTGTGAGAATCAAAAGGTGATGGTGCCTGTCAGCGTGTAGCTGTCGTCAGACATGTGGTAAGCTCAACCCCGGGGAACCTCTGCTAACAATAAAGCCAGTCAGAGTTACTTCTAAAGTTTACAACATCATGAGCCTATTATCAATTTCCCAATTACCAGATGAAATATGCTTCATCCGGAGAGGGTTAACGAGAGGTGGTAAAAAATATCAGAATAAAAAAAACAACCTAGGGAAGGTTTTTCTTGACAATCTAAAGGGCGTTCTTTTCCCCTCAAACACATTTGATTTGCACATTTAGTGCAGACAAAGTTATGAAACAAGCATTTAAAAAAAAAATCAGACCACCTGCCAAATCGGAGCAGGGGCGGCACTTCCTGCCACCTATTTCTGGCACTCTTGCTCAGACCACACCCATCTTCAAACCTGACCTTAATGTTGATCCCGACTACCTATAAAGTTTCATGACCGCATCGTGGAGTCGTGGTGACAAAATCTGTTCACAGACCACAACGTCCACATATAAACACCTGGCAAAGCACCCAAACCGCTGCTGTGGTAATTCCTGCTACAGTGCATGTCTCCAGGATCACATTTTGCCATGACACACACATTGAAAGTCAGACCAGTGGCCCCTTTCCCAACTTCCTACCCCCCTTCTTCCAGCACCCCACATCTTAGAGCTCTACATATTACATATTCTGATTATAGAAAGTAATGTAATACCCTTCCATTAAAATGGTACAATATGCCATTTTATTAGTACCCATACTTTAAGAATGACAGTGTTTTAATAAGAGCCACATTTTTGGAGTTGCGAGTATGTGCAGCAAGCAAATGCTGACACTCGTTGCAGGAATTTTTCTCTCCGTCCACAGCTCATTGCCATAGGAGGCACACAAAGAAGAATATGGCACTAAAGTACCTGAATCAAGGGTTGTGAGTTGCGTCTGTACTTATGAAGGTAATACAATAATAAAAACATTTTAAAAAATCATTCAAACCTCAACATTGTTTATTGTGTGTTCTGTGTCTTTTTTTGTGATGGAAAGGTGATTTACAAGGCAGTGGATTATAAACAGTATTATAATGCATGTATCTATGTTTAATTTTTAAATTTGTAATACTTGTGTATCGGGACAACTCAATATCTACTCAAATAATGAATAGCCACAGCTCCTATTTACTTCTAAAATAAAGCGCTATACCCAAATTAGATTTGGTTGGTCAATATGAAGACCATTCTTTCTTGTTTTCATATATACTACCTATTCCTCAACGGCCGTACACTGCAGCTGATTCTAAATCAGCTTGGAAAAGCCCAGGGGGGAGGTGGCACCTCCGGCCGTGAGCATTACAGCCCTACTAAAATGTAATTTGAAATCGAAATAATAGGCAATTCAGTCAAGCCCCTGCAGTCACACCGGATATATATACTTGCATGCTAGCAGTCTTCCCACATCAGGAATTGGGTCTGGTTTTTCACTGGAAGGGTAGATAAGTCTGTTTTTTATCAACAAAATCAGAATGTACATGACATTATGAGGTGACGTTCAAAGGTTAAAAAGTTCAGGGGTTACCGTACAATATGTACTTTTCCTTTACTGCACAAACTCTCGAGTGGGAGGCGGATGACTTGAACTCGCACAGTAATATTTCTACCCTGAGGCACCATAAAAAGTTAAATTGCTAACAGTGTATGATTGCACTTACATATGGCTGACAACAGTCAGACTGATCAATTTCTGGTTGCAACACCTTTTACTGACATGTGGTACTTTTCAACTTTCCTGCTTTTTTCAATAACAAGACTTACAAAGGTTTCTCTGTTTTTATATTACATGACCAACTCAAGATGTTATTATGGCCAATAGCAAAACATATTTCAGAGGGATATATTCATGCGTTTCAGTAATGATTATGAGTGATTATCGAGGTAAAAGGGAGACAAATGTGGGAGACGGAGGAGAGAAATCTGCATTAGAAATGGAAGAAAGCCAGGAGGGAAAAAATAGCAAGTCGTGGGGCAAAGAAAGCATAAACACAGGAAATTATTCATAGACTGAAAGTTGTGTTATTCGCAGGCTTGGCACAAACACTGAACAAACCCAAGCGAACACTCACACACACGCATTTACAATACACACTTGCTGGGCTTTGTGCACAACGTTTGGGAGACACATCTCTAGAGTGTGGTGCAGTCTTCCACTCTGCTCAATATTGCATGAGCCTCCACTAAAGTTGAACCCTGCCTTTTGTTTTAGTTAAGCAGCAAAATAAATAGAGCATAGCCGCGGCATCATAGGGACAATTAAATAAACAGCAGCACAGGGTTTTAGAAAACATTGTCGTGCTAATCACTCGCTGCACTGAGAGCAGTGTGCTGTGGTACAATTAAATCACAGCCATTTATTAAACTGTAAACTAAAGCCAGGGAAAAAAGACGGGGATTAGGGGAATATTTTCTTTCTAAACGTGTAACACGGGCACTGAGCATGCTTCACTGTAAAAGAAAAAGAAAGAAAAAAGAGATTGTGTAGGTGTGTGTGTGTGTGTGTGTGTGTGTGTGTGTGCGTGCGTGTGTGTGTATGTGTGATGGAGGCACTTCTCAAGCTCAAGACTTTAAAACAGCACAAGGGATATTTGAAATAATAACTGATGCAAAACAGCGGATTTGAAAAGGGATTTATTCGGTTCTGCATCACAACTGGTGAGTCAGCCTTTATTCCATAAACCAAAGCTTATCTGTCTGTTAGGATGGGTATGATAATACTGTACCAAAGAGAGGGGGGAGAGGGGGAACTCACACACACGTTTAGGTGGGTGTCATGCTCGACTGTTTCTCTGGATGCATACATATACTGCATGTGGCGAACTAGGAGCTAGCATGATGAAACGCAATACGTGTCATCATTTGTGGTGCTATCATGGCTAGAGGACTTCATTTGAATGGAGCATAATGTGCACAGTAATCCTAAATGACATTAGACAGCACAGAAAATGGGTGATTAGCTACTAACCGACTCATTGGTGATGGAATAACATGTTGTTGTAAAATGATGAAAGGCTTGTCAGTGCTTTGAGCTAAATTCTATTGTCAGCATGCTCACATTCTCCAATGGCAATGCTAATGTGCTAATGTGATGCAGGTATGTTTACCATGTTAACCATCTTATCTAGTGTGACAGCATGACAACATTTGCTAGTCACCAAAGCATTGGAATCATTTAAATGTTGTCCTAATGATGGTACTCGATGAAACTTCAGGGGATCTCCAACGTTATTATGATTCGTCCTGCGGTGAACATGAATAGCGGCATCACATTTCAAGGCAATCCATCCGATAGTTGTTGACACATTTCATTGAAAACCACAAATGTGAAGCTTATGGTGGCACTACAGGAGAAGTCAGCAGGAGACATTGTGTCAGGAACAACAAACATCTGCCTCTAGCATTGCTAAAAAAAAGATGGTTTTATTGACAGGGTGATACGTGACTGCTTTATACAAAATCACCAATTATTGGTGACACCTACTTATTAAGAAGCGAAGCCGAGTTCCTGCTGTGTTGAATAAGGAAAACAACCCTGTGTCGATCTGCATTAATATCCCAGGTCTTCAGAAAGCATCCTCGATCATGTCGTCAGGGAATTATGTGTCTTCGGTTTATTACTCGAACAAGTGACAACACTCCAACACAATTAGCCAGCCGTTCACTCAGATATATATTGTTTCCATTATTTGATTGCATTTGCTTCAAAGCAGATGCAACAAGTACATAATTATGGCTGTAATTAAGCTGCAAAAAAACACAAGCCCTGCCACATGAGCACCTTTGAAACAATGAGTGCTCGATTCATTAGCATCTGCTATAAGCTTATTAATCATCTAACAGGCAATTAACAAGCTGTTACCATTGGCGGCTGGTATGTAAATATATTCCTGGGTTAATTTCTTCCTCAGATAATAGAGGAAACATTATGAAAATGAGCTCTGCCACTATGTAAATGATCTATGCCGTTAATTGCACTGCACTGTTTCAACTTGGATTGGCAAATGGCAGTGTGATGGGCTGGCACCGGGGTTATACGCCGGGCTGCCGAGGGAATGAAACTGGTAGGCATCACACTGCAGCCTGCATGACAATTTATGGGGTGTTCAAATGCCTTCCGCCAGCCCTTCTGTCAAATACATAATAAACCTTGGCTAGCAGAGGTGGGCCCAGAGGGACTGGCCATGTGTGAAAGAGTGGGGGAGTAAAAGCAATATATGGATGAGGGGGAGTGTCTGGTGTGTGTGTTTCTAGTACTCAGACTCACTGAGTGAGACCACTCCACCTGCTCACAACACCAGCATACATTACACCCAAGATAGGATTTGGGGAAATTACAAAAACAGCTGTAAAATAAAAAATTGCTAAAACTGGTATCTCACACAAATTCCCCCATATTTTCCATTAGCAAATGTGTCTTCAGTGCACATGTCCCATGCCATGGCTACACTAACAGGATATCAAGCCATGCTGAGAGGATTTTCTGGCAATCTACCGCTGAATTCACAGCACAACAGCACTAATGACACTCGGGCCCGACATCCATCATGGCAATGTTCATAAAGCCTGTGCCAACATGTAGCTTCCCTTCGGCCCTTGGTGCTAATCTATGCGGTGCAGGCGCGGAGAAGCCATTACAGCTCTGAATACGTGATGAGGCGCACAGCTAATACTCCTCTCCACACCAGGGGGAGGTTGGAGGACGAGAGGCAATATAATTGAAGCCAGGAGGCAGATTGTGATCTATTGACATTAAGCTAGGGCTCTTAATCTGACAGTTGTCCCCTCAGAGATGTTGACAGACAGCTGGGTGGGCAGCCGCAGCCTTTAGCATGGATGCACGCCACGTAGCCCTGACTGTAATAATCACAACAACAACCCCCACCCCCGGTGTCAGCCGCCTCTCTGTTTACCTTGAATGCATCAGGAGACAGTTGACTGTGCATCCAGGAACAAAGGCCAAATTGATGCACAAAAAAAAGCTTCACATATGTATTAGCTTCCAGTGCTACAGAGATGAGTAAAAATATGCTGAAACTCAAGTCTTACTGCAAAATACTGTCACGATTTATGCAAAATGTATTCTAACATGGGGGAAAAACTGAAGTGACCTGTTTAGATTAAAAATGAACAATCTCTGAGCACAACAGATTGTTTGGAGTAGTTTGTCCAGCAGAGGGATCACTGTCAGCTTGACCTATTGATGTATTAGCAAATGCACTGATTTAAATAGTGAGTTTCTCGTTTCATTGACCACTCAAAGCGCTTTACAACACATACCAGCATTTACCCAATCACACACACTCACACACACACACACACACACACACACACACACACACACACACACACACACACACACACACACACACTGGTGGCAGAGACGACCATAAAAGGTGCCACCTGCTCATCAAGAGTGATAAACATTCACACATTGATGGCACCGCCATCGGGAGCAATTTGGGGTTCAGTATCTTGCCCAAGGACTCTGACATGCAGAGGCCAGGGATTTAATAGCCAAACGTCTGCTTAGTGGACGACTACTCCACCTCCTGAGCCACAACCGCCACTAACGAAGCTGATAAACAAAAAGGGAATAGGATGCTAGCAGGCAAAGCTGTGCTGATCAGATAGTCATGAGCCTAGAAGCAGCTGAGGTTTCGGTTAGAATATATAGAGAGCTTAAGCAATCAATTGATTCGTTGATCAACAGATTTTGACGGTATTTCACACTTGCTGCTGGATGCTGGATGAACGTTACAACCAAACACTTCTTCACTCCCCCGTCAGCAAGCAATGGGTGGTTCTTTACAACGCTGCAAGCAGTACGCTCCGATGGAGCATGTGCTCCAAATGGCCACACCCTGAACAGGCACTGCACTAATATGAATAAAAGTCATACTGTAATAAAATGGCTACTAGATACTGTGTGTGTGTGAAATTATTTCATTCCTAAATTTCACACACTGCTCTGTAAAACAAAAAAAACACACATGTCCTTTCACACAAACTGCTCTCCTGTCTGTGGTGTGCAGCCAATTAGATTATGTCTGTGAGTCACACGCTAAATGGCTTCCCCACTTAAGTGTTCCCAAACGGCAGCCATTTTTTCCACCGTCTAGGGTGCGCCGGGCAGTGATGTGTGGTCCAATCAGCAGCAACACAGAGCCCTTGTATATTTAAATATCCGTGACTACAGGGCATGTTATTCTCCCCACATGTTCCCCGGTTTGCCTGCAGAGCCAACTGATTTATTGACGCTCAGTGACATGGGGAGGAGATAGCAGATAGCGTAGCGGGAATCCAACGCACCACAGCTGATGTGAAAAGCAGCCCGGCGTCTGAAATCATTTGCAGTTGCACTCCCAAGGCCCGAGTGATTTAAAGAGACATACTTCAGAGGGCCTCGGTGCCTGGCAGGGAAATGTAGTCACATCATATTAGAACCAAAGACGGGCCAGTGGAATCAATCCAGGCACATCACTGTTTCAAGGTTTCATTTTGGGTCCAAGATACTTCACAGTCGGCTATTGAGTTTCATTTTGCACAACCCTCACGCTTACATCACAGCGTGTTCGAACATCATTTAATGGCACAAGTACCTTGAACTGTCAGACTGAAGCAGTCCACAGGAAAACTTCCCCATTTATCTAAAAACGGGCTCATTTGTGACAGCCGCATTGACGGAAACTTCGACCTCTCCTTTTAAAATCCTCTACCGTGCAATCAATGTGGAGTTTGAGTAATGCCAGGCCCATTAGAGCCAACCAAATTGCTGCGGGAGGCAGGGAAAGAGTGTCATCTATTGTGGGAAACGATTGCTTAATATAGCAGCAGGGGCTTGAAGGAGTGCTTACCAGAGCACAATCCACTAAAATCAATAGCAACAGTCAGGCTATATTGTTTCAAACGAGGAAAAAGTGCGGCTACGATAAAAAGCACTCAATATTGGTGTCTGGACTGGTGAGACGCTGAGTCAGGAGTCAGGAGTAAGTAATGCAGTGCTGGAGGGAAAGATGGAGGGAGGGAAGGGAGGGAGGATGGGAGGGATAAAGGGATAAAGGGGAGAAGCACTCTGAGCAAGCTCTATCCATCCTGAAGGTCAGTAAACTTTTCAGGTTACAGACATTACATCCATCCCATCTATCCATTTCCTATTAGGCAACTAATGAGCTTGTGTTATGAATTTTTTTTTTTTTTTTTATGTCTTCGGTTTCGATGAGCAGGTTTATATCAAATACTGTAGCATTTAAGAACTGTCTCTAAATGGAAAATCATTACATGCAACATCTGATGTCTGCCAAAGTCTCAAAAGACACTCCATATTTGTTATTCTGTTTACAACTGAAAGATATTTCTTGATAACAGGGTGTGCCTGAATCACTACTTTGTGATGTATTTTTTTGTATTTTAAAAAAGTACTTATTTTGTGTTTTAGGTTTGTCTGTGATTTTGGAAGTAAAATGTGAGACTGGAGCACTACTTATTATCCTCTACACATGTCTGTGGAATGCCCAAAAAATGTGATGAGATTTTTTTCCCACCTGTCTCTCCGGCACTGATTTAGTTCAAAAGAGCCTCTCTGAATAAACTGAATTTAAGTAGTTTTCATATTAAGTCTTTAGATTTAAACGGCAACATCTATCACAACATCCCAAAAACAACCTGCATGATATGATTTGCTTATTTGATTATGGCGACTTTGGGGCAACACAACACTGACATGTCACTTCATTCAAATTTTACACACAGCAGAGCCAGAAAAGATGCGTGTCTGGCCACATAGCAGATGTAAATCCAAGATTCACTTTCCTTTTAGCTCTGGTTTGGTCTCATAAAGGGAAATATGTCACTCTTTAGTTCCTAAAATTGGAGGTTTGTTGCTAAATGTGTGTACATATATGTGCTGTTGGTGCTGGGTAATGCGTGTGTGCACTTGGTCAGGGGTAAAAGAAATCAATGCTAACTGCTGGAAGAGGACGGGACACAATCTGCTATGTGGTAACCTGACCTTCTCCCAAGGAGTTTCTGGTGCTACGCTGCTTCCTCATTAGCAACTGAAAGAGGACAATTAATGGTACCAAAACCACAAGAGGTTGCTTCCCAGAAAAAAACATCAACACACGTTGTTTCAAACCTTGAAACCAACACCGATGCAGTGGTTTTTCTGTCGAGGATAGCCTTGTTGCTGATGTATAAGAAAGCTTCAGCACATTTCAATGTTAAAACACTAGCATTCCACCCACAATCCACACGCAGCCTCGTTTGTGTGTTTTGACTGAAGGAGAATCTCTCTTTGAGCTCCAGCCTGGAGTCCAGCTCACCTCATCAGTATGTATGTGCTTCCTTCAACACCCCCCCTCTCCACCCCCCCACAACAACAGAGGCAGCAGGATGAGAGGGCGAATGGGATCCCTCAATAAAACAGAGTTGGATGGAGCCTTGTGAAGCCACATTCCCTTCATTCTGGACCTGATATTTGTTCAGCACAGACAGCAGACTCTTCAAAGGCATGGAACATTCCTGCAGGCCTCCTCAGATCTGAGACTAGGGCTGCCCTCTCTGCACCCACCATACATATCCACACATATTCACACACACAAACACACACACACACACACACACACACACACACACACACACACAGTGCAAACACACCTTCAATTCTTACTTCCTCTGTGGGTCCTTCAGATCATCAATGTGCACCATGTACGCGTGTCTTTGTTTACCAAACGCTAATCCCCGGATGATTCAGCATTGAATTGAAGAATTTCTGTACTTTGAGACCGATTGAAACAAGCGCGTTGCACTCGCTACCAGTATTAACTGCTCAGTTCAATAAAGTTAGCCTGAAAAAATGTACATGCAGGCTGAAGTTCAACAGTGGTGTTCTGTCGGGAGATGCAGTGAATTAAAACCTAGTGAGATTGCAAGAGCTATGAGTAAGGGAAAGTCAGCTAGCCACTAGGCCAATTCATGCAGAGTAAAATGCCACAGCCAGCCCCCATTATTGTAGCAATAGGGACATTTCTTTTGCTGGTTTATAGTTTTGACCATTAGAGCAGTGGCTGTTACATTTCTTGACTCCAGCTGTATTTTGCCATGGATGGGGTCCTCTGTGGTAAAATAAAAATGTATACAAATACACCAGGTTGTGTGGGCATTAGAGGAGACACAATGTGCACTGAAGAAGACTGAAAAAGCTGACCAGAAACCAGACTAACCATAAATAAACACACAAAAATGCATGAGATTCCCATCATGAGAACAAAATGTTTCTGTAACACAATCGTGTTTTTTACCCGGCTGCCATTTTTAAGCTTTCCTTACAGGAAATGTGAGCAGTTTGTGTTTCCCACAGGTGTTACATGTCATCAGCTGTATTATTAAATTAATCCTTGTTGAGTAAGACAACATTCTTGAATGTAATTGTTGAACTAGATACTGTAGCTGTGGAGTAAAAGTGACAGATGAACATTAATTTTCTGAGAGAAAAAAATCTGTGCATAGCCTGAAGGCGTGCGACTACGTGCTGCTCACTGTAAGCAGAGAAGCTGTAGTTCTGCCGGTGCATGGTCATGGCGCTAACAACATATTAGCCCTGTTGTTTACCTCGGGGCTTAGGACTGGAGGCAAATACATTAGCATTAGCCAGTGCAGCAATATGCAATTAAGCCCAGTCTGCACCATGTCACAGGCAGATCAACACCATGCAAAGTCATGGTAATTGGCTTAGCACTAAGCCTGTTTGAAGTGTGCTAGGTAGCGGCGCTGGCTTGTGACTGATACACAAATCTGGCCACATCAAAGGGACGCCCGGGCAGACTAACCTTCACTTAGTCGTACATCAGTGATTGATTCATTCAGGAGCTGCTCTACCGCTGATTATTAAGGTTTGTCAATGAGGCAGCAAGAGCGTCGCAGAGGACTGCAGGTTCAAAATCACAGCTGCAGAGATCTGCTCGTGGGACTGCATGAATGAGAAACAGAATTCCCTTCCCGAACAACAACAGCCTAAGTAGCGTTAAGCAAGGCACAAAATCCCCGACCACTGCCGACGAGAGAAAACCGGTCACAATGAGGCGTCTACTGCACCAATATGAAGTAGTAATTTTATTTTGTTGGCATACAATCCAGCAAACCACACAATATAACGCAGCTTGAAATAAATGCACCACATTGTTCAAATCCAGGGAGCTTGTGGGGCTTCACTTTTCTCCCTTCAGACTGTTTAGATATTTCAAGAAGACTTTCAAGGACATGAATTTGGATCTGCTTCCGAATGACTGCCTCTTCACCTGCCAAATTTGGATATTACATTCAGCCTTTCTCAGGGACGGCAATAAATTATTTGAAAGGGATGATGTGCACAGGTGTGAGTGTGGAGAGAAGACACTCGTGCTTGATCTCCTCTTGTCTGCCAACAGGCTGACAGCGTCTCCCTTTCTAGGAACATATTAGCATTCCTGCAGCGCACACCAATCCCAATAGTCCTTGTTGGGTCAGAGAAATCAAAGCGGGGCACATCTGAGGAATATCAGAGAGAGGGGGCGCATAGATTAGTGTCCACAGGTTGTATCGCTAATTAAAGTATAAGAAGGAAAATGGTGCTTGGCTGCTCTCTAAGGATAAGCTGCTGTCAAGTGATTGGCTTCAGGTAATCAATATGCTCTCTGGGTGGGAAAGGGTGCTGGTTGGCTGCACTTTTGAATTTTGAATAAAAAATAAATTTGTTTCAAAGTGAAGGAAATGATCTGGGGTTTTTTTGGTGGGAAGAAATGAGGGAAAACCTCCCCTCATCAGATAGAAATCTCTGAAAGCCAGGTGCTGCAGGTTCATGTTTTCATTTATCCAATGTGTAATAAGCACTCTAACAATTATAATACACCAAAGACTACAATCTGGGTTCCCCACACATCTGAGCACTTTATCTCATCCCTCCTTTCTGTTGCTAATTTCCATTTTTCTTTTACTATATTGCTGCGATTTTCGTCATTGGGGATGTTGAAACAATTGATGATTGATGATCTAAACAATTAAATACAAACCATATATGAGGTTATCTTCCATGCCAATGTAGAATACTTAAAACTGTACTAATAAACATTTTTATATTAACCATGGATTAAATGACTATTTAATCTTATTTAATCTTATTTTATATTTGAGCTCATTGTTTTGTTTCCTGGTCTGCAACTTAACTGTTCTATCTAACTGTAAGGCTGACCCGAATCAAAGCTTTAACAGTTGCCATGGTAATCAACATCCAAGAAAGTATCCCAAAGTATCTGGGGTATATTTTTGTTTTTTGTTTCTTATATATGCATACCCCCAAAAAATCCCATGCAATAAGGAATAGTAATCTCACATTATTTATTATGTAGCAACATTAAATATGAAGAGTTATTCTGACAGTCATGGTGCTGTTTGTTGTCTGTAGAGGTCGTGTGTGTGTGTGTGTGTGTGTGTGTGTGTGTGTGTGTGTGTGTGTGTGTGTGTGTGTGTGTGTGTGTGTGTGTGTGTGTGTGTGTGTGTGCGTGTTGTCCCAGGGAACTGAAATGCAGCAGAGTTCGACTGCACATTTTGTCCTCATCGCCTATTATGAGACAAAACAATTATAAAATAAGATAAATATAAATCATATATAAAAAGAAGTAAATAATGGCCGTGAGTGTGAGGTATGACAGCTTGTGCTGTCATCGTCTCCCCTCCCAACTCCGCTTTAATGCTTATACTTACCAGGGCTCAAACCCGATTGGCCACAAAACGACGCAATGTGTGAACAGTTATGTAGTCGAATAAATGCTAAACTTCCTCAAGACCCAAGCCAAGTTCCTGTCTTGCATGTCAACTGGTGATTAAAGTGAAAGGAGTTAGCCACGAAGCTAGCGACACAACGGCCCTGGCTCACTTAAGGTGGGCTGATTTTTAAGCTGGACCAGCTACTCCTACTTTTCATATTGTCAGTTAATGGATAAAGATTGACATCCCTAGATGATGGGAATGTTTTGTTTACAGACCACCTATTGCAACCTTCCCATGTCAGAAATGTTTGAAATCCTGTCTACAGGCATAACAAAACCCCTAAGACAGGAAAGCCAGTACCAAGGCAATACGATGGGAAGAAATAGGACTCCTCATAATCTCTTTCCTGTCCTATTTATCCAACATGCCTCATGCTGTGATCAGTGAACATGTCCTCGGGGACGCCAGCAACAACAGATCAGGTAATTCTCCCCCACCGCCTCCTGACTCAATCATGTCCACAGTGCAAAACAATCCAGTGTCCCAACAGAATTGACCCTGATTTAAACCCAACACTTCAAACCTTTCGGCCCTCTGTAGAAAGGCTCTGTTTATTACCTATCACGCCCTGATGGCTCTGCATGAGGGAGGAATGGCTATGCAAGGCTAGACAGGAGTTGAAGGAAAAGGATTAGAGCGTGGGTAAGGATCGGATACAGCCTTACAACTAACAATGTTTTTCTGTGGAGAAGCCAGCCTTAATTTGCTGCTTAATAACTGACTTCCACCACCATGTTCAAATCCCCCTGAGAGGCTTTTGTGGTTTGTACGCAAGATGTCTCTGCTGCCTGCACTGCAAATTAGCCTTTCAGAAAGGCACCTCACCTTCCGGCCACAGCTTGCAACACACAAGAGTGTTTTTTTCTTTTTCTGTCTTACCTCGTTCTACCTCTTTCTGCCGGTAATAACCTTCAACTAACCTTTAAACCACGGTGAATAATTTAAATCCTATTTTCATATCAATGGAGGAGTCAAGCCAGGCAATTATCTTTTATCTGTGTACTTTGCTGTCGGAACAAAGCATAATAAAGTTTTCCCAAGAGAGAAAGAGTGAAAGAGAGAAAGGAGAATAAGACAAGGAACCGATACTATAGATAAGCCATAGGCCATGAGGGCTTACTGGGTGAGAGATAGGGGAGAAGGTGGATGAGACAAAAAAACTGTACGAAAACAAGAGAAAGAATAGCATGGATGCTTGTGATGCTATCTGGAAGACTCGCATGAAAAGAATGAATAATTCCCTAATGAGCAACAGATCTGTCATGGTGAGAAACACGGCTTACATCTGCACTGGTTTCCGGGAAGAGGAAGTGGTGGGTGCATGGGTTTTGGTGGCAGGTGGAAGACAGTAAAGATAAACATGACAAATTGGCAGTTCAATTAGGACTTCTGGGTTGCTGTTTTCTCAGTGTCTAGCAGATGGCCCCATTCTAGGACGCGCTACCGTCAAGGCCAAAGACAGACTGTGTTATAGCAGCACATTTAAAAACATCATATTTCACCTTAGCCTCATACTTACTTTTACTGAATAGAGCTTCAACGTATCGTAATGGAACTCAATCAAACCTCCGTTAATGTTAGCCAACAGCCAACATTAGCTTTCACAGATTTGTTGTTCACAAAATTAGCATTATCAGGGTAAAAACATGGTGCTTCCCCGAGATGCATGATAGTGAGTTAACTGTGCGTTAGTTCAAATTGTTAACGTTAGTCTCCAGCCAAAAAATCTATCAGGAATCAACAAGAATCCATCAGATAGTTAGTATCGATAATAGTATTGGTATCAATACAAATCTTCATCTCCTCACTTTCCATCCCTAGTTAAAACTAATTTGTCTGACAGTGCTTTAAAGGCCATGTTGGAAGTGGGTGATCCCAGCAAAAAAAAAAGGAAAAAAAAATTGTGAAGAAGAAATTCCCCCTGGTACTCATTAAAATTCAGCAGTACAGCAACACCCCCCTCGCTTTGCTCTTCTTTCCCCTCCCTCTCTTCCCCCCCCCTCTTTCCTCCGTCTGTTCCACAACAGCTATCGTCTCGCCTCGTTGCCTCCCCGGACTGTCCATGATCATTCTGATGAATTCATAAAGCCTGATGCATTCTTGATTGAGACGGGAGCAGTGGAGAAAACAAGAGTGATGGAGGGAAGAAAGGCAAAAATCCAACCCGGGAGGAAAGCCGTGGGTGAGGTGAAGAAGTAAATGTGTTTGGGAGTGATGGGATGCAGAGATGAGAGGAGAGAGGATGAGGGTAGCAGCTATGGGCTTTGCAATATTAATCAATGGTGCAGAGATAAAACAGACAGGTGAGCCCTGCAAGTGAAGGCAGGATTTCCTTTATTTGAGAGTGAATGCAGGGCACGTTTTTGAAAGAGCTCCCATTTTTTTAACCGAGCCCAAACTTTCTTTGACTTGCTTCTGCCTACTTCTCCAAAATCCCTTGTGGGTAGCCCAGAGACAGAGCTCACAAGACCCAGGATCAGATCACGCAAGGGTATTCAGCTCCTCACTGAAGCCACATGGTGGAGAAACGCAACAGCAGGCAGCCTAGAGTCATTTCAAGTTATTCTGCATGCTTGCATGTATGCTAACAATTCAGTGCGCAATAACAACTCACCGCTATGAATACACATCATGCAATTATTGTAAATGAATGCAATGTGCAGGGGGTTTTTTTCTCCAATTGTGAGAAAAACGTCATAGTATCCTGCAGCATGTTATCGACGCACTTCCTCCAAGAAATTATTTCCTTTTCAAAAAATACAATATAAGCCTCAGCCAAGCGGATAGGGGGGGGGGGGGGGGGGGGGGGGGGTCTGGCAGCTCTGCCACGTTCTGCAGAAACCGATCACAAAACATCAGTTTGGAGTCGCAGATCACGTCAGTAGAAAATACAACTTTAGATCACGTCAGTAGAAAATACAACTTTAGATCACATCGGTAGAAAATACAACTTTAGATCACATCAGTAGAAAATACAACTTTAGATCACGTCAGTAGAAAATACAGCTTTAGATCACATCAGTAGAAAATACAACTTTAGATCACGTCAGTAGAAAATACAACTTTAGATCACATCAGTAGAAAATACAACTTTAGATCAAGTCAGTAGAAAATACAACTTTAGATCACATCAGTAGAAAAAACAACTTCTTGTTGTTGGAAAACAAGGGAACACATCACAATGTAACTGAATGGAACCCCCTTAGATGTTAGCGCCGGTGCTGCCAATGTTACCAGGTCTCCTCCTGCCAACTCAATACTGGCTGTTCAAAACAGAGCACTATCAGGGGTCGGCGGATAGAAAGCATGAATGCCGATCTCCCGATCGCGTATTTTAATTGAATATCAGCTGATAACGACAGGAAGTAAAGCTGTATTTCACACTTTGATGGTTAAACTGTGGCATTAATCCACGCTCCGCATGCACAACGAACCGCTGGGGGGGTTTGGTGCAGATCACAGATCCACTGTGGTCTGTTACACCTAGTGTGTGTGTTTATGCCTTCATTTTATGGCACTTTAGAGTGTGTGTGTGTGTGTGTGTGGAGAATACACTGCACACACATTTATATATATATACACACACACACACACACATACAGTATGTGTGATCTCCTCCCTATCCAGATCTTTTTTCAATGGAGAGATCATTCGGGGAATTTATGTCTGACAGCAGTTACCTGCAAAGGTTTACCTGTTCAATGTAAATAAAATAAGAAGGCAGACATGATTAAGACGATACAGACTACATCATGTACAGAATATTCTCGCTCTCTCTTCTCAGATATGTATTGGGTGGTGTTTTTGAGATTTCGCATATTTTAATAGTCCAGATGTATTACCTCAAAGCCTAGCATCCATTAAACCCAATCTTCCTTGTTTTATTTGCTGCCCCTTCACCACTACAACCCTCCTCACTCATAAAAACACATACACAGAGCAGAAAACACAAAGTCTCCATTTCCCTCTGGTCGTTTCTCAGCCTTTGAATTACACACACTGACTAATTGACCAACAGCTTGGTGCAGAATCTCTCCCCGGAGAGAGCGAGAGTAGCGAGGAGACAGGAGGCTGGTTAGGCACAATCACAATGGGAGCGGACTTAATGATGTGCTGAACATCAAAAAAGAATCCTTTAATAAGCTGAAAAATTCTCTCCCTGGCAAACAACTTGTCTTCTAAAACACACTGTATATGTTTCTTTAGAAAAGCACAATTAGACAATTACACTAAAAAGTACAAATATCATTAAGACATATTCGGAGCTAATTAATTTAGAGGGTGTAGTGTTCTCATGTGGGCGGGGGGGGGGGGGGGAATGGAAATGCAGAAACAATAGAGGCAGCAAGTGCCGCATTCCATTTTCTTTTTGGTAATTTGCAGACTTCCCGCTGGGAGAGGTAAAATAACCCCCAGCCAGACTTTTGTCTTTTGCTGTTAATAATAATAGAGTTGCTTTTTCAAGCTCGGCAAATACTGAGCCTGATTTGCATAGCTTAGGATGTGCATAGCTCGAGAAAAAGGGCCAACATTTTCTTAAAAGCCGCAGCAGCTTCAGTGTGTTTTTGTTTTGTTACCCCCTTTTCACTTTAATGTGCTAATATATTCTCAGAGGCTGTTCTCTGGAATTTGGTACAGACACACACACACACACACATTCTCATTATTCCTTTATCAGCACTCCCTTTTAACTGCTGCTGTCTCTCAGTGCCATTCTCACCTGAATCTCACCCACAGCCCCCTCTCGTCTCCTCCTCCGTCTCCCGGGGGAACGATGCCCAGGCTCCTCTCATGAAAGATCTGTTCCCTGCAGATTTGAACCGCACCTCCCGCCTCTCTTCAAGGTGACTGACTGTTGTATGCCCAATCCACCCCTAAAGCACTCCCTGATGTCTTTCTCACACTCGTCAGCACAAAGCACACTCGATTCCCACAGATCAAACACCCTATAAACTTTATCAGAGAAAAGCGAGGAACAAGTACGAGGGGAGAGAACTTGACGAGGTACCACAGGGCGCTGGATAAACAATCGTGGAAATGTGCAGACGTCTGTGTACTCTGTATTGAGTTAAATTGGAGGATGTGTTAACGTTAACGAGTGACTTGTGTGAATTAGTTCGTTAAGGACTTGAATGTCACTGTTAGATGTAAATGTTCCACGCCTTATCATCAACATGCTAACTTGCTCACAATGACAATGGAAATCCATCTTATAGTTCTCAAGATATTTCAGTCTAGACCAAACTGTGGTCAAAAATGACTTTGTAAGAGTGCTGTACAGAATGTAGAGATGTTGATAATTAACCATTTACTCACAATACACATTTCTAGTTAAACAGTTAAAAGAAATATTTTTTAATTAAAAAGTTGAGCAAAACGTTGCTTTACTGAAAGGACAATAGCTGACCTTCCTTAAAAGGTCAGCCCACCTTAAGTAAGCCTGAGCTGGAGCCTCAATTAGCAGATGGTAAGGAAGACACAAGAACTTGTCTTTGGTGTTGAGGAGCTGCAGAAATCACCTCCAGACATATATATATAACTGTACACACACTGCACTGCTACGTTCGGCTATAATGCTGCTAACGTTGCACTCATTGTCACACACATGCCAACTCTTTCAACCGGACACTTGCTATTGTTATGCTGGGCTTGCAATACACAGGTGTCAGGCAGACACACAGCTGACAACCTTGCAGCTAAACTAATTGATGCAGTGGAGCCTGGCAAAAGTGGCCGTGTGTGTCCATGACAATGACAACAAACACAGTGGCTGCAGCCCGACAGGTGGCCTGTTTTGCACATGCACTGCAAGTTGCATCGACGATCGTTGCAGCTGGGCGGCTTGTTCGGCACTTCAACCACAGGGCTGCATGAATGTTTCAGACATTGCAAATTCTTGTCGTGTTGTAAAGTGCATTTTGAGACGTTGTCTCTCATGTTGTAAGGCCATTTAGTTGTCTTGTACATCCGTACATTTCTTTACTACATTAAGAGTAAATATTTTATTAAACAATGTAATGTTAAAGCCTGGATGGTAATTTATATCAATGACCAATGAATGACGAGAAGCTGGAATTTGGAGATTAATTCTCTGAGTCATTAACTTAGGTTATAATTAATGACGACAAAGCAGTACAAGACACCTAAATAAATAAATCATCTTGGAATAATAGTATTGGTGAAGGAGGAAGGAAGAGAGGGGGGAAGAGATGACCATTTGCCCTTGCAAGTACACAGCAGAATGAGAGAATAAGGGAAGAGAAAAATCACCTGCAAATCAGACTCATTTTTGTGTTAAATAAGGCGCACTAACCTCGGTGTTACCACCCTTCAGGTTTCAGAGGATTTTAACAAGACATATGAACGTAGCCGAGATGTTCCTCTCATCCATCACATCCAGTAAAAGGTGAAACAGCAGAAGCTCGAGATGAGACTTATTTTCTGCCTTTTTCTCTCTTTTCACCTCGAGTTAGCGTCTCAGCCGATGTGTTCATAATTCAAATGGCAATGCGTGTGGTGAGTGTCTGTCATTCTGACGCGCCATGCATTATTCAGCACAATGCTTTTCTCCCGCAAACAGACAAAGAGTGCACTATTATGGCGGCACTAATGCAAAAAGCAAACAATCAGAATGGCAGCCATTAATTGCTTAATTAGGCAAAACAAATGAAGGCTGACAATGAGAAAGCAGTCACTTTATCCTGGCAGCTGTGCATAATCTGAATCGGCTATCATGCGGGTACAACAGGTCGGGGCATGGCGTGTCAAGGTTAAACAAATACTGACATGTTTCTGCTGCCATATCAGAATAAATGATTATTTTCATTATAAATTCAACTGTCAAATTCAGCACTCTATGAAAATCAGACAGCGAATATGTTTCTCTTCTTAACTTAAACGTGGTTATTGTGTATCCCAAACATTCAGGCCGTGAATGCAAACAAATACATGATTTATTGACCTTGTGATTATTATTATTACTGTTTAATTATTTCCCCTTTATTTTGAAGTTCCCTGCCACTTCCTCTCCTGTGTTTTGCTCGACTACCTGCCATTTTTCCTTCCTTTTTTCTGTTTTCTATGTATCACTTGTGTTGTTTTAGTCTCATTAATGCTCTGTTTGAACCACCAGCTTCCAGCCTACCCTCATGCCACCTGTGTCTTGTTGTCCCATTAGTTTCTAGTGCATTTAAGAATTATCTTTCCCTGTGTCTGCCTTTACTGCCTTCACTGATTCACTCCTGTGTCTTCACAGTCTGCCTTTATCCCGCTGCCTGAGCCCTGTGTTCAGGTTCCTGCTGTCTCCATGTGATCCTTCGGGTTTGATTTTCAGTTTTGTTCTTTTTGATATTTTTTCCTTTGCACTTTTTATTGCATAAGCCTGCTTCCTCAGTTTTTTGTTCACCCGTCAGCCTCCTTTTCGCATTTGGGTCCTTCTTTTGCATTTCCCAAGCCAAGACTATTGATCATTCTTGTCAAATAAGAGCAAAACCCTGCGAAGACTGGGTTCTTAAGTCTAAACTCAATCCATTGATTAAATCTGATTTACGGCTTAGAGGTCAGCAAACATCAAATAATATAATGGCCTGGGTGTGTGCATGGACCTTTTGTTTGATCATCTGGGTCAATACTGCCGATACAATCATGGGTAGAGGTATGAGGTGAGACGGCAGGACGTGGCCTCTGCTCCAAGTTGATTAAAGACCGACTATAATCCGAGACAGACTCGGGGAGTCTCAGTGGACCGAGAGAATCGTCACTGCCTTTATCCGGTGCTAACTTATCTCCACAATGATCAATCAAATAACGATTAAAGAGATTGGTTGGGGACATTATTTTGTGCCCATAAAAAAGGAAGCTCCCCTGTTGTTTACTGTAATATCCAAACTGTTGATCAGCCGCATGCTGTTAAAGTCTCCTCCTGTTCCAAACAGGCACTGAAATGAAATCTCACACAGAGTGAGAGCTTCCTGCCTAATAAACCAGACACTGTGTGTGTGTGTGTGTGTGTGTGTGTGTGTGTGTGTGTGTGTGTGTGTGTGTGTGTGTGTGTGTGTGTGTGTGTGTGTGTGTGTGTGTGTGTGTCTGTGTGTCTGTGTGTGTGTGTGTAAGCCAGTAGGAGGGAGGGGATGTTGTTCCACCTGACACAGCTCCTCCGCCCACCTGACAAAACGCTAATTTGGGGAGAGGTTGTTCCTTTGTTTCTCAGAGGAACAGAGCCACCAGGTGGCCACTGAACCTTTCTGCTCATGTCTCCACACACACACACACACACACACACACACACACACACACACACACACACAAATCCACTTAATGCTTTCGCCACCACAGATGCGTTGTTGTACCGCGTGCACGGACAAAAACACACACATACGCCCCACACGGAGTGAAAAAGAATAAAAAAACATTTTTTTTAAAAAGGAAACACTTGTTCTATAGACACTGATTTATATTCCAAAGTGCTTGTGTCAGATCCCGCCATGTAAAAAGGGCTCTATTACTAATAAATGAACACACGGTAAAAAAAGGAAAAGATTCCCTTCAAATCTGCCTGTGTAACGTGAATCTTTTATGCAAATGGAATTTCAAATGAGGTGGAGCTATCTTCAGAGACCTTGACTGTTTTTCCACAGCCCTCTATTAAAATTTATGCCACCGCAGATTTATAAATTTTATTAATAGCTCGCTGCTGAGGAAAGAGAAGCAAGAAGAAGTGATGAAACAGCTTCACTCCGGTCTTTCTTCTTCGCGGTCCCTCTTTCCCATCGCTGGTCCAGCAGGTCCCTCGTCACTCTCTCACTCTTTTATGCTCCCTCTGTTTCTCACTCTCTGTGTTTCTTACTCCTCTGCGGTGTCTCATAGTGATTTTATAATTGGGCTCCGCTCATTGTTATTCAAAACCCTGTAGAACCAATTAGTGGCAGACCTCCCGACCTCCAGTTGCTATGTAATGGTGGTAACTAAAGACTCTAAGTGAGACAGCTGAGAGCAAAGGTCTGAATTTTCTTTAGTTCCTGATTAATAATTCTGTCAACCCTATCACATGCAGACATTAAACAGAATTGCTACTTTAAGGCTCTCTTCTTTTTAGGGCTTTCTTTTCTCTTTTTATTAATCTTTAAAGATGCCCCGGATGCTCCCTCCCTGCTCTCTTGTCAGATAAATGTTGAGATAAAAGGATAATGAGACTTTGCAGGAAACCCAGTGCAGTCATGGGGGGTGGTGGAAAGTGACCTCTGCCAACAAGTGTGGACCATCAGGAAGATGATTTCTGGTGAGAAATACTTACTGCTGGTAAGAAGGCTTCACTTTCCATCAGGTCTATTATATCACCGGTGTCGACTTTTATTAAAACCTATAAAACGTAACTATTGACAGATCTTTCTGCTTTCCTGTTGTCAAACAGCTGCATAACCATGAACATGTGACAGGATTCAGGGCCACAGATTGCTTTGTATCCTAAAATGTCTGCATTGACAATCGTGCACACAATAAATATAAATGAGTTATTGGTATTTATGGCTGGTTAGTCATTAAACCAAGTCCACAATGATATCACATTTATTCCATTTGTCCTTGTTGACCTTTTCATTGTGTAAATAGTAGAAAACAAAGGTGGATAGACTTCAGGTTTGGGCTGCTAAAGCTGCACCGATCAACATTTTACAAGCTGTTAAACTCTGATTAACCCGCTTTACACAGAGTTAAGCTCAGAGCGGCTAAATATTTCCCTCGAGAGTTTGTGTAGAACAAAACAGAGCTAAAATAAGGGTGAATATATTGGATCTACAATTGATTGCAATACGACCAGAACCACAACTCAAAGTGAATCCTAATGTTGCTTTGTGTCTGATAAATGTGGAAATAAACAACTTTATAAATATTATATGTCAGTGATGTGTTTGCAACTTGTACTTTTCACTGCTATCTGTAATCCCAGTAGGACATTCAAGTATTCTAAATTTGAATAAACATCTGAATAATAAAAAAAAAGATATTCAAATATGAAAATTAATATTTAATTGTGAAAAAAACACTGCTACCACACCTCCCCACAGTCTGGCTATACCATGCACTGCATACTTTTATTGATTGAAAATGTAATTAGGTCAACTAAAGGAGGAATAATTTAACAAGAACCTGAATGATAGGATAGTGAAAGCTGCAGATAGAGACACCGTGTCGTGACAGCAAGCAAGATCGTTGCCGTCTTCTGGTGTTTGAACTTTTAAAGAGAAAACACATGTTTAATATTGTGATATTTACTGGAAATTACATGCAATAAGGCCAACAGATAGATAACTCCTCATTTCAACTTCACGAATCAGCCGTTCCTTAGTGAGCTTTCAACTCAAGCGACAGGAATAAATAGAAACAGGGCGTCCGATAAAACCTGAAGGAACTTAAAAGGACATGGTGTCATGGACATAATGTGCAAAAATAGATATTTGAATGGCTCAAACTTATGTGTTTAAACTCCATGTTTGGCCAATTGTAAGCACACTCTTGGCAAGAAGAAGAGTCAAAAAATGGAGTCTGTCATGACTCAAGTTACACGGCTTGTCTTTATGTGTTGACACATCAGTCCGTGTTACGGCTGACCTGTGATGCATCTGAACAATACAGAAACTTCATATGTTTAGCTTAACTTTAGATCTCCTGAGCCGACAGAAATGTTGAAGTTAAGTGAAATCAGGTCACAGACAAGAGAACAGACAAGAGGGAGTTGTAGGCATGGGTTACCAGATTGTTATCTCTGTAAGGAACTTCCTCATGGCAAATCCACTACGCTGTTATTAAATGTTGACGTACAAAAGCGGAAAAAGCAGGCATATGAAAGGGGAGGAAATGAGAAAGACGAAAGAGGAAGAACACACAAATTAAACTTAATCTGAACACATATCTAAAGTTGTCCTGTGATATCCACCATGTCTGCATCAGTCCAGCCCAAACAAAGAAAACCTGCCACGGTCTATGTCTGGCCGAGGCTTCGTCATGCTCTCAACAAACACAAGATGAACTTTCTGCAACCTTGTCAACGCCGAGTCCCAGTGGGGAGAATGAGTCCTCGCTCACCTACAACAGTAAATACTGACAAATGTCATCAGACAGTCCAGAGTCACAACAGATGTAACGTTATGCTTTGCCAGATGTCACGCAGTAACACTTAGGCAGCACCTGACAGTAGGGAAACATCTAACATGCAGAAAGCAAGCCTCAGGAAATCCCTATAAATATATCAGCAGAGACTTGACTTATTGATGGGCGTGCAGAGGGATAGAGGCCGACACACTGAGAGGAATTACACGGAAGGAAGGCGTATAGAAGCCCCGGCTTTTACTGTTTCCCCACATTACATAGTTATTGTATCCATTAGAACATAAAGTCTAAATTGTCTTCATCTTTTCATTGGATAAATAATGACTTTAAAGAGGCTTTGCAAATATGGAGAAGAGTCTATAATTGGGGCGTAGAACCCAGCTGTAGCTTATCTACCGTGTAGCTTGCAGAAATATAACTGGCGGCGGTATCAACACCAGCGTTGGCAGTTTGTTCACCGTCAGCCACATTTTCAGTGTCGTTCCTCACTTTTTAACATGGATTAGATAACCCAACCCACAAAAATCATTTTTTGACATTTCCTGGGGGTCCTAGGTGTTAATGTGGGGATTCGGGTTGGACATAGAATTATAAAACAGGAAGAAATGAGTGCATCTTCCCACAAAATGCACATCCTGTCAGGAGTAGAGGATGTGCGAAAGTAGCAGCCTTATCAGTTTGAGCTACCTGTCAAACTACCGCAAGTCCCAATTAACACCTTGTATTAAATCCTGATAGACAGGATGTTGTCTACATGTTGTTGACCAGATTGGTCTGAGAATATGAATTTCACCGCCGTGTGCAAGTAAAGTGGAGGAGTAGGGCCGTAAGCCAGACGGAAAATAAAATGCTTTTATCGCCGCTGGCATAATGTGCAATGATTGACATCGAAAAGCAAGGAGTGCTATTTCAATAATCTCACTTTAATAAGAATTCATGAGGGCTTTTTGCCTGATTTCCCCCTCTATGGTTGTGTGTGCCTGTATGTGTGTGTGTGTGTGTGTGTGTGTGTGTGTGTGTGTGTGTGTGTGTCTGAGAAAGAGTGTGTGGGTGCACATTTATACGTGCATGATTGAGACACTGCAGCGTGTGAAAGAAGTGACGGAGGAGTGGGTGCAGGAAAGACAGACTGCAAAACAACATCAAATATCTTATTTTCACTCGTGGGTTGCCAGACAAGGAGAAAAAAAAAAGACAAACTAATGAAAAGCAGAAAAGACCTACTTTCAGTACTCTGGCGAACAGACACCAAGGGCTGGTGAAAGAGGAACTAATGACACAGATGAGAAAACAGCCCTCTAGTTAGTCCCATTAGCTTTACTAATAATGAACTTTGAGACCTTTCACACAGCAGTCTCAAATCTCTTCAGCTCGGGGTGCTAAGGGCCGTTTTGCTGTGCATAATGCACGCATTACGAGTCCACAGCCGCCCACAATCAGTACCGGTTCCCTCTCTCGTGCAATAACTACTGGATTATCTAAAACCGATGCTCCCTTTCGCCAATCAAGCCGCACACTCAAGTGGATTAATTGATTCAACGTATGAATGCATGCCTGCACAAACACAAACAAACACGCTCCCACACACGTGAAAAACACTTCCCCTGCATAATATCAGGACCGGAACTAATGAGTGCCAGATCAACACTACTAGCAAAGAGACAAGACACTGCTCCTCTTAACAGCTCCAGCAGGAAAGCTTGTATTGATAATTAGTAGAGGGCATTATGTTAAAATAAACATCATCATCTCCGAAAATATGCGTTGAGGCATCTACAGTTAAGATCACCACATATAAATATTTCTCTCAACAAACAATGTCTAGAGCAACTCACGCTTGTCGAATTCTCAAATACTTTATTTATACTGAATCTGATAGCAAACCCCCCCATCCACTTTTGGCCCTTCTTTAATTGTAACCCCATCTGTCAGAGAAATATTCCCCATTTTTTATATTGCAGAAATGCAGCCGGATTCTTCACATGGCCGCCTTGTTTACTCTCTTGTAACACTCTCAGCATTGTTTCAGTGTCTTCTTTTATCTAAATCTGAGTGCTTGTGTAGATAGGGGAGGACGGATGAGCAATTTGTTGGCAGGAGAGGAAATGAAGCTTCCTGCTTTTTATTGGGATGCTGGTGGGATCACATGACACGGCGAGGGATGTGTGGCTTGTGGGAAGAAGTATATGCTGGTGGTTTCTTCAGACGGCTCTCTCGCAGACATACATGCTTACCGTATGTGCACAGTCGCTTTTTTTTGTGAAATCTGAATGCGAACAGAAATGCATTTAAAATACTTTGTCATCAACATGTTTTTGCCTCCTCTGTCTCAGTGATGTGCCAATATTAGTGTAAGGCAGTAGCATTTTACAAAGTCACTGCAAACAAAGATTTGCTTCTTACTTCTCGCTGTCTTACGTGATTGTCTTTGGGTCTTTGACAAATTGGACACAGCCTCAAGGAAAATGCTCAGATCAGACGTATCTTTTCTGCCTCTTGAGAGCTAATGTTCCAGACCACCCATCATTACCTGGGACGGTAACACCACTCCAACTGCACATTGTGACACCAGAATTGCCCGGCAGCTCTCTGCATTCAGATGCTGCAAAAGTATTTCCTGAAAGCCTTCGGAAACCAGGAGAATAGAGAAAAAAAATGTTTTTAGTATGCCGTCACCGTGACCTTTACTTGGAAACTGTTATTTTCTTGGTGTGGTGTGAAGACGACACCAATGACACATGGTTTTCTTTTTTTTGGGGGGGGGGGGGGGGGGGGAGTTGTACTAAAATGATAGCAGCAGGCAAGGGGAAAAAAAGAAAAAGAGGGAAGCTGAGGTCGCACTGAGGCCTCTAGAAATAACTGAAAGTTCAGCGTGAATGAAAAGAGAAATGAGGGAATAAGGAAGGAGAGAGATGAACTACATGAAGCTGATTCGAGGGGAAAAGCGAAAGGGACGAAACGGGAAATAAGAAAGGGGAAGTAGAAAGATGAGAAAAAAAAGTAGGTGTGAAATGCAACATGAAGCAGTCATTATGTTGGGTATTGGTTTAAGCATCATGTGGTTGTGGCGAGTAGAGACGGGCATCCGTCCAGCCGTATGGAAGCAGGTTGTGAAAGACAAATATGCTGACCCAAACCCATGATGTTCCGCAAAAGCTAAGAGCGGTTTCATGTTCACACACACAAAAAAAAAAAAAACGTACACAAGCAAGAGCTGGAAATTCAAGTTGGCAAACTCATGTTCCCTTTTTGACTTCATGAACTGCATGCGTACGTGCTGGGCTGTATTTAATTGTTTTTCTTCTGTATTCCCCTTAAATTTAACTCAAAAAGCTCAAACTTCAATTTTGGAGTGAATGAATGTTTTAGGTGTTGCATTATTTAAAGTGAGCATATGTTGAGCCATAAAGGCCAAATGCATCTATATAACATTGACAGGACAGATATGACAACCCACTGTCTTGGGGTTTTCCTCCAAACCCCTTAAACTGCTAAACAGATGGCAATTTTTTTTTGCTCACAAGAGAGAAAGCAATGTAGCACAGTGAAATTGGCCAACACCATGACGCAACGACTCAACAGGAATATTAAACCCTCCAAACACCCAACTTAATTACTTTCACCCTGGTGGGGTGTGATGTTTGCATCAGTGAATCTTAACACTTATTTCCCTTCCTCAACACCAGCACTGGTCCTCTGAGGAGTCTAAAGTGTCTGACACACGGTTCATAAGCCCCCCCCCCCCCCTCCATGACCACTTCTGCAGCCCGCCATAAATCCTTAACGACAGACTCCATAAACTTCTCTGGGCTTGAATATTTATGGATGCCTGTGGTTCCCCAGAGGGCCATTTTCTGTCTGGGGCTCAACACACGACAGAAACTTCTCTGGCCCGCTACAGCTTTGATGGTGAGAGGAGCTTGACACGGTGGTCCGCTCTGCTCTGCTTGGGTCATAAACAAAATGGCCCCCTGCGGTAATGGAGGAGTAACATATCAGAGTTTATACAAATCCATAACACCAGTATAAGCCAGCGTCTCCACCTGCCTGCGGCTCTGAGTCCCATGGCTCATGCTGCTCCGGCTTCCTGACTTTAATCAAACATACGTCTTTTAATCAAACAAAGAGTTGACAGGTAAAAAAAAAAACACTTCGGGCTGTATCAACTCATTGTCAGATATTCACGGAAGTCCAACTCCCGACATGGTTCAGTGCCAAAACAGCCGTTTAAGTCAAATTACTAAGATGAACACCCTCCAGTATTTGTCTACATTGACCAGATTTAAATGTTGCTCAGCATTGCCTTTAATACGCTGTTAATCTTTTCAATACTGTTCAGTTTGAGCCTCTTCAACCATTGCATGACCTCAAGTTTCACCCACATGAGAAAGGCTTGAATGGTGAAATGTTAAGTTGCTAAATACTGTTGTAATTGTTGCTGCAACATCAGCCATGAAGAAAGAAGTAACTCCGCCAACATGCGTCTCTTTTTATTGACGTTATTTCTAAAGAAACTAAACGTTTTGCATCATAAGGGATGTCTGACTCAATGTCTGTTTGAATGTAGAGTGTGCATTAAAAAAATCTATTCAGTCACATCTAGCTAGATTTATGTTTGATTAGGGAAAATGCATAACACAACATCCCAAACGCCAACATACAAGTTTGCATGACGTTGATTAAAATGTTTGGTTACTGAGCATTGCTGTAACTTAATGATGCATTTACAGGCAATAAATCACGTTCTACAGTTATTTCCCTCATAATTGAGAGGATGTGTTGAGAGAATCAAACTATTCCACATCCTGTTTTTTTCCAGTTACTTTTGCCAGAAATAGTTTTCAGCCTTTAATTTACTTGTGGGTCACAACAGGGGCCAGGTCAAGTTTAGTCAGGGGTTTCCCCAGGCTGCACTTGGCAGGCAAAAGACAGAGAGTGAGATTAAGTATTGCAGTAAAAAAGAAACTGTCACGTGTCATATACTGTATGACAGTCGCAGACAAGCAAGACAGGATGTTATAAAGTATAAGTATATAATTGTTTGTTTTTCCTTGCTGTAGTGAATGAATGAACACCATAAATAAACAGCATTAGCTGTAAATATACAAGCACCTGTTATCCGAAATGCCATAACTAAGTCACGTGATGACAACTAAACCATCTCTATGACACGTGAGCAACTCAATCCACCGAGGAAGGCATCTTAATGAGGTTCAAAGCTTTAGAAATAACAAGTAAGTCGGAGCTTATGTTGAGATGTTTTTCTAAATCAACTGAGAAAGACATTAAAGTCTGCTTTTCGGCTAACCCAGTAAATTAAATACCTGAGAAATAAAAGATTCAGACTGATGGACTTAGAGCAACGTCATGAGAGCAGCCATATCACAACCATGATGTTTCACAAGCATCAAGGCTGCGATGTGCCCATGCACACTAGTTACATCGCAGGATATTGTCAAATTAAGTCAAACGTGTTACGCTACAATTATTTTGCTGCTTGATACAAAGGAAGACTCGCATGATTCTCAAAGTATTTCTGATAAATTACTTTCAGCCCAGGTAGAATGATGAACTCAGTGGTGTGGTGGTAGTTGATGAGGTGGGTGTACTGCTAGGTAGATGGGTAGGTTACAGAGGAGGAAGTGGGTATACTCTCCCATATATTCCAATGGCTTTCTGGCTGATAGGTGGGTATACTGTAAACCACCAGAAAAAGAAGTGGGTATACCCCGTATACCTGCGTATACCCTCCACTACACCACTGGATGAACTGTATATGTTTTTACACTTCTTACTCCGGTCTCTGTGTGGGAGGATCCTGTACAGGCTATATACAGTCAGCTTTGAAAGGTCCAGGTTGAAGGTGGCTTACAGGTCCGACCATGAGCTCTACAGCACCCTTCACCATGACATCACCGCTTCCTTGTGTTGTGGACTTAGTAATTGGGCAGAAACAGATTGCCCAAAGGGCAAGGGGCCTGCAGCGATGTTGGCAACCATGACCCGTCTTGAAACACGGAGGCCATGCTTGGTTGTGGTGTGACTTTTTGCATTCATGTCTATACAACCAGTTATGAATAAATGTTTTTACTTGAGTGCAAAGTTGTTGATAGCTGTAGCCTCTTAATTAAACTATCAAAGATTGATGCATTTAACTTAAGAAATGCATTTAGGGTGAATATATTTGTATTTTTTCATATTGTAATATGATAATATATAAACATTACAATCAGTTTTGTCACAATATCATGCATCCCTACACCGTTGTTCTTCTACCTTCCAGGAAGTACCTTTACGTGCCTACCAGTTTACACCACTGTGATACCCACTATTTATAATAATGTTCTGCGGCGCCTTCGAGGCCTTTGTGCCTTTCGATAATTCTCAGCGCAGGAAGCAGAAACCGCGCCACACCTCATGAACCTCTGACACTCCACAGAACCTACACAGACATTTCATTGTGTTGTGTCATGCGTTTGCAGAGGTGTTAACACGTAGTAGAGTGGAGGTGGCACAGCCTGCGCTACTGTCCATGATCTGCTGTTAAAAACCTCTGACCTTGGTGGGAAAGCGCAATACTTTTTTTATAAGTCTCTTAGCACCCCTTCGCAGCAGCAATGTTTCCCTTTTACTTTTCCTAATAACATTCACTCTTTCTAATAACAGTAATTCCCCCCTTTTTCCTCCTGATTCATAAGTAATGCATCTTTAAGGGAAAAACACTATTCATGGAGGTCTGCCAGTATCCAGCTGAAGAAAAATAACTTGCAAGTAATTTCCCCACGGAGTCGGTGGGTGTATTAAGCCAATCTGACTGTGAATGTTTGTTAGAGTTTGAGAGGAGGGAGGGGGATGCAGGAGGTGGGAGTGTGTTTGTGTGTGTGTATTTGTGTGTGTGTGCGTGCAGGAGGGTGTTAATGTGTTGACATATAACAATAACAATCAGCTAGATGCTGACAATACTCAGCATTCCCTCCCGAAATAATGCTGTTTTTTCCCACCTAATACGTGATTGAGTGTTGAGTGACTGAGCTGTTCGTTCATTTCCATCCTATTTTTATTTCCCATTTAGATTTTTGTGGCACGCACAAAGAGTTCATCAACAGGCAGTGTGTCACTGTCAGTGGGCAATTATAAAGACCTGCTTCGCTAAGCGGCTGGTTTCCACTGACAAATCCATCCACAGTCTGCCGGCAAATTCTGAGTTCTGGCCTACGGAAACATTAACCTTGACATTGAAGTTTGAATTGATTGTCAATAACACTGTGAACCTCTAACCTCTAAACACTCACCACAACCTAACGCTGAGCATGTCTCATCATTTGTTTTCAAAGTAATGCAGGGAACAGGCCTTTGTGCATGCTAGCAGCTTCAGCCGTGGAGGCTGGAGTCACGGTGCCTCGCACGAGTATACGACCCAATCCCAACGTCCACACGGAGCGATCCCACAAAGTCTGTGATGTCTTAGCTGTCCAACTGTCGAATCATTAAATGCTCGAGGGCTCACTCGCAGACATTTTGAGCCTTTTATGCACACTTTCCGTATGTCGGCAGACTCTGCCTGAGGGAATTACCCACAAATCATAGCGTTGTGATGTTAAACATGGGGTTACATGGAGAAGCCTGGAGGCATTAAAACAAAAGGTAAACAAAGAGGCAGGCACAAGGTGTTCAGCCTGGAATATATTTCTTTTTACACAGAAACATTGACAATAAGGATTTACATAAATAAAACGCGTTAAATAAACCGCACAATTGAAGATAACGCGTTATTGAAGTGACGTGACATGTCAAATGTCGTCACATTCCTGTTTATGCCATTTCAAGCCCTTCGCAGCTTCTCAGTCAGCTCAGGGCACATTGGGATCGGGCCTAAACAAAGCTTTCATTGTCGTCACGCAAGATGTGATGATGTCATTGTCTGGCGCACACACTTCGGGCTGGGTTCAGTATGTCAAGAATAACCACACATAACTCTTCCAGACAGGTGTATTGGGGACTCAGTTACACGTTTTTTCCCCGTACATTGCTAAACCTGTTATCCTGTTATCATTGCAGTCCTTCAACCACAGTTCCCCTGCATGCGAGGGACATGAATATTACACGTTGGGATACTTTGTACCAAATAAAACAAACCACCCATTCATGTGAACCATTCATACCATTAGTTCAGCAGTGGAAGAAATACTGTGATATTTAACTAGTAATTAGCACAGCAAAACAACAGTGCGGCGTACAAATCAGGCATTCAGAGTCGGCGTCGGATCTTCGCAGATTCCTCAACAGTGACTGTTTCGTTGTGACGTCAGGCTGGTTCATAATTACATGGGTTTTTTTTTATAAACGTACTTTCCTTATATTCAATAGATTTAACCGAAGTAATTATCGTCCTCTGCCGTTAGTAGCGTAATACTCCACGTCACCACACAAACTGACCGACCCGATGCGACCGGTACACTCCGAGAGGGGGCGCTGTTTCACCTATTTAAAAGAAACTCAACGGAAATGGGGGGAAAAGAGATGGCCGTGATACAAATTAAAATAGTGTGCAGTGTAAAAAAAAATATGACATAGTAGAATAAATACTCCACTACAAGTTAAAGTTCTTCATTCAAAATGGTATTCAGGTTAAAGTGCAGAGACATTATCAGCAAAATGTACCTAAAGTATCAAAAGTATAAATGCTCATTATGCAGAATTGTTTTTGTATTTTGTATCGTACTGTTTTAATCACTAAGGAATACATGTGAGAGTATTACAGTGTTGTAATTTGTCAATGTGGAGCCACTTTCAGATGCTTTGCATACTCCTCACTAACTAACTGTAAATAAGTTATTTAGTACTGCATCGTATTACAGAAAGAGGAGGAATAACGTCTTCACACCGCTCCACGCCACAATTTATTCAAGGACAACATTTCAATCTGACTGGATCTTCATCAGGTCGGAAGATGTCCTTGAATAAATTATGTGGAGCAGTGATTATAATATTTGCGCAGCATTGAGATAATGCTTCCTCGACAGTAATGCATTAAATAACGCTTTGAAAAAATCAATCAATATGAACTTTAATAAACATGTCCAACATTATCTGAGACTAAAACAGCGTCTGCAGGATCAGAAAACATGCAGCTCAGAACAGACGTCAATAGCTATAGTTGCCATGATTGGTTTGATAATGAGCAGCTGTTTGCAAAAAAATAACCTGGTAACTAGAAATCAATATTCACAGACGCACACATAAACCTGTAATATCACAAAGCTTTACTCAATCATCGCTTATATCTGAAGGTATTATTAAGTCTCCAACAAACCAAGCATGCACCGGTTGCCTACACATCAATAGACAGACAGGAAATTAAGGAGCTCCTTTGAAATGTGGCTACGGCGCCGTACAGCCACAATCAACTATTTCCAGCACAAGCGTAGCGAGGAGATCATACATCGCAGGAGTTTATTAGCAACCAGAGTATCTCTGCTAACAACCGATGGATAAATAATTTATAGCTTTTACCCAACTGCTGCCAACAGCAAGAATGCAAAACAACTTGGATGAGTCTCTGCGAGGCCCTGGAACAGAGAGATGTTTACAGACTATGAGGGCGAGAAAACAAATTTGTACTGAGACAATTTCAACCATCTAATAATCGGCCCCAGCAAAGGATGCATCATTATCACACTTTTTTATCTCCTTTTAAAAAAAAAAAAAAATCTTGATCTGGAACAGACTTCCTGCATCTCAGGAAGGGCAGCATCATCTCACAAACAGTGTTTACTTCCACATATGGACGCTCTAATCCACGAGGAACCGCGCTGAGGATTTCTTTTTTTCACAAATCATTTGAGCAGATGTCGCGGGACGGGAGGCTGAGGCATTGTGGACTGATTTTTATGAACACGATGCCCTGCTTTGCCAAGACCGATGCATCACTCTGCTGGTGACTCATCAGTGACCTGAAATCCCCCCCAAAAAGGATTAGTACATGGCACTAAATCATGCAAATACTTTTAAACGACCACAAGGAGATAAGGCGAAGACAGTGGTACAAAGAGAGCCGAGGACGGTTTCTGGAAACGACACGTAAATGTTTGACAAGAGAAAAAGAATGAGTCATGTGATAACAAGCGGTCCAATATGTCCCTGCTCTCTGGCCTTCTAATAACTCCTGATTGATGACCTTTGACCTTTTGAACTGATGTTTCCGGTGGTTGACTCGATGTCCAGGGTCGCCAGTCCATTTACTGCTTCTGAGGACAAGAATAAACTTTCACAACTTTTAAAAGATAATCAATTTTGGGAAACAACATAAATTTCAGGACTTTATGCACAATCTTAAATTTTCCACACATCTTGGTCACAGATGTAGATCATCACTTTCTAATTGAAAATATTATTTTTGTTCTGTTCTACATAATATTTAATTACTGCAAGTGTAATTAACTTATTTGGTATGAAACAAATTATATAAATGACTTACTTGGCTCTTAATTTAAACAGTAACTGTTTTTTGTGCAATGTGGGGACGATATAACACAATAATGTTATATATCATCACCTTATGAGTTCATATGGCGAACGTGTTGGCAAACAGTCGCCTGTTTTCACATCCAGCAAACCCCTGAGCATCACCATCATACATTTGACGTGTGTGTTTTGGTCGCCACCAACTGGAGCTTCAGCGGCGGCTGAGAAAGGGTTAAGAGCAGTGAAACTGAACCAAGACAACAGGAGTCACAGACCGGAAAACCAAAACAATGAGGTGAACGAGGCTGAGATGCTCCATATAGCCGAAAGGAACCGAGTCTGCTGAGACTTCTCTGTGGGTTTATCTCTGCCAGTGACCCCTTTCACAAACATGTGATCCATTGTTGAAGTAAAACAAATAAAGAAATAGAGAGTTAAGCTGCTTTAATAAGGATTTGAAAAAGTAAAATGTACAAGAAAAAAAAGCTGCTTTCTTCAAACACAGAGGTACAACTTCAACAGTTAAAAAACACCAATGAGGGATTAGAGGGCTGCGAGACAAAAGAAGGTGAAGAAAGAGAGCCAATCTAATTAAGATCTCAATCACTCAATTAGACCCGAGAAGGAGAAACAAATGGCAAATAAATTCTTTCATCATAACAACCGGTTTAATTGCTCCAAGACGAAGCACTGACATCTGGCATGCCCCCCTCCAGACTGCTGAGTGTGTGTGTGTGTGTGGGTGGGTGTGTGTGAGCAAGCGAGAGAGAGAGAGAGAGAGACTACAACAACATGAAGGGAGTTGAAGGGCGGGAGTTCAACGATGAGTGTGCTTCCAGTGAGCCCTGACTGCGTTTATGAGCGTGAAACTGCCCGAGTGCAATGGAGCAGCGGCCTGGTTTATCCATCCGCACTTCACCCACACGGTCAGCGGAGAGCGGTTGAATTAATAAGACTGTGGGCCGCTTTTGTCTCGTGAGAACAGACAGAGAATGAGGTCACTTGCACTCTGAGAGAGAGAGATGCGGTTTTAAGGTTGACACAGAAACACGCGGCCTGGTCGTCGACGCAACAATCTGAGTGAGACAAGAGGACGGCGACGGTTTCTGCCGAAAGCCAGACTCAAAAGGGAAGAACATGCACTTCTCTCTCTCTCGGTTTCTCAGTGCTCAGCTGCACCACATCTTGTTATGAGTCTGTCTAACCACATCCTCATGCTGCTGGCAGAGAGGTCAAGGTTCACGCAGGTTCCTCTGACAGGCTGCAACAACAAGAACGCTGCAAACAAGAACTGGCTTTTCCTCTAGACGTCTTTTCTTCTACCCACAAACTCTGATTCTTCATTGAGTCGGCCACAGAAGTGGCCCTTTACGCGTTACGAAACAGCAATAATGCAAGAAGTAGAAAAATCTATGAAAAATGTAATAAATAAATAAATGAAAGATGGATGCTGGATGTTGATTCCCCTGATTTCGACTCACTCACAATAACGGTAATGCTGTTAGTGGAGTCTTTAAAAAGAGAGCTCAACCTCATCAAGTGCTGAAGGGATGGGGATATGCTGCCCTCTGCTGGTTGAGACCGATGCTGCAGCTATAATAATTATATATATATATATATTAAACTATTATTTGAGGCTGCACTATAACATCAAATTAATGCATGTGCAGAATTTAATTTAAGACAGACTAGTAATGTAATGACTGTGAAAATCTCATAGTCTTCGAAATAGCCTTCAAGCAAATGTGTTCAACACACGCGTCACAGAGACCGCAGTTTTCCAGATTTCACACCATGCGAGTGTTGGCGATAGAGATTTTTGGGTGTAATCGGGAAATAAGTACTCTACTATTGTAATATTGTTGCACTCACCGCATTAAAATCCCAACTCCAACAGGTCAGAGTTCACACAGGCAGTCATACACCCACGAGTTGCTCACATGTGTCCAGCGGCCATGTCGGCCCTCAAATAAACCCCGGTCTGCATGTTCCTATGAATCACCAGCAAACTTGTGTGTAAGCACTTATGATTTGTTGCACAAAGAGGAATAATACTGTTTTATGCTGACTTTATTAACCTCATCATCATTTATAAGAAATACTCCCAGACAGCTGACACATGAATGTACACATAAAACTTATATTTCAACCATCACGTAAGAATATTTTTCACCCATCAGGGAGTGTGTTTACATGGATCAGTGTCCCGGTTATGAGGCTAATCCGGGTTTTGATCATAATCGGGATATGGATTCCATGTAAACACACATAACGAGTAAAATGACTGAATCTCTATTTTTTTTTAATGCAAAGCAACAAATCCTGTTTTCTTTCCACCTCTTATTTCCAAACGCAGCAGACTCAAATCTCAGAAGTTATGGATAACCCTGAACTCATGTGGTTACCTCATCACATCCATCTCTTCACTAAATTTTCACAACTATTCAGTGGAGTTTAGTCTATTTCCTCATTTAATAGCTTCAGATAGCTCCTGATCTTATGTCAATCTCCTTTTCAATTCCCATACACATATAAAAAAATGACAGAAAACACTTAGAATAACAGATTCAGGGGAATATAAATGAACGGTGCAAGTGTGTCTGAACCGGGAGTTTACTACATTACAACCGGGAGCACCCGGCATTCTGTCTTTTTCTGCCACCGTGAATATGAAGTAATTACCGTCATGTTGACGTTACATTTCACGCCTGTCTTAAGTAGAAGTCACATTAAGCATCGAGCGACAGTCAAATCAAACGGGTCAGACAGCAACAACAAAAAGCAGATGCGGCGCGGCGAAGAAAGACTGCTGGAAGTAGTTTTGTCGCTCAAGTACCAGATGTTTACATTTGATCTTCCAGCGAGCAGCAGTTCACAATCCCTGAGGGAGCATGTTGGTATTAATAGGTCCGAATGGTGTGTGTGTGTGTGTGTGTGTGTGTGTGTGTGTGTGATATATTTATAAGTGGGTCAGAGATGTGGTTCCAGGGACTCTCTGGTGGATCTGCAGGCCGACTCAGAGGTGTGTTTGCACATTTCTGGCGAGGGTGTCCATCCGAATGGTTTTGACCTCTCAGGTCGAATACAATATTTGTTGTGCGGTTGATTTATAAATATTTCCCTTTGGTCTCGCTGAGGGCAAGATATCTCGCCAAGGGAAAAGCTCCCTCTGAAGTGAGGCCAAGAAAGTCAGGTCTATGTGATGCTTGCATACACACACACACACACACACACACACACACACACACACACACACACACACACACACACACACACACACACACACACACACACACACACACACACACACACACACACACACACACACACACACTCTGCAGCTCGTCAAAGCCAAATAACCCCGATCGGGTGAACGGGAGCACTTCCCTCGAGATTAAAAAACTGAAACGCTGGAAACGTCCAATCGTGGTGAATTTGCATCAAAGACACAAAGAGGCAGTCGTCGCCCAACAAGGCTGAGATCACAGGAAGGCAAACGCTTTGACACGCCGACAATCTGAAGACAACACCCCGTGTATAAACCTGCGTTTAATGAGGAAGGGGAAAAAAAAGAGCAGCAATTAAATTAAGTTAGTGCACAACGGGGGAGGACGTTATGAGGAGGAAGCGATGAGGCTCGTCTTTTCCTGCCTGAATATCAAGGTTGGAGGCAGCGATTAAAAGAGGATGCTGTTCACTGTGTAGAGGACATTTATTTATTTAGTTGGTTTATTTTCAGGTAGTCTGAAACAAATTCTCCTTTACGATATTAGATCAACTGCTGTAGATGCATAACCATGAAAAAAAATCACAAATCACAAACCTAGGATTTTACACTAATGAGGAATTTGTCTTGGTGACTAAGGCCTATACATTGAATAATCACAATAAACAAACAATGAACAAACAGTGACGATAATATATAATATATACAATATAAACAAACAGAGACAGAGACCACCGGAGATCCACTTCACAGAAAATGACTCTTAGTCCGGCCGGTTTCAGTCAGATCCAGACATTTTAATCACCGCAATGCATGGTATTGACATCTGGGCTGCATCAGGCACGACAATTCAAATGTTAAAACACGTTGTAAATGCAGGATTTTAAAGATGGAGACACTTCCGAGCTTGAATCATCTCCAAATATCAAGAGGTACACGCACGTGTTAGAAAGTGGAACCCTGTTTTTGCTGTTGTTAATTACACGTACTTTATAGTGTGATGGACAGGTTATTCTTCAACATCGCATCATGTTTAATAAGGTTCCCAATGTGCAAAGTAACTGCAGCTGTACAGTAAAGTGGAGTAAACAGTATGAAGCAACGTTGAGGTCGGTATCCTGACTAAATGTATTTAGCTGTGTACTTTGACACAGAACATCGACTATATGAAGGTCATACACTAAAGTAGCACAGGCTTATTATATTCATGCACGTGCTCTTTCAGCTAAATCACGTCCAATCAAAACTTGGCTTCCTTTTAACCTTAACAGCAGATGATTTAATTGATTTATTTGGCAAAAAAGATTTCCCCCCGAAGAGCTCCTCGATTCTGAGCCACGCTGACTAAAGATTACCAAATGTGGAAGAAGGGGGGGAAAATGAATACAGATGTCTCCGTTTTTACAGCCTGTTTACATCTTGTGAACTCTTGCCCAAAGAAAATAGTTTCCTTTTACGCGTCTAATGAGATGGTGTGACAATATAGCCTTGTGTAACTTGTTCGGGCTTCTCAACCGCCGGCTCCGTCTTGTGAAGTTGATCTGAAGTCGGACTGAGTTAATATCTACGATCCGCGATAACTCAGCAGCCCAGACGGTAGAGAGGCTTTGAGTGTTTGACCTTTTGACCCCATCCCCCCCTACTGAAATCTCAGCTCTGTCGAGGAAATGACACCCCCCCTCCCCGACCCACTTTATCATCATCAAGCCACTACAAAGCAACGCTATAAGCTAATTCATGTTGGGCAAGAGGCTGCAAATTAGAGTTGGACTGAGCTTCTATGCTTCAATATACAACACAGCATTTTGAGTTTTCTCTGGATTGAACTACCAATAATCAGTATGTTGTGAATTTCATTACCTTTACACAGAGCTAGGCTAGCTGTTTCTCCATGCTTCCGGTAAGCTAGCATTAGCTTATTTATGCTAGCAAGCAAGACAGCATTCCTTATGCCCACTTTGCGCTTTTTTTTGTTTTTTTGTTTTGTTTTTACAGTAACAGGTTGACACTCTTGCAAAGATGCTTAAATGCTTTCTTGTTGTTTGTCTCATAATGCTGGTTTCAGGAGGTGATTAGCTTAGCATCACTGCTCCCAGTTCACCAAGTAATAACCTCTTTGCTTTGACCTGTTTGTCTGTGGATCAAACCAACAAGATATGTCGTGTCAGCAGGTTTAGAGGTGGATTTGATTACCTTTGAACACAGCCAGGCCAGCTGTTTCCCCCGTCCTGATCCAGACTTTATGCTAAGCTACGTTAACAGGCTGTGTGCCGTAGCTTTATGTTTGTCCAACAAAGTGGAAACAATATTCTCATTTATCTGCAAGAAAGCCCAAAAAAATTGTTAAGCACCTAGCTCTGCTCAACATCTGATTTATTGCACCCACTGTGCTCCGTTTGTTAATAATAAAATAGGTTAACATATATAGGTTGTCACTTTTAGGAATGGATTTGCTCTTTTATAAGAGTTGGATGAGAAAATCAGAGCTGGAGCCAGGAGGTGATTAGCTTAGCTTAGCATTCAGACTTGAAACAGGGGGAAAACGCTAGCCTATTTGCACTAACTAGCACCACGAATTAAGAGGTTGTATCCCGTGTGTTTGACTTATTCACAAACCGAAATATGGTTTTACATCTCAAAATATTCAGCCACCACAAATGAATTCCTCCTGACTTAAGTGCCAAAAGCTTGACCGAGCGATGCATTCAAATGCTGCCCAGAGCCCTGCAGGCAGAAAGTCAAATACCCTCACACTCACGTCTCCGTCTCCGTCTCCATCTGAAGTAACATGTAACAGTTCGACCTCCCCTTATCGCCCAGCCACCCTTCGTGTCAGCGGTCTGTTTCGGCTGAACTGGCTACCCGGCCAGCGTGCCATCCCAGGATACCACAACTGAAAGAAAAAAAACCCGGAGCGGCTCCCAAACGCCAACATCAAATCAATGTCAGTCCTCCAGACTCGCAGCTTTTCATCCAGTCCTCATTGCAGAATCAAACACAGCCTTTTCCGACCGCACTAACAAGCTCAAGCTAACACCCTCCGGCCCAAAACCTCCACGTCTTTAAGATGATTGAAGCGACCGGGAGGTAGGCCTCGGCCATGTTTCCAAGCAACCCCCCCTCCCCCTGAAGAAAAGCCTTTACGCGATTAAACCACATACACCATCTCATGTGTTGCGCCACGAGCAGACATGCAAAAACCAGGCGATTTTCCGTTTGAGAGGGAGAGATTATTGTGAAAGAAGTGGTGGGAAGGATGACAGTCGGGTGGGAGAGGGAGATGTGGCGGTTTTTTGGGCTCCCCATCTGTTTCTCGCTAAGTCAATGAAGGGAGGAAGAAAAGCTGAGCAGATACACCAAGCATTAGTGGTTAACCAACTACTAATGAGGGGAAAAAGGAAAACATTGAACTCAGATGAAACCATTTAGCATACAGTGGTGTACGATGTCCTTACTGGGTTTCAGGGGAAAGATGGCCAACACTCACGTAAGCCTCATGTGCAATAACCAAAGGGATATATACGAAGCGGAGGCCTGTTTTTAATCCGTCTGCGCTTGTGTTTCGAAGCTTCCCCTTCGGAGCAAAGGAGTCTGTTTAACGCATGTATCCCATATACATGCTCCTCCACACCTTTGATACCGCCAATGTCCGGGGCCACTCGGCTCTGGTGTAGGCTTGGCATGTAAAAGCTTGATCTTCCTGCCAGGGTTTGAGGCTTGAGGGTTTTTTCATTCCTCTGATCGCCCCCCTCTCCCCTCATCCCCCCCCCCCCCACCACTACCTTCCCCACTCCGAGCTCTGGAATAAATCCTGGGAAATGAGAGGGCCCCCCTGCCCCCTCGCTGCTACTCATTCCCAGGTGTGCAAATCCCAGGTCAACCCAGGATCAGACGGTTACACTGCCAAAATGCTAGAAAGAGGAATAATAGATGACGGCGGATGAAGACTGCAGGGAGGGAGGGGAGGGGGGGGGATGTGAGGTGAGGAGCGAGACAAAAGGTGAGAAGTGGAGAAAGAAAAAGAAACAAGATGAAATAAAAGAGAGAGGTGGAGGAGACGGAGCTCGCTTTTGGGAATGTGAGCCATGCTGAAACCATTCAACTCAAATCAGCACCATGTGTCCTCCAGAGCCTTATTATCCCATAAATGAACTTTATTGAGGCAACAAAGTGCTTTGGAGCTCTGCAAAAACATTAAAGGGGCCTCGCCTGTCTCGGCCCGGAGCCAAGAGTAGTCCCGATTCCTCAGGGGACTAATGAAAAAAAGAGGGGCCCCTGGCCTCGTGTTCGCTGCCCGGCCGGCACTGCCTGAGTAATGGCCTATTAGTGACGGAGAAATAGTTAGCAATTACACCAGGGAGACAAATATGGCACAGACCTCTTGGCTGACCTGACCTGTGGAATTAACCAGGAAGGAAGGAAGGATGACAGACGAAAAAAAGGTAAAACAGCAGGAAGGAAGGAAGCGGCGGGGAGAAGGAGGAAAAGAAAATAGATGACACAACTGCAGAGCTGAATATGACCTTTTCTTGGAGTTCGCACATTTTAGGGGAATTTGCACCACTGAATATTTATATTGTGCATTTAAAAAAAATTAAGTTGTGAAATGACTACACATTCACTGACGTACAGAAACTCTGAGTCAGATGGTAATCCAGTATAAGAGCGCTGTCTGCTGTGTGTGCTGTACTTACAGGAGAACAATAGAATAGAATAGAATAGAACGTTTCAAGAGATGATAGTTGAGGCAGCGTTGGTTCAGGCTGAGGAGATGCAGAAAAAACATGGAGGTGGGAAGTTAAAAAAGAAGTTTCCCATGCAGACGTCATCTCTGCTGGTGGTTTACTGAAGGTTACATTAGCTGAACAACCACAACATTACAAACCCCAGACAAATGTTGGCAGTTGCACTGTGGGTAATGTAGGCCCCCTGGTTTTGCAGAGAAAATAGAATGTGGAATTAAAAGGACGTTATCTCTGGTTCTGATGAGCCCGACATTGTTAAAGGGGGCCCCCAAGTGGGTTCCTTCGGCCCTGCGGGAGGGAAACGATGAAAAAGCAACCATGCAGGTGAGGATAAAAGAAGTTGAGTAAAGCTTGTGTCAGGTAGTCAAAACAAAAAGAAGTTGACACCATTCCTGTAAAACACCAAAAAGGGAGGCCTCTCAGTTTCTGGAAGGAAAACAATGCGAAAGCAACTCCTCCAGGGAAGGAGCGCCGCTGAGGTGGCAGGCTGCTGGGTGAGATAACAAACGTTCGTGACAGCTCGGAGGACTGGAAGCAAAGATGTGGGCGTGTATCTGATGTGTATATAACCACCCGCCTGCTTCCTCAGCCAGTTTACCACTCATGAGGCATGCGGTGGACGGCCGGGGCTTATTCCAACATAAATAACGTCTCTGATCCTTCTCGGGATGACGAATTTTTATAAAAGATGGGATTCTTTGCGGCCGAGAAAGGGGTTACAATGGTAAACCAAATGGCCGCAAGTGGATGTATGGGACTGATTAGGAGCCTGGAAATGAGATTAAAGAGAGATCTACCAACAGATTGAATTGTATTTGCCATAATTGCTGAGAACAGCTTATTCAGTGCAGACCGCAAAAAAGAGAATCATAAAACGAACGGAGGAGGAGGAGGAGCGGAGAAGAGGGGAGGGCTGCCACTTGAAACCAGCGGGCTTTTTCTCAAAGAAATGAAACCCAGGACAAGCCTTGTATCAATTAGTGGGTGTGTGCATGTTGTGTTTGTGTGAACAGAGGATGGGATATTGGACGGATTACCTTACTCATAAAGTTCTGCTCCGAGCTTGTATTAATGATTTCTTTAGGGGGGGTGGTATTAGTAATCCTCTCCTTTTCAAGCAAATTCAACCACACCGTTTGTTTTGAAATGAAAAATTCCCCGGCGATCAGTGACTGTGCATGCCTTGAATTTATCTGAAATGAGATAACTGAAATAGCCTTGACCTCCGTACTCCGCATCCCGTTGAAAAGAGCTTTAATGAAAAATAAATCTTGTGAAGAGGGGGGGGGGGAAGAAGAAGAAGACCAACAGACAAATCAATGGGGGCACAGGCTCAAAGATAAAAGTGAGTGCTGTGTGCCAAAGAGCTACTCGCTCTCATTCCTGGGTTGATTGTGCTTAAAGTGAAACCACATGAACGGAGCTGTTTCCACAAGGGAAGTGGGAGAGTGTGGAGCTAAAAGCACACATTTACTGTACGCTGCCCCAACACTTGGAATGCCTCTGTAACATTAAACAATCGTGACTAAACCAGCAACAATCGACATCAAAGTCCAGGAAAACAAGCTCGGCTAATTTGCTTCATCGGTCTGTGCGGCCGTCGTTTGATCCGACTTGATTGATAATCATCGGGCGACGTATGAAAACAAACCCACAACGATTCAAACACACTTTGGTTTAAATATTGATTGGTGGTATTGATCCCATTGATGCAGGGAAGTTTGTGTTATGGTAGTTTGCTAATGGAGCCTCCAGCTGCAAAACAGAAACCCCAAGTTAAAGAAAGGAAAGGAGAAAAAGACAAATTACCCATTAAAACACAAATGTTCTCACTTGTAGGAGACCAGACCTCATAACAAGACGTTTTCAAGGCCTTTAATATAACAAAACTACATCCATGCTCCATCTCTTACAGGACGTAATGACATGCAATATGCACACAATTATTTTTAAATTTTGGATTTGCATTTACATTACTAATATTTTATATTTGCACTCTTTCATAATTTCCCTTGGGATGAATAAAGTTTTATGATATTTGCTATGCTAGCAGCTGTGAGGCCGTACTCGGGCACAGCGGTTCACCATGCTATTATTTGGTCATAATTGAAAATATGACACGCACGCAAAAAGTCAGTGGATCGCCAAATGCATTAAAATACATCATCTGGGGACAATGAATGTCTGGACAACATTTTTGTGACGCTCCATTGAGCAGATGTCGCTATATTTAACAGCATAAGTAACAACATTGACCTGCTAGAAGTGCTGCATGAAAAGTCAAGAGGATTCATCCTCTGGGGACCATGAATGGCAGAATGTCATGGTAATTCATCCACCAGTAGTCGTTGAGGTTTTCAACTCTGAACTAAAACTTGCAGAAGAAATGACATAATACACTGGACAAAGATGTAGTTTTCTATGTTAGGCACTTTTATTGATTTTTGTATTATTGATTCACAAACACAAAGATTATTGTCAAAGACAACCAATTTTAACAGATACAATATAGTTATGTAGAGATGCAACTGGATTCAATGTATCGTCTATGTTAATGGTAGAAGGAAACGTGTTAATTCCTAACATCTGCATTAACAAAATAGTTTAGAAACTATTTTTTGGCCAAAATATAAAAACAGAGAGCGAGAGATTTTTACTTGGTAAAGTGGTTAGCTGAAAGTTAAAGACAGGAGTGCTTCAATCAACTGGATGGGTTTGTCTATCACACATAAATAAAGGGATGATGTTCTAAACGTCTCACAAGGCGTCCTGCAGTAAATGTTACCCTGAACGTTCTACTTCCAGACCTGCTGAATATCAGAATTGTCACACGGTAGTACAGTAATTAAAGTAGTACAAAGCTATGAAAAATATATCAGTGTAAAGGCATAAGAGACTCGCTCAACAATCAAAACACCACTACACGACACCATCAAGATTCACGAAGAGCTGGCTCAGGGGTACGCAGCGTCTGCTCGAGGAGAACTCGCCGCTGCAGAAATCTGGTTTTAGATTAAAACGATATTAAGCTGGGACGTTTACTGCCTTTGAACGAGGGGTTTGGTTTGAATGCAGTCAGGCAAAGCATATAATATGGTGTTACATTTCCTATTCTGTCAGCTTTTGGTGAGATTTAATACATGTTCAGATATTACAGCTTCCAAAAACAACAACTGCCTACCCCTGGGCCACACTGATTATTACAACGTCTATGAACTTGGCCTGCCAAGTCTCTCCACTAGAGGACACTCTGGTTTCAACAAAAGGACAACGTGCCACTGCAAACTGTAGGACACAGCAAGAGCTCTCCACTCCCTCCCCATGACTCAAATCCAGCACAAACCATGTCCAGACTCATGTAACCAGATCTCCCAAATCTGTCATTGCATTACTATCTACCATGTAGCAAAAAAAATGCAGAGTAGTTTGAGATTTGGATGACTTTTACCCTCCTCGGGTCTTTGGATGATTCTGTAAACATGTGTGCTAGTTTGAGCCTCCAGGAAATAACTGTGCCACAAAATAAGCAGAGAGAGACTCAAATGTCTCAAGAAAGGAGCCGACACGAACCAAGTTAAAGGATAGATTCACATTCTTTCAAGTCCGACACCGCCCACATGTGCGTTAAGGGAGTCAAGGCCCCCGCGTTTCTTTTGTCCGTATTAGACATGAAGGGATGAAGGGAATAATGCTCTATTGTAAGAGACTGTTTTAGTGCTGTAAGAAAGTCTTAAGTGTTTTTTTCTTTTGTGACGTCCCTACAGCTCAGCAAAGAAACACTAAGAAGGGATTTCATACTTGCTCATACTTAGCTGTGTTTGAGCTTTGAGCCACCTTCTCTTCCATTCTAATGTAAGAGATGTATAGAATAGAAAGAGTTAGGTTTCAGTCAAGTTACAGCGACCAAGAACTCCTTCAATATGCATACTGTAAGGGCACGCAAGTATTGTTTTAAGGAGCAGCGTGTAGGATCTAGTGGCATCTAGTGGTGAGGCTGCAGATTGCAGCCAACTGGTAGCCTTCAGGTAACTCCAGAGTCAGTGTTAGGTTTGTCTGTTCTGGGCCACTGTAGAAACATGGCGGTGCAAAATGTAGAGGACCCGATCACTCTATAGATATACGGTTCATTTGAACATAAACCCAACAATTCATAGTTTCAGGTGATTATACACGAATGAAAACAATTCATTAACCATTCTGACCATAAATGCCTCAACATCCAGCACACTGCTCCTTTAAGGATTGGTTCAGTGTTGTTTTAAAGGATATTTTAGTGTCCATTAAAAATAATTATAGCAAGCAAAACCTATTTCAGTGTTCAGACTTACATATTCGTTATAGGCACTTTGAGGGGTATGGTGCTCAGCAGATGAAAGCTCATTCACTTGTTTTGGAACAAGCTTTGTCTGCTTGGCGTTTCGCCCCGCTTTGATTTGTTTTGTTTTTTTCCATTTTCATAGCTTCCTCTTGGATTCGTGCTCATGATTCGGCACCCGGTCGCTACAGATTTGTAGAGGTTGATGCCCAGAAACGTCCCTCCCGAACACAACAAAACAAGAAAACACAGGCAGAGGGCCAGATCCCTGCGGATACAGACACCGTCACGCACTTCTGGTGGCTCATAAGTGACGACTGAGAGGTATTATTTTGCACGAGTGTATGCATAATTTTTCAGGATAATCCTGCATTCTGCCTTTAAGGTCCACTTGAAAGAATGTGAACATATTCTACCGAAACATAAACACGAAAACACACTGTATGAGAGCCGACTGTCAGGTGGGAATGTGAAAAGTGTCCATTTTTACATTTCAGCTGAGCATTTCAAGAGTGAGTATGAATTATGAAAAGGCCCCATGTTTCAAATGACTCCCCATGTCACTGAATATAATGAGCTAAAGCTGCATAACGATGCACAGATTTGCATCATCATGAACAACAGATTTGATGTATGGAATCTCATTTCCACATGTCAAACTGCGAGATGAAGTGAAAAATGCTCCTGCATGTATTACCGTATGTATGTGGACCATTAAGTCAAAAATGATTTCACAGTAGGGGTGTCACAATTACCATGTGCTTTTGACTCCGACCTTTGTAATCAAAAGCAGGATCTCTTAGTGCTGTTTCGCCTCCTCCCCCACCTACTTGTGCTTTTCCAAAGAAATCAACAACAACAACACTTCAAAGATAACATACTGGTAGCCTGCAGCTGCGCTTTTCAAGACACGTCGGCCACTGACTGATTTGGAGAAACAGCAGAACTGCTAAATCCTCCTGGTTCCCTGAAGCCGCCGGTGTGGCAACGTGTTGCGTTCACTGTGAGTTATGCAAACAACGAGCGTGTTGTTGACAGAAAAACTGCAGTTTGGAAACTACCCTGCAGGCGAGCAAAATGCCAAATGTGGCAGGACATAATCGCCGGGATCTGGTGGCTTTTTTGCCGTTGAGGAAACTCAAGCTGTGTTAGTAAATTACCCGTCTGACATCTAGTGGCTCTTCTTTTTGTTTTGTGTGTTGAAAGTTCCCCTGATGACGGTTGAAATGAGTCATTGCTGTTACATTTGAAATGTATTATTTCAATTTGACCATATGACCTTAGTGTGGTTTATTCCAAAAATGTGGCAGTTATATCGCCTGATCTTTTCGTGGATTCGGAGAATGGTGACACCCCTATTGTACAGGTCATAAAACAGGCAGTCATTTGTTGACTTTCTGCTGAAGTTGAAATAACATACTTGTATCTAAAATCTACAGTTAATGACTTTAACCCACAACATTGATATTTGGGAACCAAAGAGCAGCCCGACTATGAAAAATAGCCTGAAATGTTTTGCCAAATGACAACAACACGCACACACACACACACACAAACGCACGCACGCACACACAAACGCACGCACGCACACACACACACACACGGCACCCACAGGGGCCACAGCAGGAGAACTCAGCACTGGGAGATGTGAGAATGGTGAATTTGAGTCAGCAGGTAGCATTTTGTTTCGTCGGAGGAAGCTCTAACACACAAACTCCTGTCTCATACGGATGATCTGTAGTAAGGCGGCCTGGACGTCCTCATCCATGTGGCCCTATGAGAGAAACACAGTCAGGAATTAGCTCCAGTTAACTCACGTGGACCATCTTTCTCACTGTAAGCTCGGTCCTCAGCAACTCACACAACAGATAATTCTGCACTGCACTTCCTATTTTAAGATTTCATCTGGGTTCATATTTTGTTCCTGTTTTGATGAATGAATTTGCGTCCGGTTCCCTCAGGATTTACAACCGTCAGACCTACCGTTACATGTTCCTAATCCATCTGCAATGGCTGCCTCAATTACACTTTACACATTTATTTTACTGAAGAGTAAATATACGAAGTTCCTCTTCGCTTTTGGATTTACAAATTTGATTTGGCAACCACGATTCAACAAAACTTCTTTCCCGTGTTTCCTACAAATCAGTCAAAGTTTGCAGTGATGGTGTTTAAATGTGCGCTGCCAGTGTGCCACACAAGCCTTCAGTGATCCAATACGCCTTTTAATAATATTGACTGCAAGCTAACTAGAGCCACGCTGCAGCTGTTGTGACGGCTCCCGATTTCCCTCAGTTACTTTCTGCTGCCATATGGACAGAGGGAAGTTATGACTAGCCAATAACATCTGTGAACGGAGGTTTAGTTAAATCAGAAAAGTGTGGCTGGGAATCGGCCAAATGCTCACAGCATGGGTCTGCCTTTATGCAATTAAGTGTTTTAATTAAAATCATTCATCTCTTCTGCAAAACCAGTTACATTGATCAGTTAAATGATTCTTTAATGAACTCTGCACTCTAATGAGTGAATCTCTGTGAGTTCAACATCCTCCTATAAAGCTCATCAAACAACTGTCTGCACAAGAGAACCTAAATCATTTGAACTAAAACACCATTTATGGAATTGAAGTGGAGAACTTACCTGCGCTGCACTGAGAAGGTGAGTTCGATAAATGGAAACGACCTCCCTGTGCTGCCTCTCAGCATCCTAATGGAGCACAAGAGAGGGACATTAAGTCTACCATACAACACAGACTTTTTCATTTTTCAGTCTCCTAAAAAAAAAAAGGACAGTTCAGAAAATGAAAAGCGTAACATGGATATGTTCACTTGTACAACAGAGTGTGTCCACTCACAGCCAGCTGTTGCTGTAGACCCTTGATCTGAGCGTGGAGTGTGTCGATGTGCTGCGCCTGTCTCTTATTGGGCGCGTTGCTTGCGTATGCCAGCTGGGACAGACCGTTCAGCGCCTGCTTCAATCGCTCAACATCTGTCAGCAGCTCTGTGATCTGACAAACACGCAAATGTTCATGTTCATACATTTTTCCATCACTTTATCAACCGCACAACAAAACTGAAAGACGAATTTCATCCAGAGAAACAGTAACAAATCAGATTTTTCTTCAAAATTAACATTAATTCATGTGTGTTTTGTTTTTATCCTGGTGTCAAAACAGACACAAATACATTTCAATGGACGATTATGACATTTTGAATCTATAGTAGTTACAAAAAGTAAAACCATGACTGACAGTTAAGGTTTGTTTTTTACTACCTTCTTGTCTTTGGCTTCAGTCTGCTGAGCTGATGTCTGAATCCTCCTCTGAAGATCACAGATGGTGCTGAGCGACTCATCATATCTCTCTTTCAGCTCTCTAATTTCTCTCTCAATGGCACGTCCCTTCTCCTGGACGGCCTCCATCTCCGTCCGGGCCTGACTCTCACCCTCCCTTGCTTGTGCCACCTCCCGATGGCTCTCTTTACTCTCTTCGGCTAAGCTCAGCAGCTTGTTGCTCAGGTTGGCAACCTCCTCCTCCAGTTGCTGCTTCTCCTTCTCCAGCTGGTTCATTTGGTCTTCCTTGTAGCGAATTTCCTCGAGAGCCTGTGTGGCCTGAAGGAGCTCGGATTGCAGGGCGGATACATCTTCAGCCCGCTGGGTGCCGTTCTCCTCCTCGTCACGGAGAGCCAATTGCAGCTTAGCCACCTCAGCCTCCAGGGCTTCCATGGCCTTGGCCTGCTGTTGCAGCAGAGCAGCCTGATCCCCACGGCGTTCCTGAACTTCTTTCTGCAGGGCACAAACCCTCTGGGCCTCCTGCTGCTGTGCCTCTTTTGCGTTCTTGCAGTCGGCCTGGGCTTGCTGCATGGTGTCGTGCAACGCTTTAAGCTCCGTGTCGTATGTTGCGATGCGAGTCAACTCTGATTTCAGACGCTCCTGGAGATTCTGGATCTGAGCGTTGCCGAGGGCGTTCTGCTCTTGAAGCTCTGCTTTCTGAAGTGTTACCTCCTGGTGCTGCTGCTCTAACTTGACCAACTTCTGAGCTAATTCCTCAGATTTACCTTTGAACTCTTCCTCAACGTTTTTGTGCTTCTCACTGTTAATTACAGCAGAGTCCAGTCTCTGTTGAACAGATTCAATCTCAACTTTTAGTTTCTCGCTTTCCACATTGTTGCTCTCTCTGGCAGACCGTTCCTTGTTATACTTCTCTTCGATTTCCATCAGCTTGGCTGTCAACTCCTTCACCTGGGCACTGTGAGAGTGCTCTTTTTCCTCAGCTGCCGTTAGTGGGATAAACTTGGACTGAATTGCCTCCTGTATGGTATCAAGTTCTTTCTTCTGTGCTTCCAGTTCTTGGGTAAGCTTTATGGTTTCCCCCTGAGCCAACACATACATCCCTGACACTTCGTTTGCTTTATTCTCTGCCTTGACCACAGCGGCATTCAACTTGTCTGTGATTGCTTTGTGGTCTTTTACCCTAATACAGTCTTCTTTCATCTCCAATAGGACTTTTTCCAACTTTTCTTCTAACTTTTCATTTCTTTCTTTCACATTCTTCAACTCTTCCCCACTTTCTTTTCCCTTGGTCTCCAACTTCAACATCTCAGCTTTAACGGTCTCCAAGGTGGAACTTAAATCCATCTTCACTTGCTCGTGCTGCTGTCTGGGAACATACTCTCCCTCCAGGCTCTGTTTCAGAGTCTGGCTCTGCGTGGTCAGCTGCACACACTCTTTATCCCTGTCTTCACATCTCCTCTGCAGTAGTTCATTTTTCCTCATCAGGTCGGCGTTCTGAGATTTCAGAGCCTCCATTTCAGTCATGCGTCTGTCACTGGCGCTTTGGAGGCTGCTGATATTCTCCTGCAGCGTCGGCCTCTCGGTTTGAAGCTGCTGGACTTGCGCCTCTGCTTTCCCATAACGTTCGCTGGCTTCCACCAGTTTGTCCTCCAGCTCCTCCAAAGCTGTTACCATGTTCTTGCGGGCTTCATCGTGCACCTGCATGGGTATAAAGTCAAACTCAATCCTGCTGTTTAGCTCATCCAGCTGCTCTCGTAGTAAATCTCTCTCCTCCTCGCTCTCCTCAACCTCCTGAATAAGAGCCTGGCTTTTGGAGGTCACATCAGCCAGTTTCCTTTTCAAAGATGCATTGTGCTGTTCGAGAGCTGCCAGTATCCTCTCATGCTCCTCAGCGGACATCAATCCGGATCCTTCCTGGGATGAAGGACCGTCCAGCTTTCGATGGAGCTCTGCCACTTCCTCCAGCACACGATCATAGTCTTCCCTCAGTTCAGCGATCTGCCGCTCCTTCTCATCAACTGCGTTGCTCAACAGGTTTTTCATGTTGTCAAACTTCTCAGCTGGTACCGTGTTACCATGCTTAGTCTGGGTCTCCTTCAAGTGGGTTTCCATTTCTAAAAGGGTCTCTCCGAGTTCATCTCTTTCTGCAGCCACAGCTTTCAGTTCTTGGTTGAGCGTTTCTGCCTCTGTTGCCAGCTGGTTCTCGCTGCTCTTGTACTCCTCCAAGGCCTTCTCGCTCTGTTTGAGGCGGTTACGAACGCGACACACTTCTGCTGAAGCACCTTCATACTTGGCCTTGATATCCTGGAGTTGGGCACGCAGCTCTTCTGTCGCCTGGCCTCCTAAGTGTTCCTTAACAGCGACTACGTGGGCCTGCAGCTGTTTGACCTTACACTCAGAATCCAGCATCCTCTTTTGGACGTCCCCCAAGGCGTCCTCCAGTTCCTGAACCTGCTGGTCAGCCTGCTTCTGGATGGTGTCTCGGCTAAGAACCAACTCTTGGCACTCTCGGTTTTTACGGTTCAGGGCAGACTGAAGCCTCGCCGTCTCTTCATCTGCTGCCTGTTGTCTTCTCTTGACCGCCTCAAGTTCATGTCGAAGGGCATCCAGTTCACCAGAGACATCCCAGCCTACAGTCGGCTGACTCTTCTCTGGAGGTCTGGACAGCGAACGCGTCAAGGCAGGATTCTGGAGCATCTGCAGAGAAACAGGAACAACATATTATATTATCATCTTGAATATTTTTTTTATGGAAAATCAGCCACTTTTTTTCAGGGTACTGAATAGTTGTTGATCGTAGAAAGAAAACCAGTCATGCATAAGCAGATAATTTGTATGGAGGTCCTACTCTAAGCCCTCTATTGTTGATAATCTACTGGACACTGACTACTAACACTGTATTTTAGACATTTACATGTTAAAACTTACATGATCAGAATCCAGACTGTGAGCTTGTTTGACCAAAATGTTTTCTTTACCTGCAAGAGAAACATATCATTCAAACCTCCTCATACTCTGCAGGCGAATCGTTAAATATTGGAATGAAATGTGATTCAAACAATTAAAGAAAGCTTACCTTTGATAACAGACTGTCCAGAGTAGTCCCCCTGTGAATATGGATATACTCATTAAAAATGGTTGAATGTTTTAAAACTCAACAAAAATGATATTTTCAAGACTTAACCTTTCTATAACTAGAAAATCACACTAGGATTGAAACCTCTTTTACAAATGAAAACAGGACAGAGTGAAAAAGCAGCATTCAAACGTGAGTATACACAACAAGGCTACGATGGCAGACTAGTCGGTGTGATGACATTTTGTAGTCTCTTTTAGACACTTAAAAGCTTTGAAAGGGGTAAGTGTGACCTTATTTTGGGGATCTAACCAAAAACCCATTCAACAACACGTAGACTTCGTGTTGAAATGCACTCAGATATGAATCCTGAATTCTCAGGACAGTAAAATGTAAAATCACAGTTTAATACCAAATACATGCAATAAGTTTTGATAACAAATAAAACAAAAACGTCATTGTGCTGACCAAAGTGCTCCGGAGCTGGACCTTGACAGTCTCCAGGCCTCGAGCCCCTTCCTCCCTATCTTTGACACCGAGTAACATCTTCAACTGCTCCTTCTGTTTCAAGAGAAAGAAAAACAAAAGATCAATAAATTACTGATGATTGAATGTACATCAAAGTAAACAAACACTTTAATAGAACTGATATTTACTTTTTAAAACAATTAGAGCAACTTTTTAACATCTTTGAGGAATGTACATAAAGTAACTGCCAGACACCATTTGTTACAGGCTTCTAAAACTCTTATTAGAACCAATATTTCACCCATATATTACACATTGTGTGGACCTTTGTTACTTCATTCATTTAGTGTGATTAAGCAATAGGTAATTGTGTTTCATTGATACATTGAAAGTAATTCTTGGTAGATCTCAGTGTGCACAATTATCATTTAACAAGCAGTTATTTCCAGAACAATGGGCCTCATTCATGACCGATACAAAAGCACACATCTTAACATGTATGGACAATGACAATTGTGGCATTCATAGATTTCCGTTTCAACATGTTCTTTTTAAAATTTTGTGTCAGGAAATTAAAAAATGTTGAATTGCTATAACACTGGATCTTGGCTCCTGAACCTGGTAGGGTGTTATCAAGTGCTACTGAGTCACAATCAGACTGTGCTGCCTTCCTTTTCCCTTCACTTCCACATGTAAGGTTCTGTGTTGATACAGCACCAACAACATCCTGCACCTCAACCACCTTAATTTGCTCTTATTTTGGGGTTTCAGAGGCCATACAGTAACTTTACTGTGACTCCACAGTGCACAGTATATGTCAGTATATAATAGTATGTTGATTATAGTGGACATCCAGTGTAAGATTCTTACAAACACATGAAACTTAAAAAATTATTGCTTGGACATTGACGGCCTCATTCATAATGTCATTGTTTTCTGATTCATACCTGTTTGTGAGAATCTTCCACAGTGATCTTTTCCTGCAAAAGAGTAAAGAAGACCAATTGAGGGAAAAAATACATTTGATTGAATTTCCCTGATGGATTTTATCCTGCTTACACTGAGGACTATATTACGCTCACTGAATGTATTTTACATCAACAATCAGTAAATGTATGTAAAGCCTGCTTTGCCTCCCCAGAAAAAAAACAACCTCTGATTAGAAACGTATTACACATTCCCTGGCATGAGGACGATGACACACGACTTGGCTTTTATTATAATATTTGCTTATATTCGTGTCCCAAACCCATAGTTTATGACCCTCTGATGAACCCTCCCACAACAAGAAACAAGCCTTCTTCTGTACTTTCTAACTTAGTAGCTCTTGCTGTGTAGTTGTATGTGTTTACCTGTGTGAGCTGTTGCTGCAGCATGTTGACTTTATCTAACAGGGCTCTCTGATCCTGCTGGTACTTCCTCAGATTTTCCTGCAGGCCCTCGTTCTGCCTCTCCAAGTCCTGAAACAAACATGTACATATAAAACCATAAAGCTTACGTATTTATCAGTGCTTAGTGGAAAAGGTCTTAATAAGTGATTTTGACTTTGGATACAGTGGATTCAAGCAAACACACTTCTAAAGGTCATGAGAGTAGCTTGTGTGCTGGTGTGGAATAGGGAGGCTGAAGTTATACAGCACTTACATGTATGATCTGATCCCTTCTGCTAACCTCAGCTGCCTCTGACCTCTCCACTGAATGCTGAGGATGAGACCAGATCGTTTTTACAACCGTGTTTTGAAGATATAACATTACCATTGGATATAGTTTACAGAACAATTCACACGTATAATCACTAGATGGCAGTCATGTACATCTGAGCGGCAGTGAGTAAGTAAAAGAAAATGAATTCAAGTGTGGAACAACTGGAAGTAAATGTTTTAGCATTTGAATGGCATTGAACTGAACCGTCGTCTTTAAACGAAGAGACCTTTGGTAAAATGGCTACAAAAAATGTTAATTTGTTAATATTAGTGTCACAATACATGAACATATGAAGGTCCTCTTCATGTGAAGGGCCTCTTCAGGAGAATAACAGCTGCCCCTCACTAAAATGTGGAGTTTAATAGATGGTGTGAACCAAAACCCTGCTGCAGGATTACCTGTCGCTTCCACTGTTCCATCTTTGCAGCCTCTTTATCTGGAACAAAATAGGAAACAACAAGTTCAAACTCCCTCCAATATTTTAGAGAAGTTTTAATACAATTAGAAATGTTAAAACACTGACTGGAAAAGATTGTTAAAAATCATGCAGAATATGGCAGTGCAGTGACTAATCTTATCTTAATGGTGTAAAAAAAAACAGTTCATATTTAAAATATTGTCATTCAGCTTAATTAGAGCAAGCGAAAATCTAGATTTGCTGCTCCCATTCTAAACCTTTCATCTTGAAAAAGTAGCCGGACAAACTGTGACAGTATCATTTCATGTTCAGTCTGGTTCAGCAGCTTACCTCTGGTGGCTTTTTCGAGGTAACTTTTGACCATCGTCACAAGCTCCAGGTTCTTGCTGAGGCGAGCGTAGTGAAATGCATCGTGACCTAAGCTGTCCACTGCCTTCACGTCGGTGCCACTCTTCAGCAACACCTCCACGGCATCCTTACAGCCGTACTCGCAGCCAAGAATCAGCGCTGTCCTGCGTGAGGAAACAAAGACCGTTCAAAAGCAAAATCGCCATGAACTAACTATGAAACAATTGTGTCTGAATATGAGGCTGTTAAATCAAAATGTGGCAAAAACAACAACTGACATTTTGTTCTACTGCTGCCACAATAAATTAGTCAAGCGAAACACGTATTACATTGTTGTTATGCATTAAAGCTTCTATTAAAATGAAAATAGTACATTCACATGCACGGCTCTATTTCTTCTTTTCTGCTTTACAGAAAATACAGATTGTTTCCAGGACTCTGGTATGCCTTGTTGGCCGAGCAAATGCACCGTTAAATTATACAGTGGCATCTTATTACTATTGTAATTTTCAATGTGCCTCTTTTTGAAAACAATGTTTTTCTACATTTACTGGTATTCATCATCTGCCTGCCTCAGATTTTCTTAAAAGGTTTCAATAGTCCTCTTTGCAAAGTAAGTAGAGTTAATGCCCCTTCAGAAATATCTATTATTTTTCAAGCAAGTACAGAATTATAGTATTTTCTGTGACTTGATGTCAGAAAGATTCTAGCTGCAAGAAAATCTACATACATTCAAATAGCACCATGTGTTTATGTTCTTTAAATGCCTATAATAATAATAATCTGTGAAAAGCTGCCCTTTGTGAATAACACAGGCTTCCAATTATTAAGCTATATATATGCCAACAACCCACCAAAGACAAACACCATGAGTGCTAATGTTTCTTACTTATTTAGTTTGTCCCGGATGTTGATGTCAGCCCCTCGCTCCAACAGCAGCTGACAGATGCGTGGATGACACATCTGGGTTGCCAGAACCAGAGGTGTCCTGCCATCCTGGGGGGAAATAAAAGAAATGCACATAAATACACACATGTACATCCATCCACATGATGAGGAGTGATGGTCTTTAAAAGGATGATTTTTCTGAATGGAACAGATCATTTTCAATTCCAATCCAAAGAATCAATTTGCATCTCACCTCAAAGAGCATAACGAGAGTTCACACTCAAGTGGGCTAAATTAAGATTGAGTGCAAACTGTTTCGTGCTGCTCCAATTAACCTTACATTAAATGAATGACTCTCCTGACAAAAGTCTTTCAGGAGCAAGTTGATCAGTTATATCTTGTACAATGATAAGTGAACTGAAAAATATCTGAGAAGAGACCATTACACACACTGTGCGAAATGAAGCAAAAATAATTAATTCTCACAAAATCGGTAGTGTTCACAGAAGCCCCGCTGTCACAGAGAAGTTTCACACTGGAGGAGCAGCCAGCCATGACTGTGGAGAAGAAGAGTAGGAAAGACCATAGTCACATTTAACAATCAAATACACATCAATCAGCTGAAGCAGCAGAATAGACCTGATTTATATGTTGAAAATGTTAATGGCTAAACAAACACGCCCTCTTAAACCAAAACAGCATGTTTTCATTATTATGCTGAAACCTTTTGTGCAACAAGATATATATTAATGTGTATGTGAGCATGCGGATGCTCTGCGGATGTTATGAAAGCTATCCGGGTTGTGGTTTATATTAAACAGAGTAGAGTAAAGCTGTTAATATTGTAGGAAGAATGAAGTCCATCCATCCATCCATTCATCGTCTACCGCTTATCCTGTATTCAGGGTCACGGGGAAGAATAAAGTAATATTTTTTTTAAATAGTTGTTAAGGTAGAATGGGGTAGAGTATCGTGGAAAAGAGCGCAAAGAAGTATTTACAAAAGGTAAAGTTGGAGTAGAGTTAGGACTAGAGGAGAGTACAGTATGTACTAGAGTCAGTTTTAGAGTAGACTAAACACTGTATTACAGTACTAACGTAGAATATGGTCAGTAGTCATTACTAGATTGAAGTCAGTTTTACAGTAAACTGAGCACTATACTGCAGCACTAGAGTACAGTAGAGTCAGTACTAGAGTAGAGTAGAGCCAGTACTAGAGTACAGTAGAGTCAGTACTAGAGTACAGTAGAGTCTTACCAGCATCATGTAGAGCTGTTCTACCTTGCAGGTCCACATTTCCAACAGGACTGTTGTGCTGTAAAATAACACAAACACAAGTTAGAACCACAACAAGAATCCAGTGAACCAAATGATTTTACTAGTTTTAAAATATCCCTGGATCCCTGTGGGGGAAAAAACATCTCTGAAACTCTCAGTAGCTGTGACAATCTATAGTCTTTTTTAAACGATGATTCTGAAAATAGTTTAAAAAATAGGCAGTAAATATAATGCAATAAATAAGCTTTAAGAAATAACCACATGGTATTACACAATATAACATAATTATGTATCATATTATCTCAATATATGATATATCACTATATGATTAGATTGAGTAACAAAACAATATCATACTGCATTATTGCCCCGCTCTTTTCACAGCACTGAAAGACCGCAATCATGATTTTTGTAATCCAATAATGAATCAATATGGAGCCATATGGGCAAACAAGAATTTAATTAAAACATGAATTAAAACGTTCACACATTGTCTGTTCTTGATCACAAATTAAATAATGAAGTAAATAAAGGCCAAGTCATTCATTCCATCAGCCACCTGGTTAAAGGAATATTTTCTTCCATTTGCATTAAGCTTTGTATCGTTAGAAACGCGGTAGTATTTTTGAGTGGTTGCACATCATTCGCTTATTTTCCCCAGAGACGGGAGATTCTGAAAAGGAGCCTCCGATGACGCAACTATCGTCAATTTGCGTCATCGACAACACTACTTCCTCATGTTTTCAACCCGCGAGGCCCACTGAGGTTACAGACCTATTACAGACCAGTAGTGGGACCTCACTTCAGACTCGGAGTGTGAGTTCCTTTTAGAATGAAAATGCTGCTCTGTGCTGTCCAAAATCCACTTGGCACCGGACCTCCTGCCGGCGAACGGCGGTCCGGCCCGGGCCGGTTCTGCGAACCAACTGGACCGCTCGCCCGCCGGACCGGTCGCTCGTGCACACATGCAGCGATCCAGAGTGTTTACTAGAAATATATGTGCTGTTCTCTCTTGTTGATGACTTTGAGACGCCGATGTGTGAGTGCAAACCGGCAGGGGACTGCGAAGGGGGGACAGATCAGTGGCCTGCAGAGCTGTGCATTGTGGGAGTTGTTGTCTTCCACCCACGTGCACCATAAGTCACTGTCTACCTTTTCTCGGTCAAGAAGGCACCAAATTTGAAATTGATTTTACATTTTGACTACATATATGACCCACTTTGAATACATTTTCATTGTTTCACTGGTGAAGTAGTCTTTTAAGGCACTTGGTTTTTGTTGTGGATAGCTATGGCCACTCCCAAGCTCATGTAGCCAACTCAACAAAGTGGCTAACAGAGTTAGCTTGATGAGTATTTGACCCTAGTCTGGATTGTCAGTTATTCATTCGAAAAACTGGTTGTTGAATGGGGAGCAGGCTTATTTCACAAAGATGTTACATTTTGACAATTACTCCAACAGAGGAATGACCACTGGTTGTTTTACCTCAAATCTAACCCTGGGTGCATTTCCTTTCTTTTAAATAATGGTTTAGTTATGTTTCAATAGTTTTAGAAGAAAATAATTTACTTGCACGGTTTAGCAGTGGAACCGCAACAGCAGGCAGGTCATATTAGGCTAAGTGTCCTGTGCTGATATGCTCGTGACATCTCTACCCAGTCAGTCAGCTGGTTGGAGTGTACCACTGTGGCGATGAGGGACTGCTATGAAAGCCTTGAGGACTCAATGCTAACAGGGGCCTGATGTTGCTGGGTAAGGTTGCCAGCGAGCTCCACTTTAAAAAACCCAACTCTCT